>NC_139036.1:34733135-35314113 GCF_964662115.1 Mustela nivalis
TATGCTTTCCCTTGCTATGTGGCTATTTGCATTCACATATTCGGTAGCCTTTTCCTTGACGTTTTGTGAGGGCTTCACCTGATCCATAAGTGCACCCCAAAGCAACTCTGCCAAGAAGCGATAGAAGTGATACTGGAAGTGTTCCTCTGACAACAAGTAAATCTGATGCTACTCTCATGCCTAAAACTTTGGTGACTTCCAATCAAATAGGGAACAAGATTCTCCCTTATGAGGGCACCTGGGTGTCTCTGTTGATTGGGTGTCTGCCTTCAACTCAGGTTGTGATCCCAGAGTCTGGGGCTTGAACCCCATATGGTGCTCCCTGCTCAGTAGGGAGTCTGCTTCTCCTTCTCCCTTTGCCCCTTCCCTTGCTCATGCTCTCTCTCAAATAAATAAAAATACATTTTAAAAAATGATTCTTGCTTATCTAGACCTGCCTATGTCTTTAGCCCTGTGCAACACCATCTATCTTGTTTTCTTTCTTTTTCTTTTCTTTTCTTTTTTTTTCATTTATATATTTTCAGCATAACAGTATCATTATTTTTTCACCACACCCAGTGCTCCATGCAATCCGTGCCCTCTATAATACCCACCACCTGGTACCCCGACCTCCCAACCCCCCGCCACTTCAAATCCCTCAGATTGTTTTTCAGAGTCCATAGTCTCTCATGATTCACCTCCCCTTTCAATTTACCCCAACCCCCTATCTTGTTTTCTGAGTCCCAGGCCTACTGCACCATGAATTCTTACAATGCACTAATGCCCATCCACCTCAGGATACTGGCAAGTGCTGTGTCTTCTACCTCAGTAAAGCTCCACTCCTCTGCATCCCTTTTACCTTAACCAGGCTTTCTTATTCTATAGTTCTCAACTCAGGAACTAATTTTTGAAGTATCTCTGAATTTGAATCACAGGGATTGCCTGGGTGGCTCAGTGAGTTAAAGCTTTGTCTTCAGCTTAGGTCATGGTCTCAGGGTCCTGGGATGGAGCCCCACATCCAGCTTTCTGCTCAGCAGGGAGCCTGTGTCCCCCTTTCCCTCTCCCTCCCTCTCTGCCTACTTGTGATTTCTCTCTCTCTCTTTCTCTGTCAAATAAATAAATAAATAATCTTTAAATTTGAATCACAGATAAACAAATACTTCAGGTAAACAAATACTTTAGGTATTTTAGTATAAATATGTCCCAAATATTGCATATGATGTTTTGTATTTGTGACTGTATCTCAAATTAGAACAGATCTTACTCGTAAATACTTTCTTAGCAATTTCACTTTAAATTCAGAGTTCATCTGTGGGGGAAACCGCCAATTTTTTTCTATGAGTATTTAGCGCATCCTGGTACGAAGAGTGCTTAAATATATTATTTTATTAAGACTTGGTCTCTTGCCAAATGAGAGTAATTTCAGCTTAGATTGAATAAATTTTATCATGATTACCTAGTTACAAAGGAGATGCTAAAAAGAGCAAGAGAGAGTGAGAGAGAGAGAGAGATCACAAACCTCTCACTGAGTTGAGAAAATTAAGCTAGCTAAAACCATACCTCTAATAAAAAGAAAATGCCCTATCATATGATCTCCATGATAAGAGAAAGTGCAACATGGGGGCTTAGATGGGTAGGAGAAGAATAAATGAAACAAGATGGGCTTGGGAGGGAGACAAAACATAAGTTACTCTTAATCTCACAAAACAAACTGAGGGTTGCTGGGGGGAGGGGGTTGGGAGAAGGGGGATGGGGTTATGGACATTGGGGAGGGTATGTGCTTTGGTGAGTGCTGTGAAGTGTGTAAACCTGGCGATTCACAGACCTGTACCCCTGGGGATAAAAATATATGTTTATAAAAAATAAAAAAGAAAAAAAAAGAAAAGAAAATGCCCTAAAGGGTTTCACAGAGAAGAGCAATTCATACAGAGTGTTTTACATTCTGTGCTCGTTCTGAGTTTGGGTGCCTTATGATGTTCACTTCATGTGACAGAATGTTCTGGATGCTGTGTGAGACATGGAATTATGAATTTTGGAACACTGAAAAGAAATTAAAAAAACAACAACAATAAAAAAGAATGTCTAATAAATATAAATTTTGCTGTCTCAAGGCTCATAATGAAATGATTATCATTTATGTGAGCATCCACATAAGAATAAGTTATTATAGCCAAGACAGAGAAGCTTGATTCTTAGAAAGGCCAAGCGCAGAAAGGTATCATTCCACCCTCTCCTCCTCTTTGCCATCTCAGAAAAGATAGAGAAACTCTTTGATTATGAAATACATGTGGGGAAAAAAGTAGCATAGTTTGAGTATTTTGTTGAACTTTCCTCAAAATTGATTAAACACAAGGAGAGAAATCCTATAATTTGGGTTAAAAAAAAAAAAAGAATGTAAACATCTCACCCTAGGAAGCAAGGGTTTGGTTGAAAATAATTTCCTCGGGCAGTTTATTGTGCAAGGGGTTGTCTCTATAGCAAGCTGGGACCTACTCCTTCCAGAAAAAAAAAGCTCATAAAGCTGCTATTACCTTTGAATTAGGCCATAGAGGCATCAATTTATTAAATATCAAGAGAAAATTTTAGTTAATACTAGAATTTCAAGACACTAACATTCTCCAGTTTACCTGGGAAAGACTGTTAGATTCAGGATAGCCCAAAAGCTATCTTCAAGTTAGGGAGTGGTTAAGAATTCAACTTACAAATGGGAGCATTATAAAGGCTGGAAGTGACATCAATTGCCCAAGCCTACAAACATTGGTAATTTTAGGCCCCTGCAGGTAAATATTTACTGCACAACTAGCCAAATTACTTTTGTAGATTCATAAGTGCAAACACCCCTTAGCTGGGAATTTAATGAGTCAATTCTTGTATCGGTAGAGTAATGATCCACAAATGATATATTTTAGGCAGAATCTTAGGTTTAAAAGCTGAGAGAAAAGTTTCTGCTGTGGAAGTTCATTAGGATTCTACCAAGTTGAGAATGAGACAACATGGCATGGCTTACACAGAGCATTGACTATATTTTTGTATTTGACTTATTTTCTGCCTTTTAAGATATGTGAAATTTGAGGTGAAATGTACGTATTAATTATTAGTTATGTTACTAATTAAATGAACTGTATTAATGTACCTATTGAAAGTTCATATGACGAATGCCATGTTAATTTTCCAAAGAGGATTCAGTTGGGAGTTCATGGGAAATAAATCTAATTCAGGGTAATGATGTCAGGAAATTTACCAAGAGAATGTACATTTAAACAAACCCTTTAAGAAGGTTTAATGTGTGGGGCGGCTGGATGTCTCAGTGGGTTAAGCCTCAGCCTTTGGCTCAGGTCATGATCTCAGGGTCCTGGGATTGAGCCCAGGACCTCTGCTCAGCAGGGAGTCTGCTTCCCCCTCTCTCTATGCCTGCCTCTCTGCCTACTTGTGATCTTTCTCTCTCTGCCAAAAAAATAAATAAAATCTTTAAAAAAAAAAAAAAAAAGAAGGTTTATTGTGTTTCCAGCAAGGGAAACAGTATTGGGAAAGTCATGAAAAGGCAAATACAATGAAATGCAAGCAGTTGAATATGGTTAAACCCAAACCAAATAATATCCATGTTACGAACTGAATGTTTGTGGTCCCCCTGAAAAATTCGTATGTTGAAACCCTTCCCTTAAGGGTGATAGTGTGAGAAAGTCAGGCCTTTGAAAGGTAATTAGGATTAGCTGAGGTCATGAAGGTGGAACCTTTGTGAATGGGATTAGGACCCCTATAAGAATGTCAAGAGAGAGCTTGCTTCTCTCTGCTCTCTGCCAGTTGAGGATACAAGGAGAAAACAGCCACCTGTAACATAAAAGAGGGCTCTCACTAGAACCCAACCATACTGGCACCCTAACATTGAATTTCTACCTTCTAGAACTGTGAGAAATAAGCTTCTGTTGTTTAAAGTCACCCAGTCTGTGGTATTCGTTTATAGCCTGAATCGACCAACACAATCATTGAGTTCTTGATATTTATGAATAGTATTTTGTAGAGAGTAACTTTTTGCATGTTGTTTTGCTTCTCTTTGTAGATTTTAGCATTTTTGCTTAATGACTGTATTGGCAGAAAAGGCAGATTAAAATGTTTAAAAATAGAAAACCTGTATTGTATAAGCAAGATATACACATTTATGTATGAACTGCTATTTTCTCCATTGATTCAAAAACATATCTTCATTATTGATGCCTAATACAGGTGCACAGTGTAAGTGATGTATCTGTTTATTCTTTTCTTTGAGATAGGTAATTTTTGACTTTGTATATTTATCATAGAATGGCCATGCTTTTATATGTTGTGAGGGTTTTTTGCCTTTCAGCCAAAGTGAAATGTCTATGTTTTCTGCATTATTTCTCTTATCTATCACATTTCAACATGTTTAGATTTATGTGGGCAGTTTTCTGCCCTTATGTTCTGAATATATTTTTAAACTTACAAATGAGTATCTACTGGTGCTTATAAAAGTAACTAATATAGTGTTATTATTATACAGTAGAAACTCAGATTTTAGTTCACTGACCATCTCAGATAATGCAAATCTATGTAAAAGCATAAAAATCTTGCAATCACATTAAAATGTCTTAAGTGTGGGTGTATGCGTGTATGTATGTGTGTGTGTGTGTGTGTGTGTGCGAACTCGTATATTTTTTTCTCAAAATCAATATGGATAATATATTTTTAAACATTTATTTACTTCTTCATTTTAGTTATGAAAGTATTCGATAGATACTAGCTAGTACAGTCATCCCCCCCATCTGCAGGAGGTATGTTCCGAGATCCCCAGTGGATGTCTAGAACCCTGGACAGTACTAAACCCTGAACATACTATATTATTTCCTATACATACATACCTATGATAAAGTTTAATTTGTACATTAGGAACAGTAAGAGATTCACAATAACTAATAATAAAATCAGGCAACTGGACAAATATCCTATAATAATAAAGTTATGTGAATGTGGTCTCTCTCTCTCTCTCTTTAGAAACATCTTCCTATACTGCACTCCCTTCTTCTTGGGATGATATGAGATGATAAATTGCCTACGAGAGGAGAGAAGAGGTGACTGACAGGCATGTGTAGTACCATTAGGTTGCTATGGACCTTCTTACAATTTGTCCAAAAGGGTATCATCTGCTTCCAGACCCCGGCTGACCATGGAAAGCAAAACCACAGATGGGGGTTGGCAGCAGGGTTGGGAGGGGGCACTACTGTATTTGTTTCACTACATATTTCGTACTGTATTAGGGTTAGAAAGAAAAAGGTGAGTAAACAAAAGTTGATATCCTGAAGGAGCTACATGTAATTATCTGGCCGTTGACCTGATTCCAAGTCGAAAAGTTCTTGCTTATGTCAGGATCCTGTTCCTGCTTTGCTGAAATAAATTCAGAGCACATTTTTCATAATTGCAGCATAAGTGACAGCTTCCTACCCTCTTGAAAACAAAGCCAAACTCGTCACACCAGCAAGCAAAAGAGTGATGATGTGGCAGGTAGGGGAAGAGCAGAGGGCCAGAAAAAGATTTATGTTGCTTTTTACTAAATTTGGATAAAAGTTCAGTAGGAATTAAACTCTTTCCCTCTAAGTACACTGCGGGGAATTATGAAAGACAAGGCTAAGCTATGCTGAACTTGGCAGCTTATTTATTGTTTTATAGATTTCTATTCAGGGAAGGACACAACCAGTAATGCACTTGCCACCGTTTCTCATCTATTTTGTCTTATTCTGAGAGTGAAGATCCCACTTCATGTTATTTTATTGAATTTAAATTTTACGGTCCTCCAGATTTAGTAGGAATTTGAAAAACAAATTGAGTTGTACCTTTCAATTTCAACCAATAAGAGGGAACATACGTATTAGGAGTTTGATAGGCATGACCTGCCCTATTCAAAATTATCTTTCAGTGTCAGGGAGTAGTTTTCAACCAAGGGTCATTTTACCTCCCAGGGGCCATCTGGCATTGTCTGGTGACATTTTTGGTTGTTACCATGGGGGATGTTGCTGGCATCTAGTGTGTAGAGGCCCGGATGCTGTGAGACACCCTCCAGCACAAAGGCTAGTCGTTTCTCAAAAAGCATTATCCATGTTGCTACAAAAGTTGGGTGGAGGCATAATGGAGGCATTCTGATAGAGGCATAATACTCCAGAGTGTATATGGACCACATCTTCCTTATCCATTCGTCCGTTGAAGGGCATCTTGGTTCTTTCCACAGTTTGGCGACCGTGGTCATTGTTGCTATAAACATTGGGGTACAGATGGCCCTTCTTTTCACTACATCTGTATCTTTGGGGTAAATACCCAGGAGTGCAATTGCAGGATCATAGGGAAGCTCTATTTTTAATTTCTTGAGGAATGTCCACACTGTTCTCCAAAGTGGCTGCACAACTTGCATTCCCACCAACAGTGTAAGGACTGGAAGAGATTATGCTGAGTGAAATAAGTCAAGCAGAGAGAGTCAATTATCATATGGTTTCACTTATTTGTGGAGCATAACAAATAGCATGGAGGACATGGGGAGATGGAGAGGAGAAGGGAGTTGAGGGAAATTGGAAGGGGAGGTGAACCATGAGAGACAATGGACTCTGAAAAACAATCTGAGGGTTTTGGAGGGGCGGGGGTGGGAGGTTGGGTGAACTAGGTGGTGGGTATCGAAGAGGACACGGATTGCATAGAGCACTGTGTGTGGTGCAAAAACAATGAATACTGTTATGCTGAAAATAAATTAAAAAAAAAAAAAAAAAGCATTATCCACCCCACTGTCAACAGAGCCAAGTGAAGAAACAGACATAGGTGAGGCTCTGAGAAACAAGGAAGGTGTTTCTGAGTCAGTTCAAAATGAATGGCTTCCCCCCCTTTTCTTTCACTTTTTACTAAACTCTTCCTCTTTGGTTGTGAACTACTTATCACAGACTACCTGAAAATCTAGTGTAAATGTGGAGTACTTGGAGACACTGATTTATGGTGATAAAAGGTACAGTATTAACATCAAAACTTCTAAAATCAGACAGAACTGAAGTTGAGATCTAGATCTGCTACTCATTGACGTTTGCCCATGGTTATAGTTACATTCCTATATCTGAGTTCTCTTATCTTTTAAGACTTTTGCTATAAAACTTATCTCATTGGGTTTTGTAAAAACTAACTAAAACAGAACTGTGATGGAATAACTTGAGGCAGACCAAAACCCTCATCAAGAGCAACTAGAAGGGGCACTTCAGTGGCTTAGTGGGTTAAGCCTCTGCCTTCGGCTCAGGTCATGATCTCAGGGTCCTGGGATTGAGACCTGCATCGGGCTCCCTGCTCAGCGGGGAGCCTGCTTCTCTCCCTCTCTCTGCATGATTCTCTGCCTCTCTCTCTCCCTGCCAAATAAATAAATAAAATCTTAAAAAAAAAAAATAACAACTAGAAAAGCTGAATAAAAATGTATACTTTTCAATGTATTAGAAAGCTGCCATATGGGTTAGGTGTTGAAAGGCCAAGATCTCTGAGAAAAAAATTTATTTATTTATGAATTCTGCATGCTAATTTTCTCTCTGGGATAGTGAATTAATTTCCCAATGGCTTATAAGATTCAGAATCCAGGCAAAAGCCAGCATAGTTTTTGCTGATCTCACAAGATTGGGAAGGTAGAAATTGGAATTTGGGGCTTTCAAGGCGGGTAGGACTTTTAGGAAGTGAGGCAGAGAAGCAAGGCAGACATTCCAAGTTTGCCCAGAGAGGCATCTGTCATACATAAAATGCAGTGTGAAGACTTAAGAGATCCTGTAGAAAGGGGCTGAAGGTCTAAAAAGAAGTTTTTTTATTTTTTTTAAAGATTTTATTTATTTATTTGACAGAGAGATCACAAGTAGGCAGAGAGGCAGGCGGGGGGGGGGGAGCAGGCTCCCTGCTGAGCAGAGAGCCCGATGTGGGACTCGATCCCAGGACCCTGAGATCATGACCTGAGCTGAAGGCAAAGGCTTAACTGGCTGAGCACCCCAGGTGCCTAAAAAGAAGTTTTAATAGTCTTGTGCTCCTACAGAGAGAAAAAGTGGAGCTCAGACCTGCCAAGGAGAAGGAATATAGTAGGTTAAATACTTCTTAGAGGCTGCACTGTAGAAACAAGGGAGAACAAGAGTTGGATTGAACCTTCCAAGGTCCATAACAGATTACTAGAGCCTGTGCTAGGGGTCGAGGGCATCCAGGTAGGGCAGCAGAAGCAACCCAGGGAACCTGTTGAAGAGCTAGTAAACAAGGGGGTATCTGCACCGTTCTAAAGGCAGTTGCAACAGCGATGTCAAAGCCCAATGGAGTGAGGAGGAAGAGTGCCTGCTGGAGCAGGAGTGTGAACTGTAATCCAATATGAGGTACCAGAGTGAAAGCAAGGTGAACAGGGTAGTATGCAGATGAGAGGATCAGAGCCTGAGGAGCGTGAGGAAGCCTCTTCACTGGGAGACGGTGATGGAGACAGATGCTTGTTAAATGTGACAGGGGCTGGTCAATTAAGTAAATAAACTGAGAGTGATGTCAGCCAGGTTTCTCACTGTCAGAGAATGGAATTATAAAAATAGGAAGGAGAAAACCCAAGAGACTCCTGTGGTGTTAAATTATAATTAGAAGTATTAAATTAAAATTGGTGTGAACTCATAGTTCAGTATGGAAGTATGGAAATGTCAGTATGGAAGTATGTTGTTTCTGATTAATATGCATATGCATGTATCATGTGTGTGTGTGTGTATATATATTTACACATATGTATGTATAAAATATGAGAAAATATGTTATATATGTATTATGTTATACATTTTATATTCATATTTATATAATATATATAGTACATATACTTAGCCACATATTTATATGTGTATAAATGTATGGGAATGTGCATATGTAATGCATATCTGTATTTATATTCTCTATCTCTGTCCACTGAGAGGACCTACGAGCAGAGAGAGACATTTCAATGTCAGTGAGCATACAGCATGCCTGCATTGTTGATTTCCTTCAAAGATCTTAGAGGTTTATAGAGAAATGATTCATAGTAGGACAAAGGCAGGAGAGTACAAGATCTTATGCTGGAAAGTAGGTAAGTCCTCAAAGAAAAAGACGCACAAATCAGCTTGAAAGGAACTCCATGTAGTAAATCTGAGAAAACTTGAACACTGGCATAAATAATGATGATATCAGATTATAATCCAGTGAACAAAATCAGACTCTGTTTACACTGTTGTAAATAAGTGGATAAGTAAAGTAAGTAAATATATGGTAAAGTAAATGGTGAAAAGACATTTTTCTTTACAGAAGAAGGAAACAATAAATGTAATAAGAATGGTCAAGTTAGAAAAATCATAATTTGGCAAATAGCATAGAAATAGGTAGCTTAGCCAGAAACACTGACTGTGAAATGAGTAGGTAAAAGTATGTGAAACACAGTAAATTAGTAGGTGAAAATCTGATGAGGAATGGAATTTTTACAGTCTCAGAATACCTCCCTACAAAGTATTTATTAGTTACAAAAAGAAAAAGAGCAGTTTTACTGTGGATAAACCTTTTAATTACCTTTAATCAAGTGATTACAATTAATATTAACAAATAAATCAAAACTGTGCACTCTCAGAGAAGTGACAATGAGAAGAACATGACATTAGTTTTATGATGTAGTTGTTGAGAACCCGTAACTTAAATCTATGTACATAAATTCTACCTAAGGGACATTCTTCCTGATAACTGGCTGATCATTTTCAAAAGTGATGAGGTTTTTTAAGTTAGGCAAATTTAGAAATATACTCTTTCAAATTAAAGGAGACCATGGAGAATGGGCACTAAATGTGAAACATGATTCTGGGCTGAAATTTTTTTTTTACAATGGATATTATTTGGGCAACTATAAATCAGATGGTTGCAAACTTATGTTTGTTTGTTTGTTTTTTAATTTTGATGGATGCATTGTGATTATGTAGGGGATGTACCTGTATGTAGGAAAAACAGACTAAGGAATTTGGTGGTAATGGAGTACTAGGATGGCAAGAATCTACCCTCAAATGGTTTAGGCATAAATTGTTTTTTATACTATTCTTGCAACTTTTCTGAAATTTTCAAATTGTGTCAAAATAAAAAGAAAGCACCAACACAAAAACACAATCACAGGTTCATCAAATTGTGTTCAAATTAATTATATATAAAAAAGGAATTTCTAGAACAAAAAACATAATATCTCAGTAACTAGGTTTAAAGGACAATACAGGGGAACCTAGGTGGCTCAGTGGGTTAAAGCCTCTGCCTTTGGCTCAGGTCATGGTCTCAGGGTCCTGGGATTCGAGCCCCACATTGGGCTCTCTGCTCAGTGGGGAGCCTGCTTCCTCCTCTCTCTCTGCCTGCCTCTCTGACTACTTGTGATCTGTCTGTCAAGTAAATAAATAAAAATCTTTTAATAAATAAATAAATAAATAAAAGTACAATAGACATACTAGAAGAGAGGATTAATTATTTGAAAAATAGTTCAGTAGAAAATATCCTGACAAAAGCACAAAGGTCAAAAATGGCAGAAAAACACAGAAAAAAAATAGAATACAGTGGAGGAAAATATGTATATGTATAAATATATATATATATATGTATATATATATATATATATTTGTAATAGGAGTCTTTAAAAAGAAAAAAAGAAAGACTTAATTTAGAAGAGCAATATTTGAAGAAATAAAGACAAAGTTTTTTTTAAGATTAATGAAAGACATATAGCAACAGATCCAAGAAGTAGTATAAACCCAAACAATGTAAATACCAAATCAACCCATACTATATCAAAAAAAAAAAAAAAAAGAACTAGTCAAAAGAGTCACCAGAGGGAAGGAAAACAACACTGTACTTCAATGAAACAATAATAAGTCTGATAGATTCTCTACAGAAACAATGCAACACAAAGGACAATTAAATGATATATTTAAAAGGGCAATAATCTAGAAGCACACTGAATGCAAAGGTGGCCTAGAGTTTTCTCTTGATCTGGCAGCATATATCCTTAACTCTAACTTAAAGTTCATTTAGAATCAATATTATAAACTTGACACTTAGTACTTCACGCTACATGGAATCAGAAAAAAAGAATTTCTACATTTAATTAAAATAAAATATTTGATGATACCATTTGTAGTAGCATTAAAATTCAAACACCTAGAATTAGTAAGATATACATACATTGTATCTTAATGTACAT
The DNA here is from genome assembly GCF_964662115.1 of Mustela nivalis. Lineage (NCBI taxonomy): Eukaryota > Metazoa > Chordata > Mammalia > Carnivora > Mustelidae > Mustela > Mustela nivalis. The sequence goes on from NC_139036.1 coordinate 34,744,333, forward strand.
AAAACTGATACACAGAAATCCTCTAAGGTTACTTAAAGAGGGGGAAAGGGTTGTAACCAAGTTGTGGTATAAATCATGCCTACACATTGGAAAACTCAGTATTGTAAAGTTGCTAATCACCCTTCCACATTTCTCTGTAGATTCACTAAAAACCCTTCAAAGTCCTACCACTGATAATTTATCAATACTGATAAATTGATTCTAAAATTTTAACAAAAAGGCCAATAACAGGAAATATTATCACCTGAAAAAGAACAAAACTAGAAGGTTTGCATGTGCAGGTAGTGACATCATTTATAAAATAAAGACAGTGGTCTTGGCACAAGAATAAACAGATCAATGGAATAAAAGAGAGTCCAGAAACAGAACATGCATACACAATCATTTGATTTGTGACTAATACAAAACTGAAGGACAGAGAAAGAATGACCTTTTTGATGCCTCCTGATAAATATCAATCTATATTTTTCCATATCCATATAAAAAATAAGTCATGGAGTATGTAAAAGTTTGACACTATATACAAAAACAATTCCTATTGTACATTTAAAACCTAAAGGGTAAAAGAATAAAAATTTGATAAGATAATAGAATATCTCTATGATCTTAGACTAGGTAAAGACATCTTTATCAGGACACAATTCAGAGTCATAATACCAAAATAGGAAAAAGTTTGATTATATTTAACTAAGAATTTCTATGTATTAGAATGTAACATTTAAAGAATAGAAAGCCATAGAGTGTATATATATGTATGTATATATATGTAAATGGAAATAGTGTTAATAACTCAAACAGGTTACTCTTCAAAAAAGGGATAAAAGGTCTCAACCCTTGATATATAAAGGTTAAGTAGTATGAAAGGTTGATGTCCCACCAATGGTGTAAATATAAATTGGTACAACCATTTATAAATCTCTTAACAGTATCTACTAATGTTGAACATGTACAAATGTTCATAGTAACATTATTACTTTAAGCCAAAATTGTAGAAATGCTCAAATGTTCATCACTTAGGAGAATGGGTAAGTCACCTACGTAGTATTTATTCAGTGACGTACTAGAAGAAATAAGAATTTAAAATTATGTCCAAACACAAAAACATGAATGAATTTCTTAAGCACAATGTTGAAAGAAAAATAAATTCAATCACATAATCATATATTATATGGATTAAATTATATGGATTATCAGGATGCTACTGACGCTCTACTTCTTAATACTGATGATCGTGAAGGAGTGTGTGTATTTTGTGAAAAATCATGAGCTCTTCACTCTGGCATGTATTTTTCTGTACGGTACGTATGCTGTGCTTCAATAACATTTATTTAAAATTAAATGGAATAATTCATTTAATATTTTTAAACTCATCAATAATGTAATAGTATAATACTGGGACACACTAAATGCCCAATAAGTGGTCACTACTACTACTATTACTATATTTATTCAATTGATATAAAGCAAAACAAATACAGATGCACTTCTAGGTAAAAGAACAGGTTTTCACAAGATTTCAATGGAGACGTTCTATTTTTTTTTTTTTTTTTTTTTTTTTTTTTTTTGGTAAGGCAAAGGTTTTGAGCTTTGGTTTGTATTGATCCCAATATATAATTTTCTCTTTTTCAAATTCGCATCTTGTGGGAACATGTAGGGCAATTGTTTATGGTCTGTTTCTGTATTAACTGGGACTTTAAGCTGAACTGCATAGTCAGAGAGGAGTAGCTGATTAAATAAGTGCACTCAGTTTGTTGTGATGAATCAAATTTGCAAAACTCCTTTAGGTTTTCAAATGAAAGCTTTCATAACAGTTGACTGCTAATGTTGGCGAGACGTTTTCTGTGAAGAAATATCAAAATTACATGATCTCTTCAATTTTTAACAAGAAAATGCTCAATAAAATCTCAATTACCTCAGAAATTGTGGTAAGCTCAAACAAAGCATAGCCTCAAGTGAAAAATAAAAGTTAATTTAAGTTTTCCTTTGATTTGTCTATTTGGATAAGATGGAGTCTCTGCATGTGTTTGGAATTCTAATAGAAGAGAAGAGTGTACAGTTTTAATTTGTTGGGAGATCATTTACCAATGCACTTTAATAAGTTACCTACCAATAAGGCAGCTGTTACATGTTCCCAGATCAAACTGCTGATTTGTTTATAAGCTAATGAAACTGTAAAATCTAACAAGACCAAAGAGTTTACTTGGCATGTTTGTGAACCAAACTGTTTGAAGAAAATTTAGAGGAAAATAATCTTTGGAAGACTATAACAGATTATAGTTGAACCTTCTTAAGTTCTGATGTAGAATTGCCTCATTCCCTCAATTCTACATAATTCTCCTCTTTAAAGGAAGTTTTTTTTTTTAATGTAAAGATTGTACACACTTTAAAGATATTTTGAAAATGAGTTAATGATAGAAGCAAGGAAAAATGTCACATTTCATTACACAGTGCAACCACTGCTAATAGTTTAGTGTAATTTCTTGCACTCAGTTCTGTTTATACTTGTAAAACTGAGATCATATGTCATATATAAATTTAAAACTTTGTTTCACTAACTACTGTATTAGTGTTTTTATGATATTATCATCTTCCCTAAATTTTTAATGAGTTAATAGTTTTCCATTTTTTGGTTATATAATTATTTTTGGTGCATTAAATACTATTGTATATAAGCCTTCTTTGTATTCAGTTATGTCTTTATTAAAGATTATAGGAAATAAAATCACTGGGTCAAAGTATTAAAATTTTGTGTATTTTATTTTTGATTAATACCTTTAGAGGATCCTTTTATAAACTGATCATGGAAATGAGGTAGAAAATTGACTTTTCTATTTCTATATTTAACAAAGATATTCAGATACTGTGCACAAGGTGTCACCTCTGGTCCTTTCTACATATACTGTGTGTACCTGTTTGTTCAAAAGCACATAATTTAAAAAACCTATTTTTCTTAAACCATTTGTATTATTCCTCTTGCTTTTGGAGTCAAGAACAACACTATATTATAGTTACACTTAAGATCCTTATCTATTTTGATATTAAGATAAGTAGGTAGCTGGATAGATAGATAGATAAATAGACAGACAGATAAACATGAAGGATTATTGGAATTTCATCCCATCTGGCATTTAGTAAAATAGACCCATAGAAACCCTGTCTGAGCACTCCAGACAGAAAGATTTTGTAAAGATAAAAAGTCTTTGTGACTCAGCATTTGCAGATAAATCATAAATAATTAATATTACTGCTCTTCAATACTGATTTGATTTTTGATTTGTAAATAAGGGCCAGTTTATGACATTTGTATGTGAAGCCCAAATATGTGAAAACTTCTATAGGTATAGTAAGGGTGAAAAGGGGAGGAGACACTGAAGAATTTAAACAGGTAATTAATTTGGTCAAATATGCATTTAAAAAAACCACATTAACAGCAGTGTGGCTTACCCACTGGACTTAGTAACAGGTGAGGGAGTAAGGATAGAGTGAGCCAGGGGCCATCATCATGGAATTACTATTCATTTCATGGCAGTGCATTCTAATTTTAAATATTCCATTTTTAAAAAAATTTTTTTAAATATTTTATTTATTTATTTGATAGAGATACAAGTAGGCAGAGAGGCAGGTGGCGGGGCGGGGGGTTGGAGGAGCAGGCTCCCTGCTGAACAGAGAGCCCGATGTGGGGCTCGATCCCAGGATCCTGGGATCATGACCTGAGCTGAAGGCAGAGGCTTTAACCCACTGAGCCACCCAGGCACCCCCTTTTTAAAAGATTTTATTTTTTTTATTTCAGAGAAAGACAATGAGAAAGAGAGAGGGAGAGAGAGAGCACTGTATTCTAATTTTAAACAAAACATTCGAGAGGGAACACAGAGACACCTAAATTAGCTGGGATATGTGAAACAGCCAGAGTCACTGTTGGGAGAACACCAACATAAGAGAAGCTGACTTTTCACAATAACATTTGAAGCATTTGTCTAATGCTTAGTTTGAATTCAAGAAGAATTTGTCTTATTCAAAGCCTGTTAACCACATGCAATGTTTAGTTCCATCTAAAATCTTAAACTGCATTGTTCCTCATGCAGTGTTGGTGCTCCTTGCTGGCTCTGGGGGCAAGCAGGCCACACTGATTGGTATTTTTCCATTCTTAATAATGGCTGGGCACATCTGCTGCTACAATGTGCAAGGATAGAAAAAGGATTCAGCATTTTGTACCATCTCCCATCAGAGCTGTAGGAGGGAGAGTCAGCTAAATAATTATCAATTATCCAAACAAATCATCCTTTTTGTTTTTCTTTTTTAACTTTGCGGAGTTCTTCATTAGCAAGAAAGGAATCCAATCTTACTTAATATTTATTTATAATCACAATGGTTCAGTTAAAAACTGAAGCAATCTCATAACACAATTGTGCCTTTATCTATAAATCTGAACTCGGTTTTAAAAAAATCTTGCTTGTATATATACTACTAAGGTTTTCATTCTTCATTATAATTAATGTTACATAAAACATTACAAAATAGCACCATCCCTTTTCAATACCTTGCATTGACTATAATATTTACTGTGAGTAGACTTGACACATGGTAAGATTTAGCACTTGTGCATGTACACTGTCTTTCTGTCTTTGCTTGAAATAATGAGTAATCATAATATCCTTCTAAGTGGGTTTTGTACATTAAAAAAAAATTACTGGCACACTAATGTCCTTTTTTTTTTAATTTACTTACTTTTAGTCCAACAAAGAGCTTTACTATAAGAAAGAGCAGGTGTGCTCATTACATATATATACAGATATACAGATATTTAATATATATAAGGATATATACATAGCACATTAAGGCATCAATGAACAAGTTAACAATCCAGAAATCCTTCGTTCTACTTGTAGGGTTAAATCACCTATGTATGTCTTCAGGTGGAAGACATTAGATGCATCTTAATGATAAAACCTTTTATAAAAGAAGCAAACACCAATTACTTTTTGATCGACACTCACTAGATACATTATTTTTATAATAACTTGCTAAATTGTCAATTTAAAAATGCTTTGAAACTCTGGATAAAAAGCACCTGTATCTTGTCATTGAGAATTCCACCATAAATTAAGAAATAAACATGCCTATCTGTCTCATACAAATTTTTATCATGTGTCTGCCATCACAGAGTGTGATCTATGGTAGAGTATTCATAAAATTATATTTTTGAATCTGTAATTCTGAGAATCAGACTCTTACAGTTTCATTTATAACAGTCCTAAAACCAAATGTGTGGGTTTTTTCCCCCACAGCAGCTAATTCTCCAACTGTCCTGACCCCGAATGAGTGATTTACAATTCAATTTTGACACTACGTGGAATCAGCACAGATCCCACAGTTTAAGGAGGGGGTTTAATTTTCCCAGAACTGTCCTACATATCAGATACCAATCATAAATTCCAGCCTCCCACACTTCTGAAGACCAGCATAAATTAGGGGCTCCCATGATCTCCTTTTGGGGTTTGATAATTTGCTATAACTACTCACAGAATTCTGAAAGTATTTACTGTTACTGGTTTGTTATGAAGGGCCATAATAAACAGCCAGATAAAGAGCTACATGGGGCAAACAACAAAATGGTCCTGGGCACAGGAACTTCTGTCCCTGTGGATCAGGGTGCACCATCCTCCCAAAATGTAGATGCATCCACCAACCCAAAAACTTTCCAAACCCCAGAATTCAGGTTGTTTTTTGTTTTTGTTTTTGTTTTTTAATGGAGGTTTCATTATGTAGACAAGATTGTTTAAACCATTAGTCAGGGATGACTGAACTCAACCTCCAGGCATTCTCCCCTCCCTGGAAGTCAGGGGATGGGACTGAAAGATCCAAACCCTAATTATGCCTCGGTCTTTCTGGGGACCAACGCCCATCCTGAAGACGACCACTGGTCCCCAGCCACCAGTCATCTCATTAGTATACAAAACACTCATCACTCTGGAAATTCCAAGTAATTTAGAAGTTTCTAAAAGGAAGGAACCAGAAACAAAGACCAAATACACATTTCTAATTATATAACATAGACTTCACCTTTAGTGAAAATAGTTAATGCCATCAGGCTCTCTGAAAGGTAGTCCTTTGACCTTCTGCTTCAGTGCCTGCATTCGTTTTCAAACCACTTACCTTAAAAATAATATGGAGGGCAAAGACCCTAAACCAGAAAAAGGAGACCCAGATTTTGGTCCTTCTATTGCCTTCCTATTTAGTCCCTCTATCTGTCAATTAACTGAATAATGCTGGACAACTCCCATTAACCAAGGAGGTTCAACATCTTCATATGAAACATCTATGTAGAAAACTATATAATCTTCCAAATCCCTCCATTCTAAGATTTTTCGATATTATGCTCTGTTGGATGAGACAACTCTCAGTTGCACCCAAAGTCCAAACAAGCTAGCAGTACTCAAGATACAATTGGAGTTCATTACTAAAATAATATGTGTTGTTTCTTTGCTCTGGGGTCACAACAAAATACTAAAGATGCCAGGTAAGTTTAATCTAAAAATAAATGATAATTTATTTTCTTCTGTTCTCTTGAATTTACTGCTTGTGTATTCAGGAACATAGCAAGATTAAGACAAGAGGGATTCCTCATAGCTACACTGATAAATGAAAAGTAAAAGGTAATTAGTACCCCAAACCAAAAGACCGATGGAGTCAAATGGGTGCAGACAGAAGCTGACCAAACCACATTGTATAGAAGTGATGTTGAGAAAGGGATGTAAGTCACAGTGTTCAAAGATCCTACAAAGTGTCAGTCTAATTCAACCTAAGAGCAAGATAAAAAGAAGTAGTAGAGTCTTGCCAAGTGAGTAGAGTACAGACAAAGAAAAATGGAGTAAACCACAGTGAGAAGTCTGGGCTGGCAGCAAATCTTTATTTGGGGGACTTTGTGGAGATTAGTCCACTCACAAAGTGCCCTAGGAGAATTAATTATATGGGCAAAAATTGATATCCTGCTGTATGACAGAATAATAGTGGATGTATGTCATTATACATTAGTCAAAACCTGTAAAAGTTACAACACTAAGGGTGAACCCTAATATAAACTGTGGACTGTGGGTGATAGTGATGTGACAATGTAGGTTCATTGGCAAACATACCATTCTGGTGCTGGATTTTGATAGTGGGAAAGGCTGTGTGTATGTGGGCTAAGAGGCTAGATGAGAAATTTATGTATTTTCTGCCCGATATTGCTGCCAACTAAAAATGCTCTATAAAAGTGTCTACCTTCTAAAAATCACACCCTTTATATTCTTTATAGTCAAAGAAGTCAAGAAAGCCTGGGGGAAATATAGGCATCTAACAATTAACCCTGTATTCCAAATATAATTGTAACAAAGGATATTTGGAAAATAGCTCAAAAGTTCAGGCTCATAACCATGATCTTTTGTGTTACTTGGAAAATAACACAAAAGATCATGGTTATGAGCCTGAACTTTTGAGCTAAATTCTGTAACTGTGAATCTGGTCGTGATTTCTTGGTTGAATTGAAATTAAACTTTGGGGCGTCTGCGTGGCTCAGCTGGTTAAGCATCTGACTCTTGATTTATGCTCAGGGTATGATCTCAGCATTGTGAAACTGAGCCCCACAGCCTCACATTGGGTTCTGTGCTGGATGTGGAGCCTGCTTGGGATTCTCTCTCCTCCTCTCCTTCTGTCCCTCCTGGCTTATGCTCTCTCAAACAAATAACAAACAAACTAAAGAATTAAATTGAGAATATAATGGGTCTTCAGATAAAATGCACATGTTGAGTGGAAAAAGTTCAGTGGGCTCTGCTATTAGAAGAGAGGAAGGCAGAGTCAAGGGTAGGTAAGAAAAGACCACTAACCATACACTCATCTCAGAATGGCATAAGCTAATATCGTCTGACAACAGTATATACCTTAGATATACCTTTGTAAAAGGCAAATAAAGCCCAAATCTTTTAATATGAAAAATAATCAGTAAAAGTGTTTTACAAAATATGCCAGGATATTATTAGAATAATAATTGGGAAACCATACACTTGTTTTTGTTTCCTTTGTTTTTTTCCAGTGTGGGGTAGACTGAGTGTTGTTGTTGATTTCTGTTTGTTTATGGTTGTTGTTATTTTTTTTTTTTAAGAGGGAGAGAGAATGGAGTGGGAGGGTCAGAGGGAGAGAGAGAATATTAAACAAGCCCCATGGGCAGTGGAGCCCTATGCAGGGCTCAATCTCACAACCCTGAGATCATGACCTGAGTCAAAAAAATCAAGAGCCAGATGATTAACCAATGGAGCCGCCTAGGCACAACCTGAGTGATTTTATAAAGCGCAGCTCAAAATATCTAACATATATACTTTAGTAAAAAGGCTGTGGTTTTTTGTGTTGCAAATTTAAGCATGCATTTAAGCCTCCAAAATTCTTGCTAAGTTATAAAAATTATTACTAAATTCTTCCAAAGTTATTACTAGCATTAGAGACTGTAATTATGTCTTTGAGAAAGAAACTGATCAAGTTTTAAAGTTTGAATCCCTCAAGGTTACATATGTATAATAGTGAAGGTACATTTAAGTAATTCTTTAACTTTTAATCAGGCTGGCAAGACTTAAATAACTGTTCCGAGGTTTGTACTTATAGAGCAAATGGAATCAATTCACTAATGGAATAATTTAGAGACTTTTTTTAAACATACAGTATACTGTCATTCAAATGAACTTTTAAGTGTTTGCATTTTGAACTCTTCCATGGGGAAGGAACCCTTGGTGTCTTCTACAAGAAGAGCAGGAGAAATGCTTTATAATGATTTTTATATGGACACACTCTGCTTTTACATGCCTGGGTAGAACTCTAACTTCAGCTATGCCACTCCTAGATAAAGATTTAAAAGCATCATCGGTCAATAAAGATTAAGGTTAAAGCCAAAACAAAAAAGACTGCAACACCAGGGTTCTCTTGTAAAACATTTAGGCTGACTGCTCTCCTTAGCCCATACTCAGTGAGTCTCCCTAGACTTGACTACCTTTGCTTAATTACCTTAAATCATTATTATTGTATACATAAATGTATTTTCTGATCATTTCTTCAGAGGATTTCACAAAAACTAAATGGGTGCATCATTTTAAAAGGTATATACTAAAAATTTATTATATCAAGCAAACATTCTCATTCCCTATTAAAGGAAGAAAACACTGAGGCTTTTTAAATGCTTATTTTGCTATTTATTTCTGTATCTCTAGATAGCACGTTCATCAAATGCTGATTTATTTTAATGATAATGAAGCTTCAATTCCTCTCACTTGGATGAGCTTCTTGCAAGCCCTCTTCTTTTTGTACTCGAAGTAAATATTCCCTTTTGTACCTATTTTTAAATCCATACTTTTAACTTTCAAATATTATAAGTTTAAAGGCTCATTAAAAAATGGATCTATTCTTGGGACACCTGGGCAGCTCAATTGGCTGAGTGTCTGACTCTTGATTTCAGCTCAGGTCATGATTTCAGGATTGTGGGATCAAGCCCCATATCGGGCTCCACACTCAGTGAGGAGTCTGCTTTGGGATTTTCTCCCTCCCTCTCTCTCTACCTCTCTCCCCCAACTCACACATGCACTCGCTCTGTGTAATATAAATAAATAAACCTTAAAAAACCAACTGGATCCATTTTTGAGTTGAATCAAAACTATGTCTTGATTTTTCACTTTGAGATATTAATATGAAATTTTTACCTCTGCCTAGTTTCTCAGCTAAATTTCTCAGCTATTTCTTTGGCCTTTTTTGTTCATGTTACAGTCTTTTTTCTCAGATGCCTAGGGACACGTGGCCACTTATTTATGTTTGAGAGTGGGCCACTAAAACGCTGAGGGCCTGGGCAGAGCTTAGATACAGAGGAGGAGATGACTTAAAATTGACTAGTTTGGACTGTTGCATTAAAAAACAGTAACTGCATAGGGGCGCCTGGGTGGCTCAGTGGGTTAAGCCTATGCCTTTGGCTCAGGTCATATCTCAGGGTCCTGGGATCCAGCCCCACATTGGGCTCTCTGCTCAGCAGGGAGCCTGCTCCCCTCAACCCCGCCCCCCGTCTCTCTGCCTATTTGTGATCTCTCTCTGTCAAAAACAAACAAACAAAAAAACAAAAAAAAACCAATAAATGCATACATTTATTTATGAGCTTGGTCTTAATTTTAAAGTAAGAGAAAGGAAACTGACCATACTCTGAAATGTAAGAGATTATTGCAAGATTAATAGAATTCTCAAAAGGGAAGGAAGGAAGGGATATCTCAGGATAATGGTCATGCAACAGGCCTGAGAAGTAATATCTCCAGAATGGAACAGCTCATGAGATTCCAGGAAAGACGTCTACAGTAAGATCAAACTGATGATATGTATGATATGCCCAGAAAGTTGGGAAGTGATCTGGATAATTGGTGGGAAGTTTCAGGGATGAGCTGTAAATAAATTAAAAACAAAACAACCCCCCCCCCCCAAATTATTGTTTAACCAAGCAGGCAAACTGAAATGATAATACAATTAAGTATAGGATATTTAGAGAGAATAAATATTTGCACTTAAAAGTATGCAAGTATGGATGGCTGACCTATAAATAGTATTTGTTTAGCCATATCAATGTATGTAGTGAATACCAATATAACAAAAATTCTAACTACATCTAGACAGAGGTAATTGTGTGTATGTGTGTGTGTGTGTATGTGTGTCCACTGAGGGATGGAGGAAGAAATTTTTATACTCTATGTCAGAACTGAGTAGGTAATTTCTAAAACAATTTCTAAAACAAAAAAGAACAGCATAAATATCTTATTTAGAGAGGCACAGGTATATTTAAAAAAAATGAGAAGTATTTTAAGTAGTTACTTCAGGGTTGTGAGAAATGGAGGTGTGTATAGGAGATAGTTCTTTTTCCTAATAAGCCTTGTGCCACTGTAAACTGTGCAAGCTTAATAGAATTATCTCCCATTAAAATCCTCAGAGAGATAAGATAAGACATTGCATCAGTAAAACAAGCACTGTATGATAAGATGAATGTGCAGGACAGGAAAAAGAGCTCAAGATTAAAAATATGATATCACAACTGAAGGCTCAATAAAATGACCAGAAGATAGAGCTAAGGAAATCACTCAGAAAGTACAGCCAAAAGAAATAAACAAATATGGAAAACAAAGGAAAGGAAATAGGAAAAATATATAGATATCACTCTGAAGAGAATATTAGTAACAGCAGACTTTTCTAAAGCAATCTCTGAATGCCAGACACTATTCTAAATGTTTTACCAAAAAAAAAAAAAAAAAAAAAAAAATCTATTTCAATATGGCACAATTCTACAAGGAGATATATTAATTACAATCTACATCTGACAGGTAAAAAATGCTAGCCACACAGATGTTAAGCCATTTGGCTCTAGCCACACAGCTAGTATGCACAGAACTTAGATCTGCAATCAGGCACTGTGAGTCTAGATTCTGTGGTATCAATCCTTCCCTATAATGAAATGGAAGAGATTATCAGAAAAATAATCTAAGAATATCTACAATTGAAAAGTATGAATTTACAGACTGAAAATGTATAGCTAGTACCTAAAACAATGTATGAAAATAGACCATTCTACAACCTTTTAAATTTAAATTAATTAACATATAATGCATTATTAGTTTCAGAGGCAGAGTTCTGCGATTCATTTGTCTTATAAAATACCCAGTGCTCATTACATCACATGCTGCCCAAATGTCCATTATCTGGTTAGCCCATCCCCCCACATCCTCCCTCAAACAACCCTCAGTTTGTTTCCTATGATTAAGAGTCTCTTATTGTTTGTCTCCTTCTCTGATTTTGCCTTACTTTATTTTTCCCCTTCCCATCCCCTATGATCCTGTTTTGTTTCTTTTTTCTTTTCTTTCCTCTGTTTTGTTTCTTAAATTCCACATATGAATGAGATCATATGATAACTGTCTTTCTCTGACTGGCTTATTTTGCTTAGCATAATAGCCTCTAGTTCTATGCATGTCGCTGCAAATGGCAAGATTTCTTTTTTTTGATGGCTGAGTAGTATTCCATTATATACATATATACTGCATCTTTTTATCCATTCATCTGTCGATAGACATCTGGCCTCCTTCTATAGTTTGGCTATTGTGGACATTGCCACTATAAAAATTGAGGAGCAGATGCCACTTCAGATCACTACATTTGTATCTTTGGGGTAAATCCTTAGTAGCACAATTGAAAGGTTAAGCTCTATTTTCAACTTTTTTGAAGAACCCCCATACTGTTTGCCAGAGTGGCTTCACCAGCTTGTATTCCCACCAACAGTGTAAGAGGGTTCCTCTTTCTCTGAATCTTTGTCAACATCTGTCATTTCCTTTTGTTAATTTTAGTCATTCTGACTGGTGTGAGGGGGTATTTCATTATGGTTTTGATTTGTATTTCCCTGATACCGAGTGATGTGGAGCATTTCTTCATGAGTCTATTGGCCAGCATACATTCTTCTTTGAAGAAATATCCATTCATGTTTTCTGCCCATTTCTTGATTGGATTGTTTGTTCTTTGGGTGTTAAGTCTGATGAGTTTTTTATAGATTTTGGATACTACCCCTTAATTGGATATGTCATTTGCATACATCTTCTCTCATTCTGCCATTTGTCTTCTGGTTTTGTCAACTGTTTTCTTTGCTATGCAAAATATTTTTATTATGATGAAGTCCCAATAGTTCATTTTAGCCTTCATTTCCTTTGCCTCTTGAGATGTGGCTAGCAAGAAGTTGCTACGGCTGAGGTCAAAGAAATTGCTGCCTGTGTTCTCCTCTAGGACTTTGATGGAATCCTGTCTCACATTTAGGTCTTTCATCCATTTTGAGTTTATTTTTGTGTATGATGTAAGGAAATAGTCCAGTTTCATTCTTCTGCATGTGGCTGTCACCATTTGTTGAATAGACTATCTTTTTTCCATTCATTCCTGCTTTGCTAAAGATTAGTCGAAAAACTAATGGTCAAGAGTTGAAGGTCCATTTCTGGGTTTTCTATTCTGTTCCATTGATCTATGTATCTGTTTTTGTGCTAGGACCATACTGTCTTGATGTCTACAGCTTTATAATAGAGCTTGAAATCTGAGATTGTGATACCACCTGTTTTGGTTTTTCCTGGTTCCACACACACTTTAGGATTATTTGTTCTGGCTCTGTGAAAAAAGTTGATGGTATTTTGATAGGGATTGCATTGAATGTATAGATTGTCCTGGGTAGCAAAGACATTTTCACAACAGTTGTTCTTCCAATCCATTAGCATGGAATGTTTTTCCATTTCTTTGTTTCTTCCTCTATTTCTTTCATGAATATTTTTTCTGAGTACAGATCCTTTGCCTCTTTGGTTAGGTGTATTCCTATATATCTTATGGTTTTGGGTGCAATTGTAAATGGGATCAGCTTCTTAATTTCTCTTTCTTCTGTCTCATTGTTAGTGTATAGGAATGCAACTGATTTCTTTGCATTGATTTTATATCCTGCAACTTTGCTGAATTTCTCTATTAATTCTAGCAATTTTGGGGTAGAGTCTGTTGGGTTTTTCACATAAAGTATCAAGTCATCTGCAAAGAGGGAGAGTTTAACTTCTTCTTTTCTGATTCATATGCCTTTTATTTCTTTTTGTTATCTGAATGCTGAAGCTAGGAATTCTAGTACTATGTTGATCAAAAGTGGTTGACAGTAGACTTCCCTGCCATGTTCCTGGCCTTAGGGGAAAAGCTCTCAGTTTTTCCTCACTGAGAATGATACTCACTGTTAGCTTTTTGTAGATGGTTTTTATGATATAAAGGTAAGTTCCTTCTATCACTACACTATGAAGAGTTAATCAAGAAAGGACGTCATACATTGTCGAATGCTTTTTCTGCATCTATTGAGAGTATCACATGGTTCTTGTCCTTCCTTTTATTAATGTAGTGTATCACATTGATTGACTTGTGGATGTTGAACCACCCTTGAAGCCCAGGAATAAATTCCACTTGGTCAAGGTGAATAATTCTTTTAATGTACTGTTGGATCCCATTGGTGAGTATCTTGATGAGAATTTTGCATACATGTTCATCAGGAATATTGGTCTATAGTTCTTTTTGGTGGAGTCTTTGTCTGGTTTTGGGATCAAGGTAATTCTGGCCTTATAGAAAGAGTATGTAAGTTTTCCTTCCATTTTTTATTTTTTGAAATGGCTTCAGAAGAATAGGTAATAATTCTTCTTTGTTTAGTAGAATTCCCCTGGGAAGCCTTCCAGCCTTCCAACAGTAGTCTTGTTTGTTGGGAGATTTTTGATTACTGCTTTAAGTTCTTTGCTTGTTATGTGTCTGTTCTACTTCTTCCTGTTTCAGTTTTGGTAGTTTATAACAACACTCTAGGAATGCATCCATTTCCTCCCAATTGCCTGATTTGTTGGCATATAGTTGCTCATAATATGTTCTTATAATTGTTTGTATTTCTTTGGTGTTGGTTGTGATCCCTCATTTTTCATCCATGATTTTATTTATCTGGGACCTTTCTCTTTTCTTTTTGATAAATCTGGCCAGTGGTTTATCTTATCAATTCTTTCAAAGATCAATCTACTAGTTTTGTTGATCTGTTCTACTGTTCTTTTGGTTTCCATTTCATTGATTTCTGCTCTAATCATTAGTAATTCTCTTCTCCTGCTGGGTTTAGGCTTTCTTTGCTGTTCTTTCACCAGTTCCTTTAGGTGTAAGGTTAGGTTGTATATTTGAGACCTTGTTTCTTGAGAAAGGCTCATATTGCTATATACTTCCCTTTTAGAACAGACTTTGCTTCATCCCAAAGGTTTTGAATAGTTCTGTTTTCATTTTCAGTTGTTTCCTTGAATTTTTTTAAAGATTTTATTTATTTATTTGACATATAGAGAGCACAAGTAGGCAGAGAGGCAGGCAGAGAGAGAGGAGGAAGCAGGCACCCTCCTGAGCAGAGAGCCTGATGCAGGGCTGGATCCCAGGACCCTGGGATGATGGACTGAGCCGGAGGCAGAGGCTTAACCCACTGAGCCACCCAGGTGCCCCGGTTTCCTTGAATTTTTAAATTCATCTTTAATTTTGTGATTGGCCCATTCATTCTTTGATAGGATGCTCTTTAGCCTCCATGTTTTTGAGTTCTTCCCAAATTCCTTCTTGTTTTTGAGTTCCAGTTTCAAAGCACTATGGCACGAAAATATGCAGGGAATGATCCGATCTTTTGGTACCAGTTGAGACCTGATTCATGAACCATTAAGTGTTCTAGCTTGGAAACAGCCCTATGTGTACTCAAGAAGAATGTGTATTATGTTGCTTTAGGATGAAATGCTCTGAATATATCTGTGAAGTCCTTCTGGTCCAGTGTGTCATTCAAAGCCTTTTCCTTGTTGATCTTCTGCTTAGATGATCTGTCCATTGCTGTGATTGGGGTGTTAAAGTCCCCTGCTATTATTACATTATTATTGATGTGTTTCTTAATTTTGTTATTAACTGGCTTATATAATTAGCTGCTCCATGTTAGGGGCATAAATATTTACAATTCTTAGATCTTCCTCTTGGATAGACCCTTTAATTATGATATAGTGTCCTTCCTCATCTCTGACTATAGACTTTGGTTATAAATCTATTTTGTCTGATATAAGAATTGCCACCCTAGTTATCTTTTGATGTCCACTGGCATGATAAATGGTTTCTCCAACCCTTCACTTTGAATCTGGAGGTGTCTTTGGGTCTAAAATAAGTCTCTGATAGACAGCGTATTGATGGGTTTTTCTTTTTTATCCAATCTGATTCCCTGTGTCTTTAGATTGGGGCATTTATCCTGTTTACATTCAGAGTGATTATTGAAAGGTATGAATTTAGTGCAATTGTATTAGCAGTAAAGTCATTGTTTCTGTATATTGTCTGTTCCTTTCTGGTCTTTGATACCTTGGGGGTCACTCTTCACTTAAAGGATCCCTTTTAGTATTTCTTGCAGGGATGGTTTAGTGACCATAAATTCTTTTAGTTTCTCTTTGTCTTAGAAGCTTTTTAATCTCTCCTTCTATTTTGAATGACATCCTAGCTGGATAAAGTATTCTTGGCTTCATATTTTTCTCATTTAGCATTCTGAATATATAATGCCAGTCCTTTCTGGTCCGCCAGGTTTCTGTGGACAGGTCCACTGCCAGTCTAATGTTTCTACTCTTGTCCCAAGCCGCCTTCAGGATTTTCTCTTTATCTCTGAGCTTTACAAGTTTTACTATTATATGTCAGGGTGTTGACCTATTTTTATTGATTTTGAGGGGTGTTCTCTGTGCCTTCTGGACTTGAATGCCTGTTTCCTTCCCCAGATTAGGGAAGTTCTTTGGTATAATTTGCTCCAATATACTTTCCACACCCCACCTTCCCTCTTCTTCTGGGATCCCAATTCTAATATTGTTTCATTTTAAGGTATCATTTATCTACCAGATTCTCCCCTCGTGATCCAGTAGTTATTTATCTCTCTTTTTCTCAGCTTCTTTATTGTCCATCATTTTGTCTTCTATATCACTAATTCTCTCCTCTGCCTAATTTATCCTAGCAGTGAGAGACTCCATTTTTTATTGCATCTTATTAATAGTCTATTTGATTTCAACTTAATTTGTTTTTAGGTCTTTTTTTTTTTCCCTCCAGAAAGGGATTTTTCTAGTGTGTTGTCTATGCTTTTTTCAAGCCCAGCTAGTACCTTTATAATTATTATTCTGAATTCTAGCTCTGACATTTTACTTATGTCCATACTGATTAGGTCCCTGGTAGTCAGTACCAGGAACCTAATCTTGTTCTCTTTTTTGAGGTGAGTTTTTCTATCCTGTCATTCTGTCCAGAGATAAATAGATGATTGAGAGAAAAAAATACTAAAATGGCAACAATCACCCCAGAGAAATAGAAACTAAACAAATCACAAGAGAGCCAAAAACAAAATAATAATAATAATGATTAATTAAAAATGATTAATTAATTAAAAATAAAGACAATATACAGGCGGACATGACAGAACAGAACAATACACTGGGTCCTATGTGTATTTTAGTCTGTTTGTTAGAGATTTAGATCCCAAAGTTGTAAGGAAAAAAAGTATATATGTACAAAACAAAATTAAATACAATTAAAGGATAGAATGTAAATGTAAAAATGAAAAATAAAAGACAAAAAAAGAAATCTAAACATACAGGTGAATAGAACAGAGCAATACATTATATATTGAGTGTATTTTGGTCAAAATTGTAAAGAAAGAAAAGCATATATATATAAAAACAAATAAAATATAATGAATGAATGGGATGCAACTGTAAAAATGAAAATTTAATAAGACTTTAACATAAAGGGAGAGAGAGAGAATATGATCAGATAGGTAAAGACAGAGTCATACACTAGATTCTGGGTGTATTTTGGTCTGTTTGTTAGAAGAAACTATATTCCAAAATTGCAAAGAAAGAAAGACATATACACAAACATAAAATTAAATACAATGAAAGGATAGAAAGTAAATGTAAAAATGAAAATTAAAAAAGATTTTTAAAAAAGAGTTGATAAAATAGGAAATTAGTTGAAAAGGGAAAGAGAAAAAAAATTAAAATCAAAAGACTAGAGAATCATCGGTGAAAAAGCCATAAATTCTATATACTATTTTTCCCTAGTGCTGGAGTCCTGCAGTTCTGTGGGATGGGTAAACTTGATCTTGGCCAGATGTTCTTGCTGGTCTTCTGGGGGAAGGGTCTATTGCAGTAATTCTCAGGTATCTTTGCACCACCCTTGCCAGGGGGCCAGGGCAAGTAAATGGCTCTGAATTACTCTGTGTGGCTTCTGTTCCCTGAAGGGTTTCCATACCACTTTAGAGGATGAGAATGAAAATGACGGCTTCCCAATCTCCAGTCCTAGAGCCAAAACTCAGGGTCCCACTTCTCAGTGAGCCTTTAGAGAAAAGCAGTCAATCACTCCTGTCTCCCTGGTCTCTGTCTGTACTCCGTGCTCACCCAGCCTGTGACTGAGCATTTCTATCCCAGGCACGTGACCCCATTTTGAGACTCCAAATCCTGCAGACTCCTGTGGCTCAAACCCAGGCCACTCCTCCTGGGTCTCACCAGTTCTACTGCTTGCTGGGCCCCTGCTCAGATGGAGAGCAGTTGCCTGAATGTGCCATGGTTTGCTATTTATTGCAACCCTAGCTGAAAGCCCATTCCTGGGGTAACTGATTGTACCCAGCTTCCCCACTCCGATGCCTGGGAACTCAGCTGTACTCAGGCATCCCCCAGTCTTCCTGAGACCACACTGTCCCACCTAGGATTCCACCCTGCTTTGCCCCCCTGAGCATGTTTCAGGCAGGGATGTCCCTTACTGGAACAGACTTCTAAAAGTTGTGATTTTGTGCTCCTGGGCTATGTCAGCCAGCTTATGGAGGCTCCCTCCCCTCATGGTTTATCTTTCCATATACTGCCTTGGATTCACTTCTCTGCACTTTCAACCTTGCAGAAAGTGGTTGCTTTTCTATTTGTAGAGTTGCTGCTCTTCTCTCCTTAGATTGCTGGTTAAGTTCACAGGTGTTCTGAATGACTTGATAGCTATCTAGCTGAATTCCTGGGACCAGATGAAACTAAGCTCTCCTATTCCTCTACCATCTCGGACTCCTTCATACTAACACTTTTTATCATGAAAGTTCCTGGCAGCAAAGATCTAAATATTTTCAGAAAAAAAAATACATACTCAGTAATTAAATTTCAGAATGATCTTGTACTTCTTAACAACAAAATGGGGAGGCAGAAAAAAATGGAAGAAAATATTTTCTTTATTCATTTGACAGAGAGAGAGAGAGAGAGAGAGAGAGAAGGGAGAGCAGAGAAGGAGAGGGAGAGGGAGAAACAGACTTCCTACTGAGCAGGGAGCCCAATGTGTGAGTTGATCCCAGGACCTGGCAGTCATGACCTGAGCCAAAGGCAGACACTTGACCAACTGAGCCACCCAGGCATCCTGGAACAAAATCTTTGTAAATATAAGGATAATTTATCTCCAACCTAGAATTTTATACTTAGCAAAATTGTGCACTGTGATGACTAAATAAACATATTTTCATACATGTAAAATCTCAACCCTTTATTTCCCCAGGAAAACATTCTCAACCTTTGCCAGAGTAGGCTAGATGTTGTTTCTATACATTCTCTTGGATTTAAGGAAATAGCTCTTTGAAAATTCTAAGAAAGTCCCACTGAACAGAGCCTGCCTGCTTCCTTCCTTCCTTCTTTCCTTCCCTCCCTGTGTCCCTCCTTTCATATTTGAGAATCTACTCACCATTAGGTATGCTTGGTGAACAAAATAGAGCATGCATTAATATAGAGCCTTTCTTCAAACTGGATTTGTAGTGAGGATCTGGTTACCTTTCCTATAAAGAACAGAAAAAACCATCTAAGCACAAGTCATACCTGACCCTTTGTTACAGTTCATACTAAAAGAGAACTATCCATTGTTTAAGACTCATCTCTCTGAGTCCCCAAAGTTTATTCCAATAGGACGGCTTCTAATACATGCTGTTGTCTATGCCTGTCATTTCTTCTATGGCAAGGATACTAGGTAGAGAAGTGTCCTCCAAAAATTCAGGCCTAAACAGAACCTCAGAATGTGAGCTTTTTTGGAAGTAGGGTCTCTGAAGGCATAAAGATGAGGTCATGCTGTATTACAGTGTCGCCAAATTCAGTATGACTGGTGTTCTCATAAGAAGAGAGACATTTGTCCATAGAGCCAGAGATATAAGAGAAAAAGAAGGAGGAAGAGATTGCAATGATTCAGACACCAGAGATAGGAAGAGACAAATTTCCTCTAGAAATTTCAGAAGGAGTTTAGCAGAGTCTGCACCTTGATTTTGGAGTTCTAGTCTCTAAAACTGTGAAACAATACATTTCTGTTGTTTTTAGCACTGTTTCCACCACTCCAACAAAAACAAAAACAAAAAATAAACAAAACAAAAAAATACAGCTTGCAAGGGAGAAGAGTATGAAATACTAAATAAATACATATACATAAAGCTTATAAAAAAATTATGAGGAAAATAAGTAGGGTATAGTCAGCACAGAACAAATTTAAGTTTCCTCCAAAGTTATTTATCTTTGCATTCTCAGGACCTAGTACAGTGCTTTCCATTGAGGAGCCATTCAATGCATTTTTGGTCAACTATAAATATATGTTGAATACATAGGTTTATTTTCATAATAATCAAAAACATTTTATTTTACATTAAAATCTAGTGGAAAAAATCTCAATGGTTTATGTGTGCACATCAAAGAGTTAAATTTTTAATTCTGCCATGTATTAGACTTCTTAATATATCTTTTAGCCTTTCAGGTTGTTGCTTATAGACTATGATTTTAAGACAACGCACAACAAAATTTAAAACAATTATCCCTTTGCCATTTTTGCACCTGTTCAGTGGAGATGAGAGTGCTGATGATCTGAGTACCTCATTAATTCACAGAAAAGATTGCTTTCAACCTGTTTTGCAATTCCCAAACGCCACAAGCAAGCTGAGATCCAGCTATAAGATTCTACAGCACTGACAGTGTCATGCCCAGTTTAACAGTAGATAGATAAATGTGATTAAATAGTGGTCTAAATGTAATTGCATTGTGGTGGAAAATGTGGTAGTAAAGCAGATCATCATGACTACATAATGGGCTGGCAATCTTTCTATACATTGTTTCTGTATATACAATAGTCAAGCCTTAGTCAAGTCTCTGCATATTTAAAATATGCAGTTGGTAAGTCTTTTGTTTCATAAGATCTCACTCAACCCATCACCAAACAAATCCAAAAGGTATAAACAGGAACAATTTAGTACTTGAGATAACAATAGGAATCAAACAAATTCTTTATGCTAATTAATGTTACTGGTAACTTTACTATTGGTTTGGAAATGGCAATGAACTACACCTAAATAGTTTTGGATTTTGTGTTATGTGTTCTTTGAAAATAGCAAGGTTTTTCTCTAAACAAAGACATCAGAAAAAAAACAACAAGAACATTGATTTGTACTTCATTTTGTAATTTTCTCTCTTGACACCATGGATCTCTGAAGAAAAACTAAATTATATTGATGTATTTGCCTGTGAATGCCAAATGTAAGTAAAAATGCTCATACTGATTTTTATCATCCCTGGAAAATTTGTACAAATTCTTTGCTAATTTCAAATTCAAGATATATTGTTTAAAGTTTAAATTAAATCTGCTAATTTCTCCAAATACAGAATTAGATATATGTACCTTATTTGGATGAAGAAATAAGATGAAAGTAAGTCATATTCTGTCATATTTTTGTCATGATAGTTTTGTTCTACATAGCTTATCTCCCAGTTCTCCTGAAATAGATCCCAGCTCTATCAGCAATCTGTGATTTCTTTCACTTTGTTTCTACTTCTGATTTCATATGACTTATTTTAACTTTCCGTGAACCCTGTGACACTCCGACTTCCTCTATGATAACATGTTTTAACCTCCTCTCTTTCCCTTCACTAGGTTGAACATTTCTTGAAACCAGAGGCTCTATCTTGTCCTTCCTTATATTCCAAGCATAGTAGCTTAGTCCTGGCACATCACAGACTCAAAGGACATCCACTGAACAAACGGACAAGGCAAAGAACTATCAGAAATATCTAGCATTAGGCTAAATGTGTGTGTGTGTGTGTGTGTGTGTGTTTACTGTGAGAACAATTTCAGTGTTGGAAGTCTATTTTATAAAGACTGGTAAGGCTGATGAATACATTTGGCTATAATGGTTAGATGAAGCATTAATGCAGGCTAAAAGAACACTGCAAAAATATCTGGATTTGCATTTGCAACATGAGTCCAGTTTACCAATATATCAGCCACAGACTTTTGAATAGTTCATACTTCTCCCATTCAGGTCAATATGAAGAAATCAGACACTTTCAGATTTGTGGTATGTGATAAAGAGCTTTCTGAAAGTAATGTAACATGGAATCCAGATAAAGGAACCAAGAAAAGGCTGGTAGGACTATGGTCGGATTAGCTCTACTATCAGCCACTGAATTTTCATGGCAATGAAAAATGCACTTTATGGTTAGTTATGGAACATCCAGAAGTTGTATAAGGCTTTAGATGTAAGAAGATAAAAATCTTAGTATAAAATTAAAAAAAAAAACACTACAAGATTAATTCTTATAGTATTAGTTTTTCCAGTGCTTCTCCATTCTCTTCAAGTCCTGAACAGAGCCATTTTTCTCTTACAGGCAGTTCATGAATTTGCTTGCTTCTTACTGGATAATAATAGCACTATTTGATGTACAATCCTTCAATATATCCTTTTCAGAATAAAATTGGTATGCATTCCACTTCTGGTACATTTTCTATAGAAATATTAGTAAGAAGTGCTTATAGATGGGCATACTAATTGCAGTATCCAAATTAGAAATAAATGTACATCATATAATTTGGTAACTTAGAAACTGGAATATCTAGAAAAAAGGTTTGTGTGGAGCTATTAAGAAAAGAGAGCTCTATACATAATTGACAAATCATAGTAAATAAAGTAAATAGAGAACAAAATATATATTTATTATCTCATGTGCATTAAAAATAAACAAAGTTTGCATGTTAATGCATGCCTAGAAAAATACAGCACTGATGCTATTTGCCAACAGTTGTTGATGTGGCTATAACGCAGTTATAGGAGAAATTGATTTTCGCTTTCTCTAATTACTATACCGTTCAACTTTAATATGTGCAAAATTAAATTTGAAGTCAGAGAAAAAGGAGTTTTTGTAAATATGCCACATAGTTATCTCTTTCTTCTCTTTTCAAATTTGTCTCAAGGGGATTTTGATGCTGTCATACATAACCAGGGCTGGTTCTTCCATTAACATTTATAATCTCATCCTATCCTGACTTTTCCAGGGGCTCATTTTCTCAATTACTTTGCCATGTACCTGCATCTTCAGAGTTTTACCATGGCTCACAACATCCTTAGGTTTTACAAAATAAATATTTGAGAAAATAAAATGTAAGAAACAACAAATAAATAGGTAAATGTGTAGCGAAGCTCAAGAACATGTTTTTCTATTTTCTTCATCCGCAAACTTCTAGAAGGAGTTATATCTACTTCAGTAACCTGCTTTTTTATCTGACATTCTTTCCCTCACTGGGTCTATAATACCCACTCACAAGTCAAAAATAATGACTAACTTTCTAATCATGTAATCCTGGAGATGTCAAACTATTTCTGAAGAGTCATACAGTAAAGGTGTTAGTCTGTCTCCCCCTCCAATTTCCCCGAACTCCCTTGGAGGGGGAGACAAACCATGAGAGACTATGGACTCTGAAAAACAATCTGAGGGTTTTAGAGCGGGGGTGGGAGGTTGGGTGAGTCTGGTGGTGAGTATTATGGAGGGAACGTACTTCATGGAGCAGTGGGTGTGGCGCATAAATAATGAATTCTGGAACACTGAAAAGAAATAAAAATAAATAAATAAAAATTAAAAGAATTACCAAAAACAAACAAAACAAAAGATGTTAGTCTGTGCCAGACAAATAGTCTTGACAACACTAAACTCTGTGGCTGAAACACAAACGCAACCACAGACAACATATTAAAGAAAAGAAAAAGAGCATGGTGTTATTCTAATAAAACTTTACTCATAAATATAGGCAACAGGCTGGATTTAGCCTGCAGGTAATAGTTAATTTTTAATTATCATTCATCTTCCTTTTTCTGAAGGATTTGACATTGTCTTCTTCCTTTTTGAATTTCTCCTCTCTGGGTAGAAACAGTTTGGGCTCACCCCACATTCCATTTCTCAGTCACCCTTGCAGATAAACTGAGAACACATGAATTATTATGGCCAATGGGTTTGAGCAGAAGTGATGCATATTCTTTCTTGCCTCACACAGTAAAGAACTAGGGTATGAATTTTCCATAGCTCGCTTCTTCTCCTGAGGGAGACAAAGAACACCAAGATGACAGAATTGGAAGATGAAGAAGATATCCAGGACTCTTATGTAACTGTGGACATGAGTAGGTAAAAAATACCGTTTACAACAGACTATTACATAAATCAAAAATAAACCTTTGTTGTGTTAGGAAACTGAGACATTAGGGTTTCTATTCAGATTTTTATTCAGTCTTCTTAACTTTCCTACTAATGGAAGCTGCAGAGATCATGCTACTCTTCTGCTACCAGGCGTAAGGTTCTTCCTTTTTCTTTTTGAACATTAAATGTCCAGAATATTTAACTTGGCATTCAAAAGCATGACTTTACTTGTATTTGTTTTCTATTGCTATGTAACAAAGAATTGCTAACTCAGCTACTGAAAAAGCAGCATAGTTTATCACATCAGTGTCATGGGTTCAAAGACCAGGCACAGTTTAACTGGATCTTTTGCTCAGGGTCTCACAAGGCTGAAATCAGGGTGTTAAATAGGTCTGGGGTCCTACAAGAGGCTTGACTTGGGAAATCATATCTTGCAGTCTTCCTCACTGTGTGTGTGTGTGACACTTCTGAGTAAAATGTTCATGAATATGCTTGCAAAAGCAAGCTTTTGCATAAATATTGGTTTTTAATTCATTTCCTTGTGACTATGAGACAAGTCTGTTTTTCTACTGGCTTTCAGGTGGAGGTCATTCTCTCATTCACAGCCCCTAAGGTCCATCTTTACCTTATAGGCATGTGATTACTTCTTCAACACCAGCAAGAGATTCTCTCATCAGTGACAGCCCATTTCCTCTTTGAAGGGATTTCACCTGATTAAGTCAGGCCCACCCAATACAATCTCCTCAGACCTTATTGCTATCTGTGAAATCCCTTCACCTAATCAGGGTGAGATATCCTGTCATATCATTGTCTGCCCCTACCCAGAGGAAGTGGACTATATAGGGTTTGTGCACCAGGAGAGGGGAATTTGGGAATCTGTATTAGAATTCTGTCTACTACATTCCCTAGCCTATTCCTTTAATATTACTTCCATATTCTTCCCCTTGGTTCCATGTATCCAGTTAAAAGAAAGTACCTGGATTTCTTACAGTTTATTCTTGATCTTTCCTCCTGTTGTTAAACTAACAATTACTGATGGATATATTATATGCCAAATGCTTTAGTGTTTATTGTTTTAGTGCTCACAATAACTCAGATACATTAATTATAATATCTCCATGTGTGTATATACACACATATACACACACATACACACATATGTATACACACACACATATACACACACACTGGGGACTGAAAATTAAACAATTTCCATGCTTATGACCCAAGTTCTAGAATATTTAATCATAAGATTCATAGTTCATTGACTAATCTATTATCTCTTCCATCTGCTATAGGTTTTTTATCTAGAATTCATCTGACCATGCTCATCTACATAATACCTATCCATTTTATAAAACACTTTCCCCAAAATCTTATTATGACATTGTCAAACATATAGTAAAGCTGAAAGTATTTTATAGTAAACACCAATATATTTACCACTTGTAACTACCATTAACATTACTTCACTGTTTTGTTATATATGTATATATCCACCTATACAACACTTTATCCAAAATTACATTGTAGCTTTTGATGTGTTTCAAAGTAATTTGCCAACATCAGTATACTTTCACCTAAAAATTATAGTATGTAATCTATAAGGTAAATTCCAATAGTTCTTTAAAGATTTTCTTCTTTTGATGCAAATTTTGCATACAATGAAATACACAGATATTAAGTATACATTTGCTGAGTTTGGACAAATGCTAACATCTGTGAAACCCAGATGCAAGTCAACATAATAGATATTACTTGACTCCATACATTTTCCCAGTTAAACCCTATCTATTCTACAACCTCTCTTTTAATCCTTCCCAACCATTAATTGATTTGTAAGTAAAATCATGAAGTATGTTCTCTTGCATTTTTTCCCCACAATGAATGCTTTTGATATTCATTCTTGTTTTTGTGTGAAATAGTAGTTTGTTTCCTTTTGTTGCTGAGTAGCATCGCATTACATGAACATACCCATTTGTTTATCCATTACATTATTGATGGAAACTTTGTGTGTGTGTGTGTGTGTGTGTGTGTGTGTGTGTGACACTTCTGAATAAAATGTTCATGAATATGCTTGCAAAAGCAAGCTTTTGCATAAATAGTTGTTTCATTTCTTATCAATGGATACCCAGAAGTGAAATTTCTGACATATGCTAAGTGTATGTCCAGTTTTAGAAGAGACTAAGACACTGCCATAATGTTTATAAAGTAGCTGTATTATTATACATTTCCACAAACAATAAATGGAATTACAGTTGTTCCACATCTTCAAATAATTTTACTGTCAATCTTTGTCATTATTTCAATCTATTTGTTGGGTTATAAATTTAATTTCCATTTCCTTAATGACTACAGAATATCTTCTTTTGCAAAGTATCTATTAAATACTTCACCCCTTTTAAATAAGTCATTTTAAACTATTTATTTGTAGGAGTATATTATCCTGTGTATAAGTCTTCTTTGAGTGTATAATATATACTCACATATAGGTACATATATACACATTCTAATGCACATACTTTTGCTTTCATAGTTACTGATTTCTGGGATCTATATAAGAAACACTTGGCTCACTGCAAGTTACAACTATATTCCGTATTTCTTCAGTTTTGATTTTTCCATTTTGTCTGTGATGGATATTCAACTCTTCTTGCATTTTTTCTTGAAAAAAAATTAATCCATTGGGTTACCTTGGTACTTTTGTTGAAAATGAAATGACTATATAATTATGTGTCTATTACTAGATTTTTCACTGTTTACATTGATTCTTCTTCTTCTCTCTCCCCTCCTTTCTCTAATATTTATGGTTTGATCTTACAGTCTTGATTATAGCTTGGTTGTTAATTCTGAAATGAAGAGATGTAAAGCCTCGAACTGTTTTAATTCTTTCAAACTTGCTTTGTGTATTCTAATTCCTTTGCAGCTAAATATATATTTTAATCATCCCATCAAGTTTAAATAAAAGTTTTGGGTTCTTTAGTATGTCACTGAATCTATAAAGCAAAATGGATAGAATGGGTATCTTAATAACATCCAATTTTCCAGTTAATGAAAATGGAGTACGTTTCTAATTACTTATATCTTGCGAAATTTATCTCAGCTACATTTCATTTTAGAGGGATTTTCCTCATCTTTTCTTAAATTTGTTCCTAAGTACTTTAAGTATTTTGATGCTATTATAAATAAAACTGATTTTTAAATTTTTATTTATTTTAATTTTTCTTAAGTAGGCTCTACACTGTAACACAGGGCTTGAACTCACAACCCTGAGATCAAGACCTTAGCTGAGATCAAGAGCCAGACGCCCAATCAAGTTACCCAGGCACCCCAAAATTTTACTTTAACTACTGCTACCAGTATATAAAATGATTTTTAAATTGCAATTGATTTTTGTTTTACATCCCTCTGAACAAATATGTAAGGGTTTCAATTTCTCTCTATCATTAACATTACTTGTTGTTTTCTGTTGTTTCTTATATCCATCCTAGAGAGTATAAACTTGTATCTCATTGCAGATTTGATTTGTATTTCCATGATAAGTACTGACATGGAGCATCATTTTATAAGCTTATGGACACTTATTTATCTTCTCTGGAGAAATATCTACTCAAATAATTTGCCCATTTTTTAATTGAATAACGTCTTTTTATTATTGAGTAATAAGAGAAGCAAATGAATATATTCTGAATAGAAGCAACTTAAGAGATCCATGATTTGTAAGTATTTTCTCCTATTCTTTGGATTATAATTCACTTTCTTGATGGTATTAATTTGCAGTCCACAATTTCTAATTTTGGAGTCCTATTTATGTATTTTCAAATATGGCTTGGGGTATTAGTGTTAATATCTAACAACTATTGCCTAACCCAAGATCAAGAAGATAGTCTATTGATATTTAATGTAATTATTTACATGATTAGATTTAGGTCTACAATTTTACCATTTTGTCTCTGTCAGTCTCTTTTAATTTCTCCTTTTCTTTTTTTTTCTTTTGATTACTTATTTTCTTTGGAATATTTTAATTTATGTATATCACCTATATTAAATTACCTATTGATACTTAAGGTCATGTATTTTTTTAATATCATGAATTTTTAAGTAACTGGCCTAGAGATTATAATAAGTATGCTTCACTTTGCAATCTAACTAGGGTTAATGTAACACTTGATTTAAAATATTGAAGTCTTTACAACATATAACCACGGCCACGCATAAGTAGTATGCCAAAGTCATAATTTTTTTATGCACTTTTCAAATGGGTTTTTATTTTTTTACTTTGTTTTTTGAGTAGAGTTGACACACAATGTTACATTAGTTTCAGGGGTACAGCATAGTGATTCAACATCTTCATATGTTATGCTGTGCTCACAAGTGTAGCTACCATCCGTCACCATACAATGCTACTACAATACCATTAACTATATTTCCTATGGTCCATCTTTTATTTCTGTGACTTACTTATTCTATAACAGGAAACTTGTGTCTCCCACTCACATTTCACTTTTTTTTTCACATTTCACTTTTGAAAGTACTTATTTATTGACTTATTTCACTCAGCATAATCTCCTCCAGTGCCGTCCATGTTGATACAAAAGGTAAGTATTCAATAAGTCAAGCAGAGAACATCAATTATTATATGGTTTCACTTATTTGTGGAACATAGGAATAACACGGAGGTCATTGGAAGATGGAGAGGAGAAGTGAGTTGGGGGAAATCGGAGGGGGAGACAAACCATGAGAGATTGTGAAACTCTTGAGAAACAAACTGAGGGTTTTTCTCCAAAAAGAGAAAGGGATGGGGGGTTGGGTGAGCCTGGTGGTGGGTATTAAGGAGGGCATGTATTTCATGGAACACTGGGTGTGGTGCATAAACAATGAATTTTGGAACACAGGAAAAAATAAATTAAAAATTAAAAAATACATAAATAAAGTACTATTTATTTCTTTATTTGGGGAAGGGCAGAGGGAGAGAGAGAGAAAATCTTAAGCAGATTTCATGTCCAGCATGAAGCCCAACACAAGGCTTGATCCCAAAACCCTGAGATCATGACCTGAACCAAAACCAAGAGTCTGACACTTAACTGACTGAGCCCCCCAAGTTACCCCATTTAGGTTTTTATTTAAGTTCCAGTAACTTAAAATACAGTATCATATTAGTTTCAGGTGTAGAATATAATGATTCAACACTTCCATACAACATCCAGTGATCATCACAGCAAGTGCACTCCTTAACCCCCATCACCTATTTAACCCATCTCCCCACCCACTTCCCCACTGGTAACCATCAGTTTGTTCTCTAAAGACTCTGTTTCTTGGTTCACCTCTCCCCCTGACCCCGCACCTCTGCTCATTTGTTTTGTTTCTCAAATTCTGAATAGGAGTGAAATCATATGGTATTTGTCTTCCCCTGACTGATATTTCACTTTGCATAAGACTTCTACTCCACTCATGTCCCTGCAAATGAAATATCACCTCACACCTGTCAGAATGGCTGACAATCAACAAAACAAGAAACAACAGGTGTTGGCAAGGGTGCAGACATAAGTAACCCTCTTGCACTATTAGTGGGAATGCATAGTGGGGCAGCCACTCAAACAATATGGAGGATCCTCAGAAAGCTAAAAATAGAATTACTGTATGATCCAGCTATTTCACTATGAGGTACTTACCAAAGAATACAAAAATACTATTTCAAAGGGATGCATTACACCAATGTTTACAGAAGCATTATCTATCTATAAATTGCAACATATCCTGTCTGCCTGGAGAATTCTTTTAATTTTTTTTTTTTTTTTTTGCATAGGAGATTGAATGTCAAAAACGTATATTCTCTAAAGTTTTCTTATATCTAAATATCTTAATTTGCCTTTAGCCAAAATTTCCTTGAGAAAAAAATTCTTGAGAAGGAATATGGCAATAGTAGGATTATATACGCTCATCTCCTCTTAACCTTCCTTAAAGAGACCTATAGCAACTCAACTGGGTAACTTTGCCTACAGGAAAGAAATACTATTGGACACCATCTGTTGGCTAATACCAATTATTGGGAAACCAAGTCCAAGATGATGAAAGAAGATCTGACCTAAACTTCCTCATGAAAGGATTGGTAAAACAGAATGTGTAATCTGAACATATATCCTTAGGACCTGGCAGAATTACCTCAATAGCTCACTGACACACCAAGTAAGGACTATTATGGGTGAAAAATACAATTAAAATCAAAAGCAAAACCAGATCCTGGGGGAACATCAGATATTGGAGTCAATGTCCAAACTTTAAAGAATCAGGAATGGTAGTGCTTATCACATTCCCATTTATGTTTCATCTTGGCGGATGCAAAAAGATAAATGTCTCTTGGAGAAACACAGTGGAATATCTTAAGTTTAATCATATCATCATTCCAATGCAGCTGTTCTTCCAGATATGGTCTTATTATAGGAACAAATCAATTTAGTTGGCAAGCAGCTATTGACCTGACAAATACTTTTTCTCCATTGCAATAAGATAAAAAAGCACAAAAAGATTGCTTTCACCCAGCAAGCCCAGCAGTAAAACTGCATCACTTGCTTCAGGATTACTCACCCTCTATCCAGGGCTACCACCACTCTTTAAAGCACTATTTTTTCTCTCAATTAGAGAAAAAAAAAAGCCTCTTTGTGCAGACAAATTAGGAAAAATTTCACATCGGGAAGTACAGTGAGAAAAATCTGCTCTCTGAGGGGAGGTGGACAAATTTGATAAAAGACATATTTTTGTGAGCCTTTCTATAGGCAGATGCAGCCCAATTCCAGAGCACAGAGCTGAGTGATGTGAGAGCAGACTGGATTTCAGTTTGCCCTCTTTCCCTTAGCTCAGTGCCTTTGTGCAGTCCACAAACTGTGCAATGGCATGTGACAAACCAAATCCTTTAGCACCATTCCAATATCAAGGAATTTTAACATTAAACTGGTCAATAAAATAAATCACTACATAATGATACTATATATTTCTTTAAAATTTTAATTATTTATTAAAGAGAAAGAGAGGAAGGGACAGAGGAGGAGCAGGAGGAGAGAATCTCAAGCAGACTCCTGGTTACACGCAGAGCCCTATATTGAGTTCCATCTCACAACCCTGAGATCATGACCTAAGCCGATATCAAGAGTCGGATATTTAACAGACTGAGCCACCCAGGTGCCCCATTATGATACTGTATTTTAAAAATGGGATTATAGGAAATAGTGAGAGAATTTTCTTAATGGCCAAAGATCTGGAACACGCCAGGTTCTTCCTTCTAAGGGAGTGAATAAAGATGCTGTAAAGTTGTGCTCTCAATTACTGAGAGGCTTCCTGATTGATTTTGGAGGAAATATATGTCACATTTCAGGAAACTGTTCCCAATGCTTTTCCTGAGTCCCTCCCTCCCCAAGTGGCCAGATTTGTAGAGAGCCCCATGCCAAGAAGGGCTCTTCAGCTTGTCCAGGCTATATCTCTTCCACTTTGCACTTAGGATCCTAATGATTCAACGTGCTCAGTCTCTATGCTCACAGATGCTCAATTTGAAATATGTTCTAAATAATAAAGCTGATCGAGTGTGTAATGTGTATATTTATATATATTAATGAATTATCCCTGTCACTCTGTCTCCTTCAATATTTTATATTTTGGTGGTTAATTTTGTAATTGACTACACAATTGTTCTATAATTTTCAGGATATAAGAGTGATAGAACTTAAAGAGGAATATGTGTGATCTAGAAATTTTGAATCTAGATTGCATGCAGTAACTTTAAACAATTTAGTTTATTCCTTTGGGAAGAGTGAGTGTGTTTTTAGTTATAAAAGGGATAGTTGTATTATATAAAGTGGAAACATTGTGTGTGTGTGTGTGTGTCTGTGTGTGTGTGTGTGTTGGAGAGGGGTCCGAAGTATAAGATGGATTCATATAGATACTGGACACAGCTAAAGGGATATTTGTTCCTTTTTATATCAGCATCCATATACTTTTTATCTACGTGGCATTCCAGATAAGTAAAAGTTAAGATCAGAGTCCTATGTTTATTTTTATAGATCGCAAAGTACAGATTCTATAAGTATTAAGAGTGTGGTCAACTAGGTGCTTCTCCTCAGGAATTTAAAATCTAACAGAGATGTTCTAGATTAAGGGGCCCCTTGACACAGTAGCAAGCATCCAGGACTATGAGATCCTACAATACAGTAAGGAATGTGCAATGGTAAAAGTCCAAACAGCAATATCCTCATCAGAGGACCATTCCTGTGGATAGTGGTTACTTGGTTCCTGGAAAACATAGTTTCCTGATATTCTTCCTTTGTATTTATTTTGCATTTATTTTCTACTTAAATTCATGAGAGTATCTTTCTATTTGCCCTTATGCTCCTAAATAAAATTTTCCTGTAATTTTCCAGGGAATAGTTGTTCAATTATCAGAATTCTATGATGAAACCCTATGGACTTAGGAGTTTTATTGGTAGAAGGACTTTAATTACAGTTTCACTTCCTTTCCTAGTAATGGGAGTATCAAGCTTTTCAAATTCCTCTAGTGTCAGTTTTGGTAAGTTGCATTGAGAGATACTATTTCCAGTTTGGTAGTATACATTATTCCATACAACTGATAAATTATATTTGTCTACATATTTCCAGATAGCTAATTCGTTTTAATTTTTAACTTCATTGACACAAAATCCTTTCAGTATCTGTTTTTGGTCTTTTATGTAGTCCCAACATTGGTTATGTTTTCCTTCCTCTCTCTCTTTTGTTCTGTCTCACTCCATCTGTATTTTTCTGTCTCTGTTTTCTGTCTCCCCCCTCAATTTTACTAGCATTTTGAAAAGAAAATTAGCCTGATTTATGCTGTTTACTGTTTTTGTTTTCTATTTTATTCATCTTATGTTACCCTTATTAGTATTTTCCTTATATTTTCCCAGTTTTCTTCTTTAGTTAATATTTTCCTAAAATGGTTGCTTATCTCATACATTTTGAATCTTTTTTCCATTATATTGTCTTATTTAATAGCATATTTCTCTCAAATTCCCATGTTAGTTTCATCACATGTTTTTTACTTCATATTTTAATTAATGTTATTTACTTTAAATAATTTATTATTTTGACATCTTTTCTTTTTTGGCTTAAGCTACATATGGGGATTTTCTAGCTTTCTGTTGTTATTTATTCTTAGCCTACTTGCACATGGTCAAAGCCAGGCTCTCAAATATATAGAAAGCAGACACTACCTACATGAAACTGTTGTGTGAGCACTTAATACCTATATATATTTTGCA
The DNA here is from genome assembly GCF_964662115.1 of Mustela nivalis. Classification (NCBI taxonomy): domain Eukaryota; kingdom Metazoa; phylum Chordata; class Mammalia; order Carnivora; family Mustelidae; genus Mustela; species Mustela nivalis. Next base: position 34,777,658 of record NC_139036.1, read on the forward strand.
GTTTTAATAAATATCAGATGACTATTAAGTGGGTTGATAAGATTTTATATTTTATGTTAGTAATGCAGTATTTCTACTTAATGTGCTAAATACTGAGTATACTTATAAGTATTTCCTAGAATAATTATAGATTCATGTATATAAATTTTGAGATACTTTATTAGGTGCTTAAAAGTTTACAGTTTTATTTCTTTTTTTTTAAAGATTTTATTTATTTATTTGAGAGAGAGAAAGAGCACAAGTGGGGTGAGGGTGAAAGGGATAAGCAGACTCCCCACCAAGCAAGGACTCTGGGATCATGACCTGAACTAAAAGCAGATGTTTAATGACTGAGCCACCCAGGTGCCCTACAGTTTTGAGTCTTCCTAATAGAGCAAAACTTCAAGAAAATTATGAAATGACTTTTTTCTCTTGCAGTATTTTTCTTATTTAAAGTCTGATTTTCCTAATATTACAGTAGCAACAGATTTCTTGTTTAATTTTGGCTACAGTGTATTTGTTTTTCTTATGTTTTAATATTTTATATTCATTTAACATAGATGTGATTCTTTTAAGCAGCACACATTTTTAAAAAAAATCATTCTAAATTTTTTCTTTTAATTAGAAACTTTTATCCATTGATATTTAATGTATTTGCACAGCTGGATTCAACTCTTCTATCCTGCTACTTGCTTTTGAATTTGTCTGATTATATACCTCTGTTAGGTTGGAAGTTATAGTTTATTTTACTTTTTATTTGTTTCTCTGGAGATTACATTCTTATTCATTGATCCATCAAAGTCCATACAAATTAAGACTTCTAATTCTTCCAAGACCAAAAAAAAAAAAAAAAAAGGCATAAGAAAATGTTAGAAACATTTATCAGTCTTATGTATTGTCTTCTGTTATGTTAATTCAATGTATATATATTAATTTCCTCTGGCATGTATATATATTGGTTTTTACAGCAGTAATCTTTTACCTTTACCCATGTTTATGGGTCTTTTCTTTTTAATCCTATCTAATTTCCATATGCAATAACTGCCTCCTCTCTTTTTAAAATTTTTACTTAAATTCTTTCTCTTTTATGCCAGCTCATTAGTATTTCTTTTATTGCATGTCTTCTTATGTCAAAGTACCTAAATTTTACTCGTTTGGCAATGTTTTCTTTCAACAATTTAAAAAATTGTTATGTTTTGTTTTTTCTTTTTTTACTTCATCTAGAATTTGAGCTTGACCCCCACCCCAAAAGCTGGAAAATATTATTCCATTAATTTTGGCTTCATACCCTCTGGTCTCATTGTTACTCCTCTGAAATCAATTTTATGTTTGCTTTAAGGCTTTATTATTAACATTTTTAGATATATTTCTTAAATCTCTTATATAAGGAATATAAAATATTCCTTACATTTGTCCTCTTCCTCTATAACTCTAGTGGCCATGTTTTTTTTAATTTATTAATTTTTAACATTTTTTAAGATTTTATTTATTTGACAGACACAGAGAGAAAGATCACAAGTAGACAGAGGCAGGCAGAGAGAGAGGGGAAAGCAGGTTCCCTGCCAAGCTTAGAGCTCAATGCGGGGCTCAATCCCAGGACCCTGAAATCATGACCTGAGCCTAAGGCAGAGGCTTAACCCATTGAGCCACCCAGGCACCCTACCAGGGGACATGTTTTATGTTTTACTTCATCCTTTCTGTGTCATGCTCTCTTTTTTCATTTTCCATCCTTTTATCCCTCCAACTTAAATCTGCCTATTTTCTTGTCACATGTCTTCTGCTCTTCTAATTTTATTTTATTTTTTTAAAGATTTTATTTATTTATTTGAGAAAGAAAAAGTGACAGAGGGAGAGCAGCAGCAGAGGGAGAGGCAGAGGGAGAAGTAGACTCCCCACTGAGCAGGAAGCCAGCCTCAGGGCTCAATCCTGGGACTCTAGGATCATGACCTGAACTGAAAGCAGATGCTTAAACAACTGAACACCCAGGTGCCTCTAATTTCTTATTTTTAAAGATTTATTTACTTATTTTAGAGAGAGTGAGAGAGAGAGAGCACACGTGTGAGCACATGGAGGGGTAGACAGAAAGGGAGAGGGAAAGAATCTCACAAAGATTCCTTGCTGAACACAGAGCCTGAGCTCAATCCCATGACCCATGATATCATGACCAGAGCCAAAACCAAGAGTTGGGCGGTCAGCTGACTTGAGCCACCCAGGCACCCCTGCTCTTCTAAGTTTCTATTTAATTGCATCTAATTTACTGCCAAACCCCTCCATTAATTTCTTATTATTAATTAATATATTTTTCAATTCTGCAATTTCCATTGGCTATATTATAGCTTCCCATTCTCTGATGGCATAATTTTTCTTTAAAAAAAAAATTGAAGTTATTAATGTGATTTATTTTGAGGTCTCTAATAATTTTTATGGCTTTGTTGTGAGAGTTGTTATTTTTAGATTTTCATTACAAATAATGTCTCATTATATGCCTTTTAAATAGTATGTCATACATTATTTGTGGAAAAAATTAAAAATTATGCTAGGCTTGGGAGTCTCTCTTTAAAGATTATGTTAGTTTCTTTCAGGTGGCTAGAGGTACAGCAATGCTGACTATCTTAATCAAATGGATGTTTTGAATATATACTTCACTGCTTGTGAGGACTGTAATTTTGGTGGGGGGGCATGAAACAAAATTTATTGAGGCTAGCGCTGGAAAGACAGCAGACTAGAGTCTCAAAGACTATCTCCCCAGGGCTATACTTTTTTTCAAATTACTTTGTTTCAAGACTATCCTCTTGGGATATTGTTTTTAGGGGCTCCAAATAAATAAATGTTTTGCGGGCTTCCAAACAGAAGCTTTACCTAATGACCCACCCCTTGGCACAACACATTCAAACCTAGCCCCTAGAGATGTTTGATGCCTGTGCTCATCTTAGCCTCTCAGTGAGTCATTTTCACATGAAAATCATTGGAGACTCTTTTTTTGGATAATTATATGAGTCACATGCAGAAGTGCCTTTTAGAGTAAGAGAAGGGCACAAGTAATGAAGTATATTTATATAGAAAACTATAGAATAGTTTTACTTAAGAACTGGCTTCTCTATTTGGCTAATATCTTACATATTTCCTGGTGTGTGTGTGTTTGTGTGTGTGTAAGTGCATATGTGTTTTACTGTTCTATAAGTTTTACTCCTTTAAGCTTTTTCAAATCCCACGTTAAGACAGATCAAAAGTTAGACAGATCTAAGGATAGGTAGGTAATAATTATCTATCATTTAAGCATTATTTTGACCTTTTCTAACTTCAGAGCTAACCATCAAACTTAGCAAGGAGCTTTTGCTTAATTTTAAACTTATTGTTTGTCAGGGTATTTTCTGTATCAAACAGGAAGTGAAGAGGATGATGATGAGTTTGCCATGTGGTTTCATGATTTCATTTAAATATTACATATCCTTAGACCATCTTTAAGCTCTGCATATACATTTTCTAAAACATTAGCATGATTTTTTCACCACTACTGTTAATTTTTAAGAACTGATTTGCTCATTCTTGGCTTTGCATTGATAAAAAATATCTTAGGTTGGAAGTTACAGAGATGAAATTAGAAAGAAAATTTTTTTTCTTGGTTGAGATTTATGTGTTGTATTTCCTAACGACTTGTTCATTCCAACAAATAATGACCCAATTCTCTTTGACAGAAATCCCTTAGAGTGTTTCTACTATCTCATGAATAAATAGTGTTAATTCTTCATGTAGCATAGAATTACACTATGGTGTAAATGAACTTATTGCGAATAATTTGTAACTGCTGCAAGTTCCTGTCGGAACACTGTCAAGATATATTTGGCAAATCTTCCCAGATAATTGGTAAACAGAAAAAGCTAATTACATTTGGGACAATCAAAATGTGAATGCATGCAAATCTAATCAGAGGATAAAATGCTCTGAAAATGCTTTGTAAATCTTTAAGTAGTTTCTACTGAGTTCCATGTTACACATGACAAGAGTCACCACGACAGTCTCCAGACTACTGCAGGTAACTTCAGAGAAAAAAAATCCTGATGAAACAAAAGGACAGCAGTTGAGTCAGTCACAAGAAAGAACTCTTAGTTGAATACACTGTGTTTTCGAAAAGACAGATAGCGTGTAAGGAACCCACTCCTTGTGTTTCTGAAGATGTTGAAGTTAACTGCCCTGTATGACTGTTTTAGTGCTGAAAAAATTGATAGCAGTCATGAGAAACACAAAATTCCTTACAAAAATGTTAGTGAATCCAGAGGCTGAGAAATTATTGGTCAAGCTGTTAACCTGCAATAAAACTTTGCATTTGAATATTGCCCTTTGACTTGGAGCATCTGAAGCTAAGGTCAAAGGTGGAAAATATTTGAATCCAGCATGAATCTTTCTGTATATCATCCATATTCCACTGACCTCAAAGTTTTAGGCAGTTGAAATATTTTAGAAAAGAGTACTTATTTTGAGACTTTGGGCCCCCAAACAGCTTCAGGTGTTCCATAAACATGCTGACTGTTTACATATATAGTGTGGGAAGGGGTATGTGTATGTACTCATATATCCAGAGAGAGGACTCATGGCTTCGTCAATTTTTCAGAGTGGTGATGATCACCAAAATATAAGAAATACACCCAGGTTTAAAATGACTCATTGCTCCTTGTCTTTAAGGAAAATTAACTAATTATAATAACATATCCTTTTCAAAGGATTTTCACACCCAACAAATAGATCTGGTAATTCTCACAACTTTTCTGTAGAGGTAATCGTATTTGTAATTTACTTATTGTACGTTTAAATGCACATTTAGATAAGCAATGGGACACCTGGAAATGACATGTTAATACATGGCAAAGTAATAGTGTGTGAAAGTATTCCTTTGCTATAGGGAGGGGAGGGGTTATGAAAATTTCTTTATGGGTATATATGTCTGTGTTTATGCCTGTGAGTGTATGTGTGTGCCTATTAGGAATAGTCTGATCTGATAATTTTTAAAGAGGGAAGGTTATATTAACTATAAACAAGAAACATCAATCTCCATCTTAAAAGTTATTTTTTCCCCTTATATCCACTAACAATTAGCTGCTCTGTCTCCATCTCTGCCGCTGCCTCCCTGTCTATGTCACATTTAAAATGTGTGTATATTGTATAAAAACTATACTTGGTTCAATGATCTGATTTGCTGTATTACTGCCACTTACTTTGTTGAGATTCTGGTCATTTCCATAATATGTTTGTTTATATTAACTGCTATATACTTGCTGGTCTTTCTAAGGTGGATAATTGAACGACAGGCCAAGTTAACTATTTTTAAGCTTAAAAAAGTAGATTCATCTGAGACAATATTTCTAGAATTTTTAGGAAATGAAAACATAATCTATTATGATTATGATAATTATGATTATCTGCGTGCTACACCTAAAATAAAAACAAACCTTCCTATACACACCATATTCTGGGTATCTCACAGACACTACTTGCATTCACGAATTTCCTCTGGTCCATGGAACAAAAATTAAAGTGTTTTAGATACTCTGATATAAATAACTTATCACGCATATGACCTATAAAGTACCATACCCATGATCACATTTCCACTCTATAGGGTCTCTGAGGTAATTAAAAGTTTGCCTTCCTAAAGGCAACTGTTTTTCCTTTGTGTGAAAGACATTTTGCCAAATTTCCAAAAATATTGTTTCTTGAAATAATAGAAATCTTCTGAATTTATAAAACGCCCTCCATCATTCTCCCATCATGTATGCTCAGAGAGAAATTATTTATTGGAGTCTTTGAGCTTTAGCACAGTAGGAAGAAACCTACTCCACAGATGAGATGTGGAGTTTCCAACTCATTAAGCTTCTTTTGTAAAGTCCCATCACAGCTTTATGGAGAGCAGTGAATTGGCTACATTCATTGCTGTCCATCACCCCATTTATTAAGTTTAAGTAGAAAAGTAATAGCTGCTTAGTGAGCCCTTGCTATGGCTGGGCCACAGCAACAAAAATTTAAATAATAATACGTATATGATAAATAATAATATGTATATGATAAATAATAATAATAATAGAAAATTCCTACATTGTTTATTCCATCTACCAGGGCTTTTATTAATATATATAATATATATCTGTGTATAGGCACATATATATGTGTGTATACACACATATATATAAGCCCATTTACTCCTCACAAAATTCTTATTGGTAAGTACTATTATTAGGCCCATTTTATAGATAAGAAATCTGAGACACAGAAGGGTTAAATAATACCCAACATCATGCAATTGGAAAATGAAATGGAGTCGCTAATGATTCAAAACCAGATTCTTTTGATTAAGTGTCCATTTTGTAACTACTGTGTTATGCTAATTCCAAGAAACACAGCATCTCAGAAACTCACACTATCTCAGAGACAGAAAAATGCACATTCTAAATATAATGTGGTCTTATATAAGCAGAGTGAGTGTCCTAATAATGCAGAGGGAGAAAAGACATTTTTGGGGGAGCCATAAAACCCTTTAAAATGAGCTTTTATTAGACCTTGAAAAATAATTTAGGTTTCAAAAGATAATAGTAACAGTAAAAGAAGATAGATAGTACTGACAATAATGAGAAATTAAGACTTTTGTGAAATGTTAAATATTACCGTATTCATTGAATACCATTCTGTTATTCAATGCAAAAAGTAAGTATACATCCATGTAGTGAACTAACAATCTTTTCATAGTTAGTGTTTTTGTTTTTTACATTTAGATTTAAAGAAATATTATGAAGACAGAACAGAAAATTCTCATATATCCCACATCCAGTTTCCACTACTACCAACATCTTATGCTAGTATGTACATCTGTTCCAATTAAAGGACTTTCCTTGTATTTGATGACCTTGACTGTTGGGAAGAGGATCGGTCGGGTATTTTGCAGAATGTCCTTGAACTGACATCCATCTTAAGTTTTTCTCATGATTAGATTAGGATGACATGTTTTGGAGAGAAACACCAAAGGGGCAAGATGCCATTTCATCCCATATCCAGGATACATACCATCAACATCACTTGTCACTGTTGATATGAACCATAATCACCTGACTGATGAGATGTTTGTCAGATTTCTCTACTGTGTATTATTTTTCCTATAGTGTACTTCTTGGAAAGGGCATACTCTAAGGAAGTCACTATATACCTCTTCCCCAAGAATGGAGAGTTATGCCCACCTCTTTGATAATGTTGTATCTATATAAACTTGGAACTCTACATGGAAAATTTTCCTATTCTCCTCCATATACTAATTTCCTGCCCCAGTCCTAGGATCAGCCATTTCTCCAATGAGTCCCAATTCTTATTACTAAAGACTAGATTTAGAAATCAAGATCTCAGTACTAGGTTTCCTCATTCCTACCAGACTGTCATGGTTTCCATGTCTTCTCAGCTAACACAGCAAGAAAATATATGTGTATATACTAACAAGCATGTATAAGCATAACTCTAAATATTTGTCTGTAACCATCTGCAACTATATTAAGTTAACATGAGTTCAAACCGTTATCTCCAACTCTAATCTATTGTTAAATGGTTCAGTTGAACCTCTTCCCCTTGCTCATCTATAAACGTCCCACACCAGAAGCCTGTCTCTCACAATCCACAACCCATTTACATAATTGTTTAACTCCAGTATACACATTTACCAATCAAGGGATATCTGGAGCTGATACTGGAAGCCAGATGCTTCCAAATGTTGGAAAAGGCAAAGAGCGGATTGTCCCACAGTGCCGCTGGAAAAAGTGAAGCCCGCCAAAACCTTGATTTCAGACTTCTGGCCTCCAAAATTGAGAGAACAAATTCCTGTCAACAAAGTTTGTGGTAATTTGTTATGGCAGCCACAAGAGAATAACACACTATCATTATAATGCTATTCAGAATGTCATATAGTTGGGCTCATACAGCATGCAGTGTTTAGCCTGACTTCTTTCATTAAGGACTATGCATTTAAGATTCATCTACATCTCTTCATAGCTTTATAGTTTTTTTTTCTTTTTGTTGCTAAATAATACTGAAATAAATGGATGGTTCACAGTTTACCTATGCACCTACTGAAGGACATCTCACTTGAAGTTACTCTCTTTCAGTTACAAATAAAGCTGCTATAAACTTTTATGTGTAGACTTTCAAATGGACAGAGGTTTTCAAATCAGCTGGGTAAATACTTAGGAGTGTGTGATTGCTAGTGTGTATGGCAAGACTATGGTTAGTTTTTAGAGAAACTGATAAACTGTTTTCCAAAGTAGAATGGTTGCATTCTCACTAGCAATCAATGAAAAGTCCTTATTGTTCTGTATTTTTATCCGCAATTGGATCTTACGATGTTTTGGAAGTTAGTCCTTCTAATAAGCTTGTAGTGTTATCTCACTGTTGCTTAATTTGAAATTCCTTAATAACAGATGATGCCAATCCTCCTTTTACATGCTTATTTAATATTGGTATGTCTTCTTTCGTAAGATGTTGACTCACAATTTTTGCCCAGTCAATTTCAAATTATTTTCCTTTGGTGCAGTATTAAGAGTTTTGTGCATAACTTGATAGAAGTCATTTTTCAAATAAGAATTGTTCACATATTTTCTCTGAGTATGTAGCTTGTTTCTTCATTCGCTTTACAGTGTCTTTTGCAGAAGAGGAGTTTTACAATTTTAATAAATTTGGGCTCATCATTTTTTCTTTCATTATTCATGATTTTGGTGTTCTATGTAAAAGCTCATCACCAACTCCAAAGTCACACAATAGTTTCCATGTTATATTCTAGACATTTTATATTTAGTGTTCTATTAGTTCTAATAGACTTATCATCTATTTTCAGTTACTTTTTGTGGTGTCAGGTCTATGTTTATGTTGGTTTATCTATGCATATATTTTTCATATGGATTTCCAATTATACCATCAACATTGGCTAAAATCATTTTCAATTCTCCACTGAATTGTCTTTGACCCTTTGTGAAACTCAATTTTATTTGTGTGTCTATTTCTGGGTTCTTGATTGTATTCCAATGATCTATGTGTCTACTCTTCCACTAATACCATGGTGTCTTCATTATTGTAGCTCTAGAGTAAGCCTTGAAATTGGGTAATGTAAGCCCACTCTCATTTTCCCTTTATTCCTTCTTTCAGCATCCTCCTCCTCCCCTTCCTTCTCCTAATCTTCCTCATCCTCTTCTTCCTCCATCATTTCCTCCTCATCCTCTTCCTTATTGGGTTGTCTATTCAAGGTCTTTGTGTTTTCATATAAACCTCAGAATACGTTTTTTAGTATCTACAATATAGCTGCATTGTGATTTTGATTGGCATTTTCTTATCTCTACATCAAGTTTGGAAGAACTGATGCCTTAAAATATTTGATCTTGTATTTTTTTGTAAACTAAAAATATACCTCAGAAAAACAAGTTATTTAACATGAGATTTCATTTTTAATAAATGGCAGGACATGGATTTGAAACTAATGGTCTAGCTCTCCAACACAACTTTAAGTGTGTGTGTATGTGTGTGTATATATAAAATTACATTCCTTTAATTATAGCAGTCGTTGCTCTACTAATTTCCAGTAGCCTACACATGTTTCAAATATATGGCTACCTGTTTCACTTCTTTTCCTCCAACACTTAGGTAAGTATGTCACACATATTGCAGACATCATTGTTTACTACATTTTCCACTGCTACCAGCTCTGCTCTGGACAACACATCTTCAGAATAATGAGTCTCAGGGTGGCACTTATCTTCCCCTATTGTTCACTTGCAACCTAGCTGCAGCCATTTTGATCATTAAAATAGTAATAATAATAAAATAAAGGTCAATCAAATATTTCTACTTCTCTACTTAAAATCCCCCAAATGCGAGCTACTGAAATTAAATTAAATATAAATATGTAGCATGGCTTATGAACTCCTGTGCAATCTGAGTCTATAGCCTCTCTGACCTCAGGTGGAAATCCTATTTGTCTCCTCCTGTCAAACCAGTCCTTGAAACTGCTAGGCTCATCTTTTAATAGACTTTCTTTTAAATTATTTCTTTTCAGTGCTTCAGAATTCATTTTATTACAACACACCCAATGTTCCATGCAATACGTGCCTTCCATAATACCCACCACCAGGCTCACCCAATCTCCCATCCCCCTTCCCTCCAAAACACTCAGTTTGTTTCTCAGAGTCCACAGTCTCTCATGGTTTGTCTCCCTCTCCAATTTCCCCAACTCACTTCTCTTCATCTCCCTATGTCCTCTGTGTTATTCCTTATGCTCACAAATAAGTGAAACCATATGATAATTGACTCTCTCTGCTTGACTTATTTCACTCAGCATAATCTCTTCCAGTCCCATCCATGTTGCTACCAAAGTTGGGGATTCATCCTTTCTGATGGAGGCATAATACTCCATAGTATATACAGACCATATCTTCTTTATCCATTCATCTGTTGAAGGGAATATTTGTTCTTTCCACAGTTTGGTAACTGTGGCCATTGCTGCTATGAACATTGGGGTACATATGGCCCTTCATTTCAGTAAATCTGTATCTTTGGGGTAAATACCCAATAGTGCAATTGCAGGGTCATAGGGAAGCTCTATTTTTAATTTTTTAAGGAATCTCCACACTGTTTTCCAAAACAGCTGTACCAACTTGCATTCCCACCAACAGTATAACAGGGTTCTCCTTTCTCCACATCTTCTCCAACACTTGCTGTTTACTGTCTTGTTAATTTTGGTCATTCTAACTGGTATTTCAATGTGGTTTTAATTTGAATCTTCCTGATGGCTAGTGATGATGAACATTTTTTCATCTGTCTGCTAGCCATTTGTATGTCTTCTTTGGAGAATGTCTGTTCATGTCTTCTGCCCACTTTTTGACATGATTATGTGTGTTGAGTTTGAGAAGTTCTTTATAGATATTTGTATCAGCCCTTTGTCTGTACTGTCATTTGCAAATTGAAAAATCCAGAATACAACAGCTCTCTTTACACCTTAAAGAACTAGAAATCAACAGCAAATTAAGCCAACTCCACACACAAGAAGGGAAAAAAATCAAGATTAGAGCAGAGATCAATGAGATAGAAACTAGAGATATAGTAAAATGCATCAACGAAACCAGAAGCTGGTATTTTTAAAGAATTGATGAGCTTGATAAACCATTGGCCAAACTAATCCAAAAGAAAAGAGAGAGGACTCAAATTAATAAAATTATGAATGAAAAGGGAGAGATCACGACTAACATCAAGGAAATAGAAACAATCATCAGAAATTACTATCAACAGTTATATGCCAATAAATTAAGCAATCTAGACAGAATGGTTGCATTCCTGGATACCTATAAACTTCTAAAACTGAATCAGGAAGAAATTGACAACCTGAATAGACCAATATCTAGTAACGACATTGAAGCAGTGTCAAAAACCTCCCAAAAAACAAGAGCCCAGGACCTGACGGATTTCCTGGGGAATTCTACCAAACATTCAAAGAAGAAGTAATAACTATTCTCCTGAACTATTTCAAAAATTGAAGCAGAAGGAAAACTTCCAGACTCTTTTTATGAAGCCAGCATTACCCTGATTCCCAAACCAGGCAATGACCCCACCAAAAAGGAGAATTTCAGACCAGTATCCCTGGTGAATATGGATGCCAAGATTCTCAACAAGATCCTAGCTAACAGAATCCAACTGTACATTAAAAAGATTATCCTCCATGACCAGGTGGAATCTATCCATGGGATGCAGGGGTGGTTCACATTCACAAATCAATCAATGTGAGAGAACAAATCAATAAGAGAAGAGACAAGAACCACATGGTCCTTTTACTTGATACAGAAAAAGCATTTGACAAGATACAGCATTTGTTCCTGATTAAAATGATTCAATGTATAGGGATCGAGGGAACATTCCTCAACTTCATAAAATCTATCTATGAAAAACCCACAGCAAATAGCATCCTCAATGGGGAAAAGCTGATAGCCTTCCCTCTGAGATCAGGAACACTACAACTCTCGCCTTTAATAGACTTTTGCATTAACTATTCCTTCTGCTTGATATATATTGATATATTTACCTTATGTAGATCTCAATTCATGTAGATCTCAATTCAAACACCACTTCCTCAAAAAGCCTTCACTCACCACCCTGCCTAAAGCAACTGGCCAATCTCTTGTGGCCCCCACACCATCTCTATATTGTCTTCAGGTGACCACATCAAAAGTTTAAAATACACATCTCTGCCTCTCTATGTTTTTACTGAAAACCTATATTTCAAGCCTCAAATTAGAATATCCGTCTACTTGCCAGATAGATTGTCCGAGATATCTTATAGGTATTTATAAATCAACAAGTCTGCCTTAAGTTCTTCTCTACATTATTTTGTTTTAGTAAAAAGCCAATATGCGTTTTGAAAGAGCAAACATACACACATAGCCTTTAAAAACATAGCTGCACATTTTGCCTTTTTATTAAGGGAACAGAACCTTCTTGAAATCTGAAGAGATCGTTCATCCATATCTCTAATGACTCAGCATTCCGTTTGCAAATTTTAATGACACTTGTGCCCAAACAGTTTTGGAGTACTTTGTCATAACATGCTAACTGCTTTTAAATTCAGTATAATGAAGTGCAAGGTATTTCCCTGTGAAAACAGTTTTAGAATAAGTCTACAATATGATCAAAAAATCATACCCAAGGATTGTGGTTAGGTTCATTGCAAACAACAACAACAAATAATAATAATAATAAACCAAAAATAAATAAGCCAACACCACTCCTTATATTATTTTGGGGGCCATAAGAAGTTGTATGTTAAAAGATGTAGAAATATGACTCATCTTTAGTCTTTCATGATACCTATTAGGATATTAGAAAATTTGGTTATGGTCAAAATGTGTAGCAAATCTAAATGATGTGTTTTTGTCCTTTCCATCTGTGTGCTTAAAAAGGAGCAACTTATAGTTCTCCATATAAAGATAAATTTAAAATTTTATAAAGATAAAAATTTTCATTTGGAAATAAGTAAAAGGAAAAGCAGTTGGTTCTATCAAACACTGAATACTGAATACCTGAATTAACTAAATAACACTTTCAGACTAACATTTTCAGAGCACCTATCAAGTGTCCTAGCCTGGGAATGCAAAGTCAAGAGAAAAGGAAATCTCTTTTAACAATCTTGAAATCTAGAAAAGAAGCACATATCTAAACAGCAACTCCAACATTGTGTGGCATTTTCTCTAATGATGATAACTAGACCATATATGGGGTTTGATTTTGCTTGGAGAAAATACTTAAAATTATCAAAGGGGATAATTGATCTGAGAATGAAAGAATGAGTTAGTGTGTTCAGTGGAAGATCAAGAGAAATCATTTGAAGCAAAACATTTAGCAACTGAAAAGGAGTGGAGACACTGGCTCATCCTGGCATAAACACGAAATTTTAAATGGTTTAGTGTTGCTGGAAATGGAAATGGTTTAAAAAAAAAAGAGAGAGAAGAAAAAGAAAAAGAATCTAAGCTGACACTAAATCATGGAGCCTTCTGGTCAGATGAAACGTTCTGTATTTGCTTTTTGGGAACTTAGGAATATTGGGAAACATTTAAGGAGAGATTGACATAATTGCATGAAGTGCTGAAATCACTTAACAAATGGGTGAAAATATAGATGGTTTACTTCAAGGACAGGATGATATAAGAACCAAGAACAAATAAAAATCAGAGGTGAAAACAGTAACAAGTTACCATAATATTCAAAGTTCAAATTCAAACAGATATACACACCTGTGTGTTTACTATAGCATTATTTACAATGGCAACCCAAGTGTCTATTGGTAGGTGAATGGATACAGAAGATTCAGTACACACACAGACACACACACAATGAAATATTACACAGCCAAAACAAAGGTGAGACTGTGTCATTTTTTTACAACATGGATGGACCTAGAGGTCTGAAACATGAAAATAATGCTAAGTGAAATAAGTCAGACTTAGAAAGACAAATACCATATGACTTCATGCATATGTTGAACCTAAAATAACAAATGAATAAACAAACAAACAAACAAAAAGCAGCAAGACTCAGAAATACAGAGAACAAATGGATAGTTGCCAGAAGGCGGGGGGGAAGGATGGACAAATGGGTGAAGAGGAATGGGAGGTACAGGCTTCCAATTATTGGAATGAGTAAGTCCTTTTAATTAAAGGCCAGCATAAGAAATACAGTCAATGGTATTGTGATAGCAACATTTGGGGCAGATGGTCACCACCTTTGTGGTGAGTACTGTGTAATGTATAAACATATAGACTATTCTGTGCACCAGAAACTAATAGTACATGTATGGTAACTTAACTGAAATTTAAATAATTAAAAAATAAAATAAAATAAGTAAAAAATTATGAAAAAGTGCAAATGAAGTTTGTGTGGAAATAAATGAAGACCACCCAAATATAAACATAGAAAATTTATTCAGTTTGTTGCAGCAAGAGATTTAGCCATTATCACTAACATCTGGAAGACACACAAAGATATGAAAGAAATTAATAATCTTTATAGTGTTAAAAAAAAACATGAAAAGCTTCAGGTATGCTCTAATTAGAAGTTGTTGACATAAGGAGTTGGAGGCAGGCTAGCAAGAAGGAGCAGTCTATGTGATTAGATTGAAGAGCATGTTTGGCTTTCTCTACTTAGTCCTGAGTTGGAAACTGGGGCAAACTTTAGTTAGCAAGTTTTTAATTTTCTTGGCTGATTGCTACAAGGTTTCAGGTCGGCTCCTTGGGCTGGTAACTGTAGTTATCTGGCTATCTGGAGTGGTTGATGCAAAAATGTCAATCAGATTTCCATCATCAAATATGGTCTGTCTTTATTCTTTTTGTGTATTTACCTTCTCAGGTGGGTAGACATAAGAGTAGGCTGCATAATTACATAATTCGAGTACTGATCATAAATGCATTTGAGGAAGGACATCTAGAGAACAGCAGGGAACAGGTTTGAAAGTAAGGACAGGTATTTATTGAATAATGCTACTTGCCAGGTGCTTGGTTGAGATACACTTTATACTCATCTTTTAAACCCTTACCTTACATTTGAAGACAAGGATAATGGTTAAAGCAGGTTATTCCTAGCATAATAGGACTCCTAGAAGCAATGCAAAGGTAAATAATTACTGATCATACATGTAGATCTAGCATTTTGAAAAATATTTTATCTGAAAATAAACTTCAACCATAATTTTCAGGTTCAGGCTTCTGGAAATTTAGTATTTTGTAATCAGATCCAGGGTAACTTTAAAAGCAAACAAACAACAAGAACAAAAAAGAGCTGAGGACAGTGAAAAGGAAGAAACGATGATAAAATTTATTTCTGTTTTTTCCCTTTCATCTTTGGACTTTTCAGTAGTAGAGCTTCAGGGAATATACAGTGCTTCATTCTTTGTAAAAGACCATTTCTCATTCTCTGAGCCCAAAGTAGCATTAGACTAAGCAAGAAAGAAAAATGAGCTAGCTGCCCTTTCCAACAACAGGCTGACCTGTCTGCACTGCATGAATAATTGTTCACAGTGTCAAGGGGACTTACCATTACATTGACTAAAGAAGAAACTTTCTGGATATGCTTACTAAGTGATCTTAGAAATGAATTAATCCAGATGAATTTTGAAGTA
This sequence comes from Mustela nivalis, assembly GCF_964662115.1. NCBI lineage: Eukaryota > Metazoa > Chordata > Mammalia > Carnivora > Mustelidae > Mustela > Mustela nivalis. The sequence continues at coordinate 34,793,307 of NC_139036.1, forward strand.
AACTTTGAAGGCAGTGAGAGTGTTTTTGTTTGTTTTTTAATATCATTCTTGTGATCATCAATTTCTGAATGTATAACTGAGCTCCTTCCCACAGCTTAGTCAAAAAGTCAGCATGTTTATAGAGAACCTACCATATGCACAGTATTAAGGTCAAGATCCATAGAAATATAATGCAGAGTTCTTGCCCGTTAGGAGCTTAGAACATGAAGTAAGGGGTGCAGGTGGGTTAGCTGGAGACAGAATGTATTTATGAAAAGGAATCATTAATAACACAAGAATAAAAATATAAGAATAATATAGGAAAAGTATCAATTTACTACAGCAAACTGTTCTCAATATCTGATTACACTGGAAGACATAACATCAGACTTTGTGTTTAGCAAAGCACAGAAAGCATACTGAATTTCCTCTTATAATATTTAATGGCATTATTATTGTTGTTATTGTTATTAGTCCAGAAGAGCCAAATATTTTTTTGAAGAAAGATATGTATTCAATAATACTTCTTGGCCAATCATTGAATCTGGCTCATTATTTACCTCTTTTATTGAATCCCTACCACAAGCCTAAAGAGTAGGTAATAATAGATAATTACTCAAATGAGAAAATGGGATCTTGAGAACACATTGCTCAAGTCTCTAAAACTGCTGGTTTCTCTGAAAGTCAGAGTTTTGCATGAGGATCTAGAAGTTATGTCTTACTGGAAAGATATGCATTTAGAATACATTTGACCACAGATAAGTGAGACAAGAAGAGATCCCCCCCCCCATTCCCATCCTGGAAAATATATACTAATTTTATTTCTTTTTCCTTTTCTTTTAATTCTGGAATTGAAAGTTGGAGCCAAAACTAAAAAAAAAAAAAAAAAAAAAAGAAAAACCTGCTACCATTTTTATAGTTGTTGATAAACCAAACAAAACAAAAACAATGGAACAGAGAAAATTCAAATCTGGAGAGCTAATTTATTGAACTAAATACAACACAGGAGTATGCCCTGGATGTCAGGTACTACTCTACACACCAGGTATACCATAACCAACAGGAAGTGTCCCTGAGAAGCTTGTATTCTAGTAGAGAGACTGACAAGTAGCAGGTAAACAAGTAAAAATACGATTTTAGAATATGCGGTAAGGGGGTGCCTGGGTGGCTCAGCTGGTTAAGCAACTGCCTTCAGTCCAGGTCATGATTCTGGAGTCCAGGGATCGAGTCCCCCATCAGGCTCCCTGCCGGCAGGGAGTCTGCTTCTCCCGCTGACCTCTGTCCTCTCATGCTCTCTCTCTCTCTCTCAAATAAATAAATAAAATCTTAAAAAAAAAAAAAAAAGAATATGCAGTAAGATACTTCAAGAGGTGAGGAAGAATATGCCTGGAACACTTGTCAAACATACCTGTTTATTAATTCAGGTTTACTGGTTCGTACTTACATCAGTAAAACTCACCTTTTGCGGGGAGGTTACAGTTCCACAAGGTATGAGGAAGGCAATCAGTTATATAATCACCCACATAATTATGATAGAAAGTCTTTCCCCTACCTCCCAAGCTTACCGCTTTCCCCTTGCAGTCAGCTTCCTTCATGTCACTCCCAGTCCCTGCCAACTGATGGTCTGTTATCTGTTCTTATCCTCTGCATTTTCCAAAATATCAAATATATGGAAACATTTAGTCTGTAGTTTTTTTGAGTTCTGGCTTCATTCCTCAGGCTTTTGGACTTTTTTTATGTGGTAGGATATGTTAGTAGTTGGTTCTTTTTAATTGTTGAACACATTTTGCATTCCTCCAGCAGCATGTGAGAGTTCCAATTGTGTCACATCCTTGCCAACATTTTGTATTGCCTGTTTCATTTCATTTTTTAATCCCAGCCTTTCTAGTAATGTGCATGAAATCTCATGGTGAATTTAATGTGCATTTCCCTAATGACTACTGATGTCGAACATTTTTTTCCATGGGCTTATTTGCCATCTCTTTCTTGGGGGGAAGCATTTGCTCATACTTTTTGTCCATATGTTCTTAAGTTGTTTTTTCTCTCATTAATTTTAGGAGTTCTTTGTGTATTCTTTAGATAGCTTATTTATATTATAAAATAATTTGTATATTATAAATACATTTAGATATATAATTCTTTATATTTTATATATTCATTAAGAAGTGCTTTTTCAAATGTTTTGAAAATACTTCATTTGTGCCTTACCTTTTTATTTTAAACATCTTTTAAAGATCTTTTTTCTTAATTTTGATAAAGTTCAACACTGCTCTTTAAATTTTACATTTTATATTTATTTCCTATCAAAATAAAAAAAACCATAAACTTTCCCTGACCCAAAGATTCTCTACATATTATCTTTTAGATGCCATTAATAGTAAGATTTACATTTTGTTCTATAATCTAATACCAGGTAATTTTTGTGTTTGCTGAGTAGAGCAAGATAGGTCAAAAATTTGTCTTTTTATTTATTTGTCTTCTTTTTTCCTTTAAAAAATTTTAGACTGTCTAACTGTTCTAACAGTTTATGGTGAAAAAAAATTATTTCCCACTGAATCATCTTAGAATCTTTATTGAAATCGACTAATCATATAACTGGGTTTCTGAACCCTACTGTTTTTCATTGATCTGTATGTCTATATAACATGTCAAAGCATAATTTTTGATCAAATGTTCTGAGATTACATGCAAAAAATGAATCTTTTGGCAAAGTCAGCAATCATGGATGTCCACCCCACTTAATTTTAGGCAAGTGGCAAAACTGAGTAGATATTCCTGAGTTTCTTAAAAAAATGCATAAAATAAATGCATAAAAATAATTTAAACCTATGTAGAGAGAGAAACTTTAAAACAAAATAAAAAATAAAAATAAAAATAGACCTAGAGGATGTAACCTAGATGAAATATTATCCTAAGAAATAGAATAAACATATTCCTCTAGAGTCAACAAAATTAACAACATTAAGGAATACAATATTTCCCTCAGGAAGGAATTATGAGAAATATATAAAGGAATTTAAGAAAAGAGAGGATAAAACATACTTGGAATGTGAGCTAGCAGTGATAAAAAAAGAAATGATAAAAATATTTGGTTATCTGATTAAGGACTTGTCTCTGGAATACATAAAGCATTCTCAAAAATCAATAATAAGAAAACAAATAACCCAATAAAGATGGATAAAAATTTGAAAAGGCACTTCATCAAAAAAGATATGCAGATGGCAAATAATCACATGAATTATGCTCAACATTATTAGTCATTAGGGAAATGCAAATTAATACTAAAATGATATACATACTGATTAGAAAGGCTATAATTTAGAACGCTGATCATACGAAGTGTTGGGGTATAAGCAGTTACTAAGTTTCACACACTGTTGTTGGGAATGTAAAATGGTAGTTTGTCAGTTTCTTAAAAAATTAAGACATACACTTACCACATGACACAACCATCCCACTCATTGGTATTTACCCCAAATAAATGAAAGTGTATTCCATACACAGACAAACAGAAATGCTTAGAGAAGCTTTACCTGAGACAGCAAAACAAAACAAAACAAAAAAACAATCAAAAAACAACAAACTGTAACTCAATGTCTATTAACAAGTGAATGGAAAAACAAGCTCTGGTACTTACAAATGAATGAAATCCTGTTCAGAAATAAGAAGGCATGAATCACTGGTGGATACATGGATCCATCATGGATGAATCCTGAAATAATTATGTTGAGACAGAGAAGCCAACCAAATAAAGTACGCGCTGTATGATTCATTGACATAAAATGCAAGAATGTGCCAACTAACCTATCATGACAGAAAGTAGGACATTTGCTGCCTGTAGAAGGAGGAAAGAGTGGCAGAAATGGGTGGGGGCAAAGAATGACAGTCATGAGGAACTTTCTAGGGGAGTTGCATGCATGTTGCATGTTGATTATGGTAGTGGTTTCATGGGGGGGGGTACATATGTCAGTCTTGTCAAACTATACATTTTACATATGTGCAATATATCGTATGCCACTTATACCCTAATAAACCAGTAACAAGTAACCTCAAACTGACATGGGTACACATGACAGGCCCACACTAACATATTCAAAAAGACTAACTTAAAAGGAGAAACTTCAATGTGAAAGTATAAGCCTAAAAGGGTAGGGAATCTAGTCGAAAACAAATGATAAAGAGGATGAGTAAGTAGCTCACAGAAAAGACATTCCAGATGGCTAATATATTTTTATACATAGATTCTCAGATTTACTAATAATCAGAGAGATGCAGTTTGATACATTACTCATCAGAGTAGCAAAAATTGAGGTTAAAAAAAAAATGGCTAGTGATAATAAGGATATGAGCAAAGAGGACCGTGGCGTGCTGGTGGGCTTTTAACAAGTTAGGAAAGCTGTTTGTAATGGTTATGGGGATTACAATCAGTTTTTTTGTATAATGAATTACAAAACCAGCATCCCAAACAGCCCAGAAAAGCTCTTTCACCTTTCACAGGAAAAAAAAATTACCTGGAATCTTTAGAGCAACAAGTTTTATGTTAGCAAAGACCAGAAACAGCTTAGGGATTCATGAAAAGAGAAATGAAAAGCAAAATGTGATACATCCCTGTGGTAGAATAGTCCATATTGGTCAGGAAGAAAAAAAAAAGAGAGAGAGAGAGAGATTAATCTCCCCCCAAAACATAATATTCAGCAGAAAAATTAAAGTTTTCTAAAAGTGATTTATAACAATATATCATTTATATAAATAAGTTATAAAAATAAATAAATAAAAGGACCCGGGGTGTGTGTACATGCCCATGTGTGCAATTTTGGGTGGAGCAGGGCTGGACACAGAGGGTAATGGGATCTTCGCTTTAGAAGGCTGGCGATTGATTCTGCACGGAGTGAACCAAGACACAACAGAGAATGAGACAGAAATTTCATGGAGCTCTCCTTCAAACGGAAGGAAATGAATGTTTATTGGACGTTTCCAAGGGAGGGTGCCTGGCTGATTCCATTGGAAGAGTATGAGACTTGATCTCCGGGTTGTGAGTTTGAGTCCCATGTTGGGTGTAGAGATTACTAAAAAATAAAATAAACTTAAAAAAAAAATAAAATGTGGGAATAAAAAACAAAACAAAACAAAACAAAACAAAAAAACCTCACATGCTCATAAAGCCATACAGTGTTTTTCAGGGATCTCTTTCTCTCTTGCTTCCTCCTTCCCTCCCTCCCCCTTTCTGTTAAGTGTCAGTTCTGCTCATCCAAGAGGCAACAACCAAGAAGGAATTAAAGTTATAGGGGGTTTATTGGTGAGATGTCTATGAAAATTATGAGAGGGTTAAGCAAGAGTCTTCACTCAAGGGAGGGCTGCCGACTGTGACACAATTCTATTTCTGTAAAAGGTGAGGGGGATTAAAAAAATAGTTTAAGAAGTTTCTCAGACCACAGGCAGTTGACCAGTCACCAAACCAAAGGTGCCGCATTTAGACCAATCCCATACCACGTGATAATGGCCCAGGTTTAATAGCCCTCTGTGTTCTGTCAGTAGATGGAAAAAGCCTGGGGGAATGTGCCCAGGGATGAAGGTGACGATGGTGGCAGCTGTGCTCCCTCCACTAGGTTCTCCTGAACAAAGACCTCGGTAATGCACTTCCACGGCCACCACTAGGGAGAGTAATGTGAAGGACATAATTTAAATACATAGATACCTAAAGAATCTAAAAAATAAATGTGTTCACACACAGAGAAAACAATAGCAGAGTTCCATAAACTGAAGAGCATAGACTTACTCCCACTTTGTGAACCTCAGCTCTACTCAAAAATAGCGCTGAAAAAAAAAATACCATTGGAATTTGTTTAAAAATTATTTTCTGTTCCATCACTTTGTGACAATGAAGAAATCCAAAACAGAAATGTATAAGATACAAAACTAAGTATCATCAAAACTTCGTGATGGAGTTAATAGCAAAGTCCTTTGTGAGAGCTCATGTATCTCCCCAAATCCTGAGGAGAGCCTGTGAAGGTTTACTCATGTGGGTCAAGACCTAAGACTGAAGCACAGTATTTGGGCTTGAATTATCTAAAGAGGCTAAAACGCTTGTTTTGTTTTGTTCAGGTAAAGACCTCTTTACATCTCTCAATATCATCAGTGTTTCTCTTACTGGCCTGTAAGAGGTTTGTATTTCTTCATAAACCTGGTATGGTCTGGTTAGGTTCTATAATCATGGCTATGTGCTTAGGAGTTTAATCAAGAACTGGGATGGAGACCAGATGAAGATGCCAAACAGATCCATTAGGTTTGCTTCTGTCTCAGGAGACGAACCTCCATGATTGGTTGAACAGAACAGGAAACCGGGTAAGAATCTATAGATAAAATTCTTTCATGAGTTGGGGCACAAGCCTCAGCTTTCTAGACAGCCCCACTTTCTGCTTACAGATCCGTTGTATTTATGGATAGGATTTCCTTTCTGTCTCAAGGTGTTTTGCTTTGAAGAACAAATTACATAACTTCCCCTATGTCTTCATTCTATTAGAACTGCTTGGCATGTAATTAGAAATGGGAAGTTCTCTTTTGTGCCATTTACTGGTCTAGGGGTCCTAATACATTTGTTTTTCCCCTCTACTTTTAGGCAATGCTGTGAATGAACATGAAGTTTTATACTCACCAGATTTCTTAAGTCAAAATAAGTGCTAGTATTGCTGAGAGAAATGATGATCTTTCATATATATCTCAAATATATCTGAAACTAATCTGAATGTATTACTGTCCAGGAGAACTGTCTTTGCAGAACAAATCAGAAAGCTAATCTTGGTAAACTATTTGGGAAAGCACATTCAAGGAAAGGCTGATTATAGAAACAAAAGAAGTAGAACACAGGATCCTAGTCTTGATGAGACCCTTGTTTGTCACAGACAACATTAAGAGAAAGGAAGCAGGAGAGGAAACAGCCTACCCTCCCTCTCCATTTTTCCTACTTGTTAATGGTGACTTCCACTAGCTGAACCCAAGTAGAAGCCAACTTGTGAAGGGGTCCTATTGAAATGTCCTATAGTATTTAATGAATTCCCTTTTGCACAAAGCAAGGCAGAGAAGGCTGCTGAGAGACACAGGTGAGAAATGGAGAACAGGACAATCATTGTGCAACCCCATGTACTTCATTTTTTTTTATAATAACCAATGATTACAATTTGGTAACTATAATTATATAGTGATAATCTTAACATCACTACATAATTATTAAACTACTAGAGAGCTATATCCCTTTTTGCCAAAAAAATGTCAAATTTAGTTTGAAATAATATGGATTTGAAATTAAAAGGAGAAAATATTCTGGAATAGTTTAGACTAAAAAAATTTTTTTTATGTTAACTGCATGCAGTAAGGATTAACAAGTGCTTACTCTTTGGTAGACACTGCCCTAAATGCTTTGTATATTATAATCTTGTTATATATTATTTCTTGTAAAAGAACTATGGGATTAGTCCACTTATCTTAATCTTTCTTTTGAATGAGAAAAGTGAGTCACAGATCGGTTATAGTAATTTGCCTAAACTCCCAAGGCTAGTGAAGTCTAACCTGGCGGTTGGCTTCAGAGTTACATTCTGTGTCATTAAACAAACTAAAATGGGGAAAGGAAATAGCGCTGATGGAGAAATGACTTGTCTTAGTGGTGTCTATGGTACGACTGACGGTGTCCAACTACAACAGTTCCATGTATGATTTTTCTACCTTACAACCGTGCAAAAGTGATATGCATTCTATAGAGACCTTGATTTGAATTTTTAATTTTGATATTTTCCCAGACTTATGACCTACATTACAATGCTCTCATGTAGGGCAACAAGTTGCAGCTCCCAGTGATCCACAGCATCACGAGTAAACAGCTGATGACTTAAACAGTCATTTGGTACCCTAAACATACCAGCACAGTGTTCAATAACTTACCTGAGACAGTCAACATTTTAATATAAAGTAGGCTTTGTGTCAGAGGATTCTGCCCAACTATGGGCTAATGTAAGCCCATTTGGCATGTTTAGGGCAGCCTTGGCTAAGCTGTGATGTTTGGCGGGTAATCTGTATTAAATCTATTTTGACTTAACATTTTTTTTTTTTTTTAAGATTTTATTTATTTATTTGGCAGACAGAGATCAGAAGTAGCAGAAAGGCAGGCAGAGAGAGAGAGGGAAGCAGGCTCCCTGCTGAGCAGAGAGCCCGATGCTGGGCTCGATCTCAGGACCCTGGGATCATGACATGAGCCGAAGGCAAAGGCTTTAACCCACTGAACCACCCAGGCACCCCGAGACTTACCATGTTTTAAATTTAGAATTGAGACTTAACTCCGTCAAAAGTTGAGGAAAATCTGAATATATTTTTAACAGAAAAATAGTTAAAATATATGTCCCAATGCATTTTCTCCATATAAACTTTTCTTTCCTTCCCTAAAATCCTTTCCTCTTCTGAGGTTAAGTCTTCAGGCTTTTCAACCACAGTGATGGACATATTAGTGAAACAAAGGGTCTATAGTTTAGAACAGAAGAATAGATTCTGAGAGACATATTAACTCAACCAAAAGGGCTAAAACATACCAGCTTTGCAGAGGGTTATGGGATGGTTGCACAGGACCAGACTCTAAGAGCACAAGAAAACGGTAAGTGAATACCTACTTGGAACAGTCAAGGTTACCAGGGAATAAATTTGCAGTTTAATATCCCAAATCATTTTCAAAGTAAATTTCTCAGTGTACTTCTCCGCTCCCCTCACCCCCAGGGTAAATATTTATAGATTTGTATAGATCAATTATCTATGCTTAATTATGTGTCCAGGAAATGTATGTCTAAGCCCAAAGAGCATTTTCAGTGTAATGCCATGATTAATCATTTAATACATACACTTTAAAAAAAAAGGTTATTTGGTTTCATGTAGACAGAGCAAACAGCCACGATTAAACTAACGAATAAATCTTAATTACCTCTCATAGAGAATTCAAGATTTTCACGAAGTAGGGGCGGCGGCACTCTTTAAAAATCCATGATATCAGGCAGTTGTATAATCTAAAACCTCATTGTATTTGGCAAATTATATGTGAGGTTAGGAGTAAAACTGTCTTCATCAGCAGAAAAGAAAGAAAAGTGACTTTTTAGTGACAGGTTCTCAATATTTTGAAGAACAGTAAAGGGGGAAACCTAAGCATCCCCTAGGTGTTACCAGGAAACTCATTGCAGACTGTCAGTCAATGTAATTGACATAAAGAGAAAATAAAATCTATTCTAATGTAATGCTGGGAGTCAATGTTAATAAAACATGGCAGGGAAGTCCAGAGAGTTTCTGAAATGTCCCAAACGTGAGCCCATGGAGGACGACGGAATGGTTCTTAGCGTTCGTAACGCATTAGCCAGAATATGAAAGGGGCTCTCCTGTGGGACTTTCAGAAGGAGTTAGATGTGCTGATTCCATTAAGAAGAAACAACATTATACAGCATGGAGAGATGACCATATTCTACCGTTAAGTGAACAGAAAGGACATTTCTGGCTCTTATGTGAGGTAGAAGTCAGTTAAGACAGAATCAGCAATCACAACTTAGAGAAGCTCCAGGGCTTATTGTTTTTTTGTTTTGTTTTTTTTTCTGTTGGTTTTCTTTTCTGTTTTGTTCTGTCTCATTTTTAGTAGAAAGCTATATACATCGGCATGTCCTTCAATGTTGCCGATTTTCTCTCATAGTGAAAAGCATATTTCTGGAATTGTTCCTATTTAGCTACTATCCTGGCAGCGGAGAAAGGCATTTTCAATCAACTCTCCCTGTGAACATCAGCCTGCTGCCTGATGAGAAGCAGAGACAAACTCCTAGAATAAACAACGAGGAGGCACTTGCTTTCATTTCCCATTTCACCGTCTTCTCGATGAGAAAAAATGGAATAGAATCAGAAATTGTAAAAACACATAAAGTACTACAGGGATATAAGGCAGTGCAATTACTGACATTGATTCTGGCTCCTCTACTCCCCCCCGCCCCTCTGATGTTTCAGACTTGTTTCTTAGGTTACAGTGGGAGTCTTGGTGGTTTCTGGCCTTGTCAAGCCATCCAGTGTGGTTTTCTGGACTCTTGGTACTCCAGGCCTTCTCCTTGCTCTGAACCCTCCCTCAGTTTTCTGGGACCTCCAATATCATGCTTCTGTCTCCCTGCTCCTGGACCGTCACATTCCTTCCAGAACTTGCCACCAGGTTCCCTGACACACAGACCTGCAAAGTGTTCCCTGTTTTCAAGTTTTGTATCCCCAGCCCAGAACTCATTTCGGAGGTATAGACGGGATATACCCAACCAACTTCTAGAAGTTTTCATTTGGTAATTTCATAGGCACCATACACTTTCATGTAAAATTATAATTTTGGGAGGAAGAGCCCAAGTTCTGGAGCAGGGATTGCTAGCTTTGTCTCTTTACCACTTCTACCACTTCATAGTTAACGTGATTTTGAAGGAGTTATTTAATCTTTCTGCATTTTTGTCTTCTTGTCTATAAGTGAGGTTATAGCATCTATCTCAGAAGAATGTGGTAAGGATTAGCTAAATTAGTTGCTTTGAACAGTGCCAGCAAGTAGTAAGGTTTTGATTTCAAGCTTTGTTAGTTATCCTCTTTATCCTTCAGTTGGGTGGAACGCACCTTTAAGAATCTGATTCAAGAGAAATTTATAGACGTCCTGTTCTCAGATATTACATATGTATGTTATCTTTCCAATGCCACAGAACTAAGAAAGCTTCGCTACTTAAAGTATTTTACATGTTTCTGTCCTTTTCTTCTGGGACAAAGAACCATGGAAAAGCAGTATGTGATAGAGCCTGGTGGTGGTGGAACAGTGGTCTTACTCACCTCTCACCCCAGAAGATGGAAAAGCCAGCTCATTACTTTCTCCACTGTCTTTGCACTTGAGGTACCACATGCATGGTTCTGGTAAATTAACTATAAAAGAAAATCTGCCTGAGGCTTTCAGGAAATATGTCTCCTCTCTGATAAGAGGAGAGAGGCAATTCAGGAGAGCACTGTCATCAAACTGCAAACCTCCTGTCCTGGGCAAAATAATCATCCCTCCTGCCCCCCCAGATGGCCTTGCCCTCCTCCCTGGAACCTGGGAATATGTTACTTTATGTGACAAAAGGAATTTTGCAGATGTAATTAAGGGTATGCCTTTGACTTGGAGAGATTGTTTTAGATTATCCAGAATGATCAACCTAATCACAAGGGTGTTCAAAGAAATTTTACTGGTATTGTTAGAGAGGGATGATGATGAAGGAAGGGTCCCACAGGTAAGATGTTAAGAAGACTCAATGTGCCACTGTTCGCTTGAGAGATGAAACTGGCCACGAGCCATGAGACACAAATAGCCTTCACAAAAGCTAGAAAAGGCAAGGAAAAGGATTCTCTCTAGGAGTCTCTAGAAAGGAAAACAGCTTGCCAACATCTTGATTTTATGCAGTGAAACCTGTATCAGATTTCTGATCTACAGAACTCTAAAATAATACATTTGTGTTAAGACTACTAAATTTGTGATAATTTGTCATGGTAATAAGACAATCCCCTATGGTAATAATAAAAACCCCTCTTCCTGATTGTTACACAACCACATGAGAATAGAATGCCTGGTGTCCACAGCTATTATGAAGTCAAAAGAATTGTAGAGATAAGAATCCACCATCATGGAACTGATGAGAAAATTCTGAAATTGTCCATATCCAATCGTCTGTCTCCTACAGAAATAGTCAATATGTTTATGACTTAAGTCACTATTATTAGCTGTTTGACAGGCTGCATTTTATCAGTTTTCTTGGGAGGTGTGTACATTAGTTTGTTCTTTTCTGATTATTAAGGTTTTGTGTATATGTTTTGTCATTTAGAAGTATATAATTAAACATATTTTGGTAATCGTATAAATTGTGTAAACACTACCACGTTAAGATCTATAATACTCCTTCAGCTCTAGAAAACTTGCACTAAAATCTCCCTAACTGTACCATCTTGAAATGCTGATCTACTTTCTATCACTATAGTTTTGTATTTCCTGGTGTTTCATGTAAATTGATCTACACGGTGTTTTGTATTTAACTTCCTTTAGGGAGCATAAGGTTTCTGAGATTTGTCCATGTTACTCTGTGCACTAATATTTCATTTTTTTAAGACTTCATTTATTTATTTTAGAGAAAGAGAATGGGCACACGAGCAGGGGAGGGGCTCAATAGCACAACCCTAAAATTATGACCTGAGTTGAAATTGAGTTGGATGCTTACCTGACTGAGCCACACCCAGCTACCCAATATTTCATTTTGTATTATTGGGAAGCATTCCATTGTATATAAAAACCATAATTTGTTTATTCTTTCACCAGCTGAAAGAAGTTTATGTGTTTTTCCAATTTAGAGCTATAATGAACAGTGTTGCAATGAACATTCACATAATACCTTTGTGTGGATACGTAATTTCATTTCTGCTGGATGGCAATCGCTGGGTCATAGGACAAATGCATGATAAACTTCATAAGGCACTTCTATACCATTCTCCAAAGTGGTTGTACCATTTTGCAGTCCTACCAGCAATATATGAGTTCTAATTCCACCCAATACCTAGCCTATTGTTGGTATTATCAGTCTTTTTCACTTAAGCCGTTCTAGTATTAGTGGCATCCTATGTGATCTTAATTTGCATTTCCTTGATGACTAGTGATGTTGAGCATCTTTACATATGCTCATTAGTTATTCATTTATCTTCTTTTGGGAAGTGTTGAAATGTTTCTGCATATTTTTTTCAATTGTAAGAGATTCTTATGTATTCAGTATTTCTCTCATTTGAAGCATGCTTTACAAAAGAGTTTTCCTAAGTCTATGGACCACCTTTTTACTTTCTTAACAATTCTTTTTAAAGAGAAAATTTTTTAATCTTGATTAAGTCTATTTACTAATTAGTTTCCCATTCTGTCTGTGCACTTTGGTGTCTACTCCATTGTCTGACCCACTATCACAATATATCTGTCAATGTCATAACCTTAAAATGTTTTTAACTATTATTTTGAAATTGTTTCAGAGTTACAGAAGAGTTGAAAAGATACTATAAAGAGTCTCTCTACCTCTTTCATCCATCTCCCCTTATAGTAAGATCTTACATAATCATGGTACATGTACTTCAACAAAGAAATTAACTATGGCACTGTTAACCAAGCTAGGGGCTTCCTTTGGATTTTACCAGTTTTTCCACCAAGTCCTTTTGTCTATTCCAGGATCTAATGCAGACTTGTATTAAGTTGTAATGACTTCTAAGTCTGCTCCAATGTTGACAGTTTCTCAGCCTTTACTTGTTTTCATGAGCTTGGCATTTTTAAAGACACATAATCAAGTATTCTATAGAATGTCCCTGAATCTGGGTTTGTCTGCTTTCTTCTAAACAGACTGGGCTTATGATATTTCTGGGAAAACCAATTTGTCTGATGACAACATGTCATAGAGTCCTTAACATCAGCCTGATTATGGTGATGCTAACCTTGTTAACCCTGGTCACTTGATAAGGGTGGCATCTGCTAGATTTTTCTCCAGGTATAAAATTATTGTTTTCAGACACTTCTCCAATGAAGACATACAAATGGCTATCAGACACATGAAAAAATGTTCATTATCACTAGCCATCAGGGAGATTCAAATTAAAATCACATTGAGATATCACCTTACACCAGTTAGAATGGCCAAAATTAGCAAGACAGGAAACAACATGTGTTGGAGGGGATGTGGAGAAAGGGGAACCCCCTTACACTGTTGGTGGGAATGCAAGTTGGTGCAGCCACTTTGGAGAACAGTGTGAGATTCATCAAGAAATTAAAGATAGAGCTTCCCTATGACCCTACAATTGCACTACTGGGTATTTACCCCAAATATACAGATGTAGTGAAAAGAAGGGCCATCTGTACCCCAATGTTTATAGCAGCAATAGCCATGGTCGCCAAACTGTGGAAAGAACCAAGATGCCCTTCAATGAACGAATGGATAAGGAAGATGTGATCCATATACACTATGGAGTATTATGCCTCCATCAGAAAGGATGAATAACCCAACTTTTGTAGCAACATGGACGGGACTGGAAGAGATTATGCTGAGTGAAATCAGTCAAGCAGAGAGAGTCAATTATCATATGGTTTCACTTATTTGTGGAGCATAACAAATAGCATGGAGGACATGGGGAGTTAGAGAGGAGAAGGGAGTTGGGGGAAACTGGAAGGGGAGGTGAACCATGAGAGACTATGGACTCGGAAAAACAATCTGAGGGGTTTGAAGTGGCGGGGGGATGGGAGGTTGGGGGAACCAGGTGGTGGTTATTAGAGAGGGCACGGATTGCATGGAGCACTGGGTGTGGTGCAAAAATAATGAATACTGTTATGCTGAAAATAAATAAAAAATAAATTTAAAAAATAAAAAAAATATATTGTTTTCCCTTTCCATATTATGTTGTGAGGATGTCATATCATTTTATTCTATTTATTTTTTTTTTAAATTTTATTTATTTATTTGACAAACAGAAATCACAAGTAGGCAGAGAGGCAGGCACAGAGAGAGGGGGAGACAGGCTCCCTGCCGAGCAGAGACCCCCATGCGGGGCTCGATCCCAAGACGCTGGGATCATGACCTGAGCGAAAGACAGAGGCTTTAACCCACTGAGCCACCCCGGCGCCTCTGTCATATAATTTTAAAATTAATTTTAGAACCTGTGTTTTCCTTAGTTTCAGTGGAAGTGCAAAGCCCACACTATCTAAACTATTTTTCTTCCAGACACATTTTACATTTGAAAATCACCAGGCAATATTTTCAGGTATGCTGGAAATGCTTTTCCCAGAATCCCTACATAGTTTTGCATTATTTCATACAATATATAGGGTTGTGAAAGTAAATACATACAATCATATTATGTTGTAATAACCAAAACGGCCCATGGTTTCTGTACTTTTAAAATAACTACTCCCTGTTTTAGATTTCATTTCAGTCTCAATTTAGTTAAAGTTAGTTTAATGGAATTCCAGCAGCAGAAGCAAGCTGTCACTTGTGTGTTCTTTTTTGGTTTTATTTTCTTTTTTAAAGATACTTGCCTCTAGTTCAGCCTCACCTTCCCTTGGTAATTTGTTTATCTAAACTTCTTTAGTTTTAAAAAATGAGTCAGCATTGTGATTTGAAGTCTAGTTAAAATATAAGTGAGAGGTTTTGTGCAGGATTTTAATTCACATATTTTTGGAACTCTTCTGACTTTTACAAGCTTCCCCATCCCACCACTATTGCTTCCTCTGAATTTCATAGAGACCTCTGTTCTAGTTAGGTGATGTTTTCTAATTATTTTTCCCAGTTGACAGACATATAATGGATGTTTGTTAAATACCTGTGACTTGGTGATTTTGATGACAAGGGTAAGACTGATATTTCTGTAAAGGATCTGTATCAGTTTGACTAGAAACAAATGTATGATTGAGTTTATTTTCAGCCTTACTCCATGAATACAAATGAAGCAGCAGCACAGGGAGAGGAAATAGCATGGCAGTTGGAATCAAAAGAATGAATTCTTGGTTGTGACTGTGGCATTTATTATCTGGTTGTCCTTAGGCAAGTCATTTATTAAACTGAACTTTATTTACTGGTTTCCTCTATAAGAGACCATGCAAAAGCATGTTTGTATTCATTCTTGCAGTACTGATCATTATAAAAAATAAAAATCAGGTCAATTATCCATATATTAGTCCTCTTAATTATTTCAGTTGCTTTATGATAATCACATCATATCTCTATGTACTAATTATTTCCCCAAAGATAATTGATTAGCCTTAGATAATAATCAGGATTTTGTAATGTAAAAGTAAGGCTGACATTTTTTTTCATATTTTAGAAAAATAATAATAAGGTTGTTTTCTTAAGTGCCCACATGGTAAATTATTCATGTCAGATAATATGCAGCAGTGTCTAATTTTTAAAGAACATAAGGACTGGAAGATACCTAGGATAATCATCTAATCTAAACTACTTATTTTATGCATGAATACACAGGTGACTTTTTTTCTTACCACGGTAAGAAACCAGATAATTTTACAAACTAGGATTCTATGAACACAAATATTCTGCTCATAGGTCCATGTCACTCATGTACATGTTTAAGCAAAATAAAAAGAGACTGCATGTGTTTGAATGAATGGTGGTTACTTAATTTCAGCTAGAATTATGCTATCTTTTGTATCTTCAGAGCAGTTTGTTTTAACTCTGTTGACACACAGCACAGCCTGCCTTGTTTGAGGTTTAGGCTGTGAACCACAAGAGAAGAGGAACTCTCTTTTATACATCTTTTTTTCTTAATGGTTCTAACATAGTTTCTTAACATATAGAAGGGGCTCAATATAGAATTTTTCAATTGATATTGACTTAAATATATGCCTTTTGCTACTTAGTGCTACTATAGGAAACAGCGTGAATTTCCTACAGTGTGGTGTTTAACATGTAAAAATTTCTAGACTATCAGATAAATTAATAATTTTACATTTGTTTCATAAATATTCTCAACTTATTAATTCTGGGTCATCATTTGCATAATGTTCACAAAATATACCTGTAACATTTGAGCTGTAAAGTCAGATGCCAAAATCAGCATACTATTTCACATTTTTAAAATAAATTAACTTATGCAGAAGCAGTTAATCCTTGATGTCAAGCAATGCTGCTTTTTTCCCTTAAGTAATTTAAAATATAATTTCCCCCCGGATTTTAAAAGCACTGAGATAGGCTATATTGAATAAAATCAACTCTGCTTGGGAAAAGAATGACACACTTCATATAGCCTAAGAATAAATTGCCATAGATGAATGCAGCTTCTCTTAGAATCTATAACAATTCAACATGTATATTTTCAAGAAAAAATTCTAATTCTGAAGTTAATTCAGAAAGCTCCAATCTACTGGAGTTAAAATGATTGCAATGGTATTTATTCATAAGGTGTGGATATATCTTCAAGGTGAAATGCATAGTAAAGATAACCAAGAGGTATATGATTGATACTTTTATTTATCAACAAGTGTACTACTTGTATGACATATTAATGTAATGATTATATTTGCAGACATTGGAAGACTGTAAGGTACGATTGATTAATATTATGAGAACATTTCTTTCAGATGTATGTAGACTGCATATGTCCATATATCAAGTATAATTTCGCATCAAGGGATAAATATTTTCATGATGTTAGTTTGTATTTCTAGCCTTTTACATCTTTTAAATGCTAATACATACATGATTGACATTGGTTCTTGAAACAATCCTGCAAGATGATTAGGATACAATACAATCATTCCCATCTTTTTAATTGGGAAATAATACAAGAAAATATAAGCAACTTGCAAAGGAATACTCAGCTATGAAAAGCAGAACTGAAGTTACAAATTAGTTCTCCTACATTACAGCCAGGTGCTCATTTAGAAGGAAATAATATTCATGTGAGATACACCCCCCCCACACACACACACACTCCTTTTGCATGAATAGTTAATATTTATACTAGTTAAGAGCAAGGCAGTGGAGATGCACTTGCCGGCTTCACACACTGGCCTTGCTACTATACGTGTCTCGTGAAACTTATTTATTTATTTATTTGGCTCAGTGCCCACTTCTGAAAAATAGGAGTAATAATCATAAATACCTAACCAAATTATTGTAAGGTAGTCTTGACACATTCAAACTAAGCAAAGTATGTTCAATAATGGTAGTCCGTCATCATCATCAAGACCATCATCATTGTCATGGACCTTGTTGCTGGAAAAGTTATACATTTCTCTGAGATGTCATGGTCTCATTAATAAGATAAGAATGTAAAACAATCTGACATGAATATATTTGGGAGTTAAAACAGATGATCTTATGTAACTCAAAAAAAACCACAAAACATTATTTGGTCCAAATTAACCAAGCAAAGTGTATGTCAATAATCACTTTAAGTGTGAATGGCTTAAATACACCAATTAAACAAAAAGATTGTTACAGTGGGAAATAAAAGACTTTAAATAGAAACCTTCAAGTATACTAAAAGGAGTAGAGAAAGATATTTCATGTTAATATTAATAAAAAGAACTGAAAGAGGGGAGTTATAGAGTGATAAAGGTGTCATTTCTCCATGCAGAAATGACAATTCTAAACATGTATGTGCCTAACGGGGTTATCAAAATACATGAGGTAAAAACTGATGAACTGCAAGGAGAACTACACAAATCCACTATTACATCCTAAGACTTCACTTTTCTTTCAGTAATTGATAGATCAAGCAGGCAGAAAATCAGTGAGGATATAGTTGACTTCAATGGCACTATCAATCAACTTGATCTAATTGGCATTTATAGGATACTGCACCTGACAACAGCAGAATACACATACTTCCCAAGCTCACATGAAACATTTATAAACATGGACCACATCCTGGGCAGTAAAACCACCGTAACAAATTTCAGAGAACTGAAGTCATGCATATATGTTCTAGATTACACTAGAATTAAACTAGAAATTAATGAAAGAAACAGAGTATGAAAATACCCAAATATATGGAATTTGAACTCTAAAAGCATATGGGTCAAATAATAATTCTCAACTGAAATTGAAAAAAAAATTGCTGGGGTAAATGAAAACTTTTCAAATAGTGTAAGATGAATATAAACAGTGCTCAGAGGGAAATTTATGATATTAAAATCATACATCACAAAAGAAGGAAGATCTAGAATAAGCAACCTATGTTTCCACATTAGGAAACAAGGAAGAACAACTTAAGTCTAAAGAAAAACAGAATAATAGAAATGATAATAATTGAATTAACTGGTTAAAATTGGATAAAATGGATCATGGATCTAAATATAAACCATAAAACTGTTAAACTTCTAGAAAATAACATAGGAGAATATCTATGTGATTTGTATATGGAAATGACTTTTTAGATATAATACTGAAGGAGCAATCCAGAGAAGAGATACTTGATAAGCTGAACTTGATTATGATTAAAAACTTCTGCACCGTAAATGAAAATATCAAAAGAATGCGAAACCGCAGAATGGGAGAACATATTTTTGAAGTCACAGCTATTAAAAAGGCCTATCAAAATATACAAAGAACACTAAAATTCAACAATACGAAAAGGAACAAAACAATTTAAAAATGGTCAAAATAGCTGAACACACACCTCACCAAATAAGATATACAGCTGGCAAAGAAATACACGAAACATTATACAAATCATAGGGCATTAGGAAACTGATTATTCAAACACCAAAGAGATACTACTGCATACATATTAGAACAGCTAAAATCCAAAACACTGACAACACCAAAAATAGGCAAGGATATGGACCAAAAGAAACTCTCATGCAGTGCTGATAGGAATGCAAAATGGTATAATCACTATGAAAGACAGTTTGGCAGTTTCTTACAAAAGCAAACATACTCTTACCATAAATCCAACCATTATGTTCCTTGATATTTGCCCAAATGAATTAAAAGCTCAGGTCCACACAAAAGCCTGCCCATGCAAGTTTATAGCATCTTTACTCATAATTGCCAAAACTCAGAAACACCCAGTATGTCCCTCAGTAGGTGAATGGTATATGCAGACAATGGAATATTATTCAGCACTAACAAAAAATAAGCTATCAAAATAGATGAAATATTCAGGTATAAATCTAACAAAATATGTATAGGATCTATATGCAGAAAACTATAAAACTTTGACCAAAGAAATCAAAGATCCAAATAGACGGAAAGATAATCTGTATCTATGAATTGGAGGACTAAATATTAAGACGTCAAGTATTCCTAATCTGATCTATACATTTGACACAATCCCAACTGAAATATCAGCAAACTATTTGGTAGATATTGTAAATTAATTCTAAAGTTTCTATGGAAAATGAAAGATATGGAGGACCCAACATAATACTGAAGAACAAATCTGTACAATTCACAGCAGTCAATTTTAGCACTTCTATAAAGCTATGTTAATCAAGACAATGTGGCATTCAAAAGAATAGACATATAAATCAATCACTGGGACAGAACAGACAGAACCAGAAAGACTCACTCGAATATAAACAACTGATTCTTGGTAAAAAAATAAAAGCAATTCAATGAGGCAAGAACAGTCTTTTCAAGAAATGGTGCTGAAATAATTAGATATTCACATGCCAAAAAAACCCCAAAACAATTAAAAATTTTAAAAATTAAAAAAAACCCTAGATACAGAACTTACACTTTTCACAAGAATTAACACAAAATAGATCATAAACTTACAACAAATATGTAAAAGTACAAAACATGGAGAAGATAACACAGAAGAAAATCTGTTACCTAGTATTTTGTGATGAGTTTTTAGACAAAACATCAAAGGCATAATCCATAAAAGAAAAAAAAATATAAAAGTCTAACTTTATTAAAATTAGAAACTTTTGCACTGAAAAAGATACCATTAATAGGAAAGTGATGAAAAATCCCATCAGGCTGTCATCAAGTTGGAAAATGGTAAATCCCAAAAGAAATTAGAGTTCCATAGGCAAAGTACCATGATTATACCAAAACTCAGCATGGTTCCAAAGCTTGCACAAACTGCCCTTGATCTATTTTTTCATCTTTTTTTTTTTAAGATTTTATTTATTTATTTGACAGACAGAGATCACAAGTAGGTAGAGAGACAGGCAGAGGGTGGAGGGGGAAGCAGGCTCCCTGCTGAGCAGAGAGCCCGATGCGGGGCTCCATCCCAGGACCCCAGGATCATGACCTGAGCTGAAAGCAGAGGCTTTAACCCACCCAGGCGCCCCACCCAGGACTTTAAAGATTTTTTAAAATCTTAAAAGATTAAGATTTTTTTCATGAACATGTTTTCTTGTAGCTGTGCTCCAAACACACCTTATATTTTGGTCAAATATGCTACATTTTTTCTAAATGTATTCTATGCCCCTGGTAGCTCACTCACTTTTTCTTTTCTTTTTTCTTTCTCTCTCTCTCTCTTTCTTTCTTTCCCTCCCTTCCTTCTTCCCTCTCTTCCTTCCTTCTTTTTATAAGTACTCATAAATTCCTTTTTTCCCCCAGCAGGGTGGAAACCCCACCCCAGCCACCAAGGGACCAGTGCAAATCCATGTCACACCAAGTCCCTGGAGTTTGGAAACTTATTTTATTTAAAAATTTTTAGGTTTTTATTTAAACTCCAGTTAGTTAACATACAGTGCAATATTTGTTTTAAGTGTAGAATTTATCGCTTCATTACTTATATACAACACTCAGGGCTCAACTCAAGTGCCCTCCTTAATACTCACCACCTAACTCACCCATCCCTCCACCCACAATACTCAAAAATTATTCATGTATCTTGAGGAAATCCTACTTAAGCTTTTGTGTGCAGCAACAAGTTTATTCCCCATCTCAAAAAAAAAAAGGCAAAACAAACACACACACACAAAAAACAAAACAAAACATTTTTTTTCTAAATCATTTCAATTGAAATTACTTCCTCCCTATGTTGTATTTTCACAATAGCACATTTACCTCTCTGTTTCAGCTACCTATACTACATCTCTTTTTCAGGCATGACTTATGTATATTTTCTTCCCTCCTCAGGTTGTAAGATGTGTAAGAGCTGTGAATTTAATCTTTGTCCTTTATCTTTTCAAATCTTCTCTGCCCCAAATCTTATTCTAGTCACAGATACAGCCAATGATTCTCTGTCTTTTAGGTAGATGAAACCTGAAAGCACCACATTTTGATGCTGCACAGTATGCTTCTTACCTTCCTGCCCTAGGTTTTTCTGTTCCCCTTTCAGTGGTCCACCGGTAGGAACCTACCTAGCACATAAGCTCCTGCAACCCAGAAGTGTGGAAGAATTAATACCTGATGCACCCCCATTGACTATTGGGAGTAGGAACTAACTAACACATAATTGCCTTTCTTTTTTCTCCCTTAGATAGACAGTTCTAAAATACATTTTCATAAGGATCATCTGAAGGTCCGGAAAGAACAATACTGCTTCCCCAAAAAGTGTGCAACTGGATATTACTTTATTGGATTTCCCTCCTGCTCTGATTAACTGCTCCATAACTCACTCCTCCAACAAACATATTATATCCAGTCCTTTGTCTCTGACTCTGTTTTCTGGGAAACCCAAGGTAAATACATCATGAGTGTATATTAATCATCCTTCTCTTCTTCATAATAAAACTTGAACCCAATACTTCTTTAGTTCCACTGTCCTACTTTACTCTACTATAGCTTTTGAAACCTTAACTTGATTTCTGGTTATGTTTAATTGACAATAACTGTTGGTCATTCAACAGTTAAATGTCTTGGACATTTAACAACCAACTGAAATTTTGAAAAGGTTGATATATATGGAACCTTACGGTGAATTTTTTTGTGAAGCCAAGAATTCTCTTCCAGTGTGAGTAATCACTTTCTAATTTAACCATTTTCTACTTCTGAGCCTATGTTTAGTACACACCTGGAAATGTCAAAATTACAATATAAATACATTAGTGATTATGTAACACTAATTTTTAGAGTTTATTTTGTACCTTCTATTATAGTTCTATAAGCTTTCCTTCCTATTTAAGAGTTTTCTGACCAGGTTCTTTCTTTTTTAGATATAGAATATAAGTTATTGACTATTCTAATTCTTGACAATGTCTCTTCCGCCTCTGGTGGCTTTCAAACATGCAAATAAGACATCAAGCTCCAGTGTTTGAGGATCGTGCATTTATGCATGATCTGGCAGCCAACGTCCATTAATTTTGCATAAACTCTCCCTTCCTTCTTCATTATTTAGAAAAACTTTCTATTTTTAATAGAAATAATAATGGCTAATATTTATAGAGTACTTTCCAAGTGCCAGGAAATAGTCTCTATACTTTCCATCAATTCACTATTTTTTCATAGCCATCCCACAAGGCAGGTGCTATGATTTATCCCATATTAAGGATGAGAAAATGGGACTCTCAGAGGGTAAGTCATTTGCCCAATTCAAACCATCCATATATGATAGGGCAAGTATATGAACTCATTTGGTATCACTCCAGAGTTAACTACTGTGTTCTGCTGTGACTCAGTTCTATGTTATTTTGTAGTATGCTGGGAAGCTGAAAGTATATATTTCAAATTGAAACAAAAATCTAGTATGAGATGGATTGATTGTGGAATTGAGGACCAAAGAGGCATAGGGAGAAGGCTATAAGAAGAGGGATTTTTGGTTGGTAGATTTTTCTCACCCCACTTAGAAGTGCTAAGGTTGTAAAATGCAAATTCATGAACATTTTCTTTGGTGGACATTATTTAGTAAGTCAAAATAAGTCCAGGATTCCAAAGAGTAACCATATATTAGCAACACCAGTTGAGGTGATTTTTTTTTCCTTTGGAAGCTTTTATTTATTTATTTGAGACAGAGAGAGAGAGACAGCAACAGAGGGAACACAAGCCAGGGGAGAGGAAAAGGGAGAAGCAGGCTTCCCACTGAGCAGGGAGCCTGACGCTCCCTGAGCTAGATCCCAGGACCCTGGGGTCATGACCTGAGGCAAAGTCCCACTTCTTCTTTTTAAAGATTTCATTTATTTATTTATTTATAAAGATTTTATTTATTTATTTGACAGAGATCACAAGTAGGCAGAGAGGCAGGCAGAGAGAGAGGGGGGAGGAAGCAGGCTCACCGCTGAATAGAGAGCCTGATGCGGGGCTCGATCCCAGGACCCTGGGATCATGACCTGGGCCAGAGGTAGAGGCTTTAACCCACTGAGCCACCAAGGCGCCCCTAAAGATATCATTTATTTATTTGTCAGAGAGAGAAAGACCGAGAATATGAGCAGAGAAAGCGTGAAAGGGAGATGGAGAAGCAGGCTCCCCACTGAGCAAGGAGCCTGATGCAGGGCTCCATCTCAGGAATGCAGGATCATGACCTGAGCTGAAAGCAGATGCTTAACCACTGAGCCACCCAGGTGCCCCCAAAGGCACACTCTTAAGGACTGAGACACCCAGGCACCCTAAGGTGCAGGTGATTTTTAACGCTTGTCTTGATTAATTTTTTCTCTGCCCATTTTTGAAGGCATCTCATTTAAACTTCAATAAAAGAATAACTGCAAATGAGAATAAAGATCCCTTTATAAAACAAACTGCTGTAATTGCAAATCAGTGACATGAATCACACTAAGACACTGCTTCTAGGGAACTCAACTTAGGAAAACATGCAAAGTGCCTTGCAGAACACTCACCAGGAAAGAGAAAACAAGGTTAAATAACTGGCCACAAGCAGAACTGGGCCACAAAGCCAAGTTGAGCCAAGTCAAGTCTTTCATTTTCTGACTTCATGCCATTTCACTTACAGTAGATTATCATGGAGCTCTTGAATCAGAACCTGCTTCTGAAGAGAAGGGGTTGAGGCAGAGATGTAGTCTCTTCTCTTTGTGCTTAAAAATGCCTATAAACTTGATACAAGAAAGATACTAATGTTTCTCTTTAAAATGTGGCATGCATAATTAATTTGTAGAATATATAGTCAACACTCTTTATCACTAGGGTCTTACAGTGCTCAGCAACAACAACAGAGACAGACTTTCGGAAGTACATCAGATCATAATAACATACCTGGAAAACTGAAGTGCTTATTTAGGCTTAATAGCACAGACCTCATTTGCAAAAACATCTCAGCATGGGTTTGAAAGTAGCTGAAATAATGTTAAATGCTATTAAATTTTACTTTGAAGTGGAAAAAAATCCATCATAGTGTACATTTTGATATATGTACCTTCTTCCAAATGTAGTCAAGGAGAAAAAGTATAAAAACAGGAGCAGCATAATGTCGTGGAAAGGTCAATGCATATGGAATCAGAAAACACAGAAATAAGTATTCTTTCACTTGCTTAGCTGTTGTCAGTTTAAATGATTTACTTCTTACCTTTATTGCAATTTAAAAAAAATTGATCCTTACCCCAAACTGAAAAGAATAACAATACCAAGTGTTGGACGTGTTGGTACAGAACACCTTGAAATTTCATACATTTGTGATTATGCGACTGCACAATGGTTCAACCATTGTACAACCTCTGTCAGTTCTTCATAAATTGGCTCCATACATACTTAATATGTAGCACAGGAATCCCATCCCTAGGCATTTATAAAACAAAACAAAACAAAAACCAAAGGGACATAACCCCTGAAAAGACTTGGGCATGGATGTTTGCAGCACTTTTATTTCTAACAGCCCACAACAAGAACAAGCTTAACATCAATTAATTGGTGAATGGACAAATGACTTGTCATATATCCATACTGTGGAATACTATTTAGGAAAAAAACGAACTAACCTCTGGTAGCACAGGTGTGACAGCAGTTTTTGATACATGTAACAATGTAAAGAAATAAGCAATATGCTGAACCAAAGAAGCCAGACGTGAGAACTTATTATTCTATTATTCAACTTAGATGAATTCCAGAAAAGGTAAAAGTAACATACAGTGCCAGAAAGCAAATCAGTAGTTTTTTTTGGGTAAGAGATGAGGAAATGTTGTCTGGGAACATTTATCTTAATTTTAAGATATTTTAATTTTACTGCTGGTTACATGGGTCTATAAAGCTGTCAAAACTCATTGAACTGTATAATTAAAATGGGCATAATATTGTGTTTCAACAGGTTCATTTTTGTTTTCAGGTTGACTTTTTTTTAAACCACCCTTACCACTCAGTTTTTGTGAGATTTAAATGAAATCAGGTGGGTGAGCACTCTGTAAATTCTATAGGCCTGTGAGTTTTTAATTAGCTCTAGTAACTGGTATCTAGTAGTCCTTCTGGTGTATTTGTGGAATGGATGAATTCGTAAAATCAAATAATACATATAAAAGTCATTCATTTCCCCCATTAATTATCATTTTGTTCTGGCATAAGTTTGAAACAAGACCTATATCTTTAAGCAATAAAGCACCAATCAGAATTTGAGGAGATAACTAATTGATTTCAGTATGAAGGAATTAATGAAAGTCAACCTCAGATTTTTCTGGTTGGCTATTTATATGCGTTTAACTGCAAATTAACATCCTCATGCTAAAAATTCATTTATTAAATTTAACAACTATTAAAAGTTTGTTACTTATTTCATTACAGAACTTCCGATGATGTCTAGGATAAAAACATACTTGTTCTCTTCCCTGGGCTACTGATTTACCTCCTTCCTTCACCTCTATATATCATTTATAATGAAGTAAATCTCTTTGGAGGCAAGTTTCATTTATTTAATATGTCTTATTAAACTTTTCCTTAATTGACTGTGATCCCAGAAAAAAATAGCAAGTGTAATTTGACAGGTTGTAATAAAATGAATTCAGCCAATGTAAAACATGAAGGAGTTAATGCTAACATGATTTTTCTGATATGTGTATTACATTTAGACTCAGGCTAATGGAATATAGGCTGTTGTGATATTTGAAGTTATAGAGTTCAGACCCAGAAGGTATGGTCACTGTTAAATACCACTTGCAAAATATGGTAACATAAAATGATAATATTCTATAAATAATTACTTAAATTAAACAATCCCTGATAAATCATGGGAGCCTCAAACAATACATGATTATTTGGAATTATTGGGTGGGTGTGGACAATCTTCTGATAAACCTGGACTTGAAAGGTCCACTGCCTTTTTCATAGTTTTGCTTCCCCAAGATGGCACTTACTCATTTCTCGTCCACTGAACTATATCCTAAACTAGGAATAAGACAGATATTTGAAGAGCTTTAATGGTAGGATTATGAGCCTTGACCCCAGCCAGATGTGCCCAGTAGAACATTTCTAGTGTGGGATTATGGAATCTAGGCTTTTTCCGAAGTACAACACTCCAATATGGGATGCCTCCCCAGAGCAGAAGGTATCCAGTTCAAATGAGCCCAGGGGATGTTCTGGAATAGTAAATGAGTCATAGTCATGTGGTATCAGATAATCATTGTTTATGGTGCCCAATTACTAAACATATAATTAGATACTAGGAAATGACTACCACAACTTCTCAGTTTAGTCTAGGGCACCAAAATGAACATAAATGATTCCATTGTAATGATACACTTATTGACCATATGAACATTAATCACGTCTAGCAGTCATGGAATGCCTCCCAAGTACCAGGCGAGCTGTGTACATTCACTTAGTTAATGCTCACCACAGCTCTGTCAGGTAGTTGCTGTGATTATCCTCATTCTGCAGACAAGGGTGCTGTGGTATTACAAGGTGAAGGAACTCGTGTAGAAACTCACGTAAGGGCACACATAGGCCTTAACTGCAGGCACTGCACTTTTTGTAGTATTACTCTAGAACTCACCTCATAACTACTCCACTGTAGCTGCTCTCTGTGGTAGAAAATAAGGCATCATTTATGCACCTGGGGAGGCAGGAGAGGTGATACAATAGCAAACCAGGGGTTTGCTCCCTAGGATTATACTCCTGATGGCTGAAATATCAGAGAAATATTCACAAAGGGAGAAAAAGCTTCTCATAACGGATGCAGCTGAAAGGAAAACCACACTTCCGATAAAATAGGCAATTTGACAGTGTGTTACTGTGATTATTTTTAGCCTGTGGTCTTTAGTGATTTTATAGTGAAACAGAGAAAAAAATCAAGAACATGTACTAGTGCACAGACATTATATTAAAACCATGAATAACGGTATGATGTTAAATTATGCCCTTTAATTCATAAATAGCTCAATGACATGAATAATGTATTAAAATGGTCAAAAGGTATTGTCTCATTTATAGTAGATGGATTGACAGCTGTGTTGTCAGGCTTTTAGAGAAGAATCATCAATATTGAGAGAAATGTTAGTGTAATTTAAATTCTGTGTTGAAGGTTGAGATAGTCATAGTGGAAGTAATGATGGGAATGAACAAGTATAATAACCTATTAAAAGATAATCACGAGAGATTATGGGCTCTGAAAAACAATCTGAGGGGTTTAAGTGGCGGGGGGGTGGGAGATTGGGGTACCAGGTGGTGGGTATTATAGAGGGCACGGATTGCATGGAGCACTGGGTATGGTGAAAAAATAATGAATACTGGTTTTCTGAAAATAAATAAATCGAAAAAATTTAAAAAAAAAGATAATCAGACACCAAAATGGTAATAACTTGGTAAAAAAAAACTTGCAATAAATTTTATTTGTTTACCAATTCTTTAAATTTGGAGGAATATAGGGTATCTGACTGGCTGACTGGCTTGGTTGGTAGAGCATGCAACTCTTGATCTCAGGGTCATGAGTTTTCAAGACCCACACTGGGCATGGAGCCTACTTAAATATAAATAAATAAATACATGCATACATACATACATACATAAAATTAAAATTTGGGGAAGTATGGTGTCTTTCTCTTGTTAATTATATATCTGCCTATAAAGGTAGACATATATTTCTGTCTCATTATATAAATAGTGTATAATATAGAAGCAGAGAACTGCAAAAAAGCTATATAGTTATTATTTTCACATAAGAACTATTACAACCACAGGAAGAAATAATCAGGGTGGAGGGCTGTCACACACCAATAAGTAGATAGAAACAGGACCCCACAGAATCTGTCACATGATTGAATGAAAGGTATCAAGAGGCGATCTGACTACACAGATTAATTCTCTATCTCTGGGGAAATAAAACTGCAGTAGCCCCTCATTTACCCCCAGGGAATACTTTCTGAGACCCTCAGGGGACGGCTGGAACTAGAGATAGTACTGAACTCTCCATACATACTGTTTTTCCTATACATGTATACTTATGATAAAGTCTTATTTATAAATTAGGCATAGTAAGAGATCAAAACAGTAACTAATAATGAAATAGAACAATGATAACAACATAGTTTAATAAAAATTATGCGAATGTGGTTTCTCTTTGTCTGTCGAAATATCTTTCTGTACTGTATTTGCTGCCCTTCTTGGGATGGTGTGAGATGACAAAATGACTAGTAAAGTGAAGTGTTAGGCTCCTATGGTTCTTCTGGCCATAAGTCAGAAGGAGGATTATCTATTTCTGGACCCATAACTGACCACAGATAACTGAAACCAGGGAAGGCAAAACCTTGGATGAGGGACTACTGTTAGTATAATAAGATGTTAATGGGGCATAACAATAAAGATGATGAACTAAGGTGTCAGTCTAATGAACAATCATGATGGATAGTGAAGAAAGGAGACCCTGAGGATGATGTAAAGGGCAGGAAAGGAGTTGAGAGAAGACTTCTGCTGGATTCTTTCCAGTTGTTCTCAAATATTGATATGCATGAGAATCACCTGGGGAGCTTGCTAAATCAGATTCCTGGCCCCTACCCTGAGAGTCGTTAAGTATGGGTTAGGGCTAAGAATCTGCATTTATGGGGTGCCTGGGTGGCTGAGTGGGTTAAGGCCTCTGACTTCAGCTCAGGTCATGATCCCAGGGTCCAGAGATCAAGCCCCACATCGGGCTCTTTGCTCAGCAGAGAGCCTGCTTCCCCCTCTCTCTGCCTCTCTGCCTATTTGTGATCTCTCTCTCTCTCTCTCTCTCTGTCAAATAAATAAATAAAATCTTTAAAAGAAAAATCTGCATTTACAACAAGTACCTAAGTGATGCTGATGTTGCTGGCCCAGAGAAAACACTTGGGAACCATTTTTCTACCTAACTAGCAACTACACTATCTCATCAGTTTTCCCTAGGGTTTAATAGATATATTCTTGAGTGTTCAACCCTAAGTTGTCTTTCTGATCACTAAAACTCCATGTACCACTGTGGGAAAAACCAGGTCAACAAAGCCTAATCTGGAAGCTAGGGTGATATAACAAATGTATATGGCATATAAAATGACCTTGTAAGATGGCATTCTGAAGAGAAATGCATTTGTGCTCAGATGAAAATTCCAATAGCAAACAAAAGTAACTATTTTTTTTAAAAGATCTTATTCATGTATTTGACAGACAGAGACAGAGATCACAAGTAGGAGAGAGGCAGAGAGAAGCAGGCTCCCTGCTGAGCAGAGAGCCCAAAAAGTAACTATTTTTAATTCAGATTTTTCAAGTCTCAACCTCTGCATACTGACAAAAGCAAGTCAAGAAATCTGTCAAGAAAAGATGAAAATCCCATTTTATGGGGAAAATACAAAGAAGTTTCTCTTTTGTCATCACCTTTAGAGTGATGGACTAATTGTCCCATGTTTGGTATGTTTGAAGCTGCACTACTTGGGAAGATAGCTTTCCTTCATGCCGTATGAATTTCTTTACGGTTTTGTTTGTTTGTTTGTTTTCTCAAAGCACAAAGATCACCTGGTTGAAAACACCCTTGGAGGAAATGGGCTGTATTTGAAATGGGCCTCACTTTACTTTTGATTATGGAATAATCATCACTGGAGGGAGGGAAGCAACTAGCATTGTTTTAAAACCCACATCATGAAGATATGGACTGGACAGTCTGACCAGTTTGCTGGAAGATGAACAAGTTATATGCATATGGACAGGCACAGCAGAGAAACCTAAGCCAAGACCTCAACTTACCCACTTGATGACTGAAATTTATCTGAGGATGTCTCTACGCCAGAATCACCTATTTTGAGAGAGGGAGCAAGGTATTCCCCTGTAAGTGAAGTAAATCTAGGGAAAGCAGGTACATAGACTTGGACTCTCAGCTCAGTTCAATTCGTTAAAGACAGAAAGTAGTTTCAGAATCTGTCTCAGAGCCCCTGAGTGCTCTCTGGATCCCTGATGATTTGGACTC
Source organism: Mustela nivalis (assembly GCF_964662115.1). Taxonomy (NCBI): domain Eukaryota; kingdom Metazoa; phylum Chordata; class Mammalia; order Carnivora; family Mustelidae; genus Mustela; species Mustela nivalis. The sequence goes on from NC_139036.1 coordinate 34,824,045, forward strand.
AAGAAAACTTGAAAGTGTTTTTCACTAAAAAAGAGAAAAAAATGAAGTCATTAGGGCATGCCAGACCACATAAGCTTGGTTCATGCAATGGACAGTGACTCTAAGGTATAAAAGAAGGTCGTTCCCACACTAGCAAGGAATACTGCATGAGAAGGCCATGTGGAAAGTACCAATAGACAGCAAGGGGTACCATGAGCATGACCTGCGGCAGCCTGGCACAGAAGGATAATACTGGCTCCAAATAAGAAAAATATGCTGCTATTGATATTCCTATCACAGACAGTAGGTCAAATGTCTTTGTTTGTGTAGTATTCACCGAAGAGTAGTCTCTGTTATGTTTTCTACTCAAGCACAGTAGAATACTTATGGGTTTTAAAAACAAGACATACATTTGTTTTATGTATGGGCCTCTATCATAACACTGAGAACACTGTGCTCTAATTGTTGGTTTTCACCACTAGACAGTGAATTCCTTAAGGACAGGGGTCAGATTTTGCATATCTTCATCACTCAGCACCTGACACAGAGGCAGTGCTGAAATACATATTTGCATTAATGAAGAGAAATTAAATCTTGGCTTATAACTTTGCATTCTGTAATGAATCAGACTGATTATGTTCCCCTGTTACTTGATCACAGAAAAAAATGGAAAAAAATGGAAGTCCCATGAAGTATGCATAGATGCTTATAATTATTGGTTTCAGGTTTGCACCCCTAGACTGCAAGCTCCAGGAAATCAGGAACTTATGTTTTGTTCATTACTACAAAGATGATACCTAAAACACTGAGCCATCAATATACTTCTACTGGGTAGTATACAGAATTGAAGAGTATACCTTCCTCACTCTTTCCCCAAAATAGGAGAAATCTTGCAAAAAATGCCATTCACTGAGGGTAAAAGATGCAACGAGTAATAAAGCCATGTATCCTCCTTTAATTCTTTCTTTGTTTCAATTTCCGAGAGGAGAATATTCATTTACTTTGAGAATTAAAATATATAATCTGGAACATCAAATAAAAATAAAGTGATTATTCCCTGAAGCTGGTTCATTTTGAAGCATGTCATACTCTCAGAGGATTCAACTGATAGACCACAGAACCGTCCATTATCAAATTAATTACTCCTTGATAACTCTGCTACTCAATGGAGAATATGGCTGTGAAATGAAAACATTATTAGGTTTATCATAGCATATGAGGATGATTTGTGGATATGTGAGGAATCTATTAGATTTGTCTTTACCCAGGTTTTTCTACAGGGCAACAATATGCAATGGCATTTTGTGAAACCTGCAGTTAGCTGTTGTTTTATACTTCATGCAGTGACATAGTGACTAACTCTTTTAACTCTTACTCTTTAACTGTATATCTCAAGATAGTATATGTGGATGACCAATAACAAAATCACATAGAGTTTCTTGTTTAATATTCATAAACCTGAGCCCTACTCCGAAGCACCCCATCCGAACCTGGAAACTCAGTTTTCATTTTAGCAATGATTGTTGGTTATACTTAAACATTCGAAGTTTGATAGCCACTCCTGCAATACATAAAATAATCATCAACTTTCAATTTTCAAATTAAGCCAGTATATATTTTTTATCACTTTACTGTTACTATTTTTGAAAGATCTAACAGAGAAACATAGATGATTGATAAGGAGGAGCTAAAATTTTAAGTATTTGCTATGACCTAAACAGTATGCTGGATTCTTTTATACAATCTATTTTTATTAAAACCTGAAAAAAAACACAATATGATCTATTAATATTCCATTATCTACAGACAAGAAAACAGAGATTGGAGAGACTTAATTCACTGCTCATATAGCACGTAGGATTCAATCGTAAGATTCAACTCAGATTCTCTATTCCACATAAGCCCATAACATCCTTTTAGTTTCCTCTTTCTGGACACATTATCAAAGTCAAGATTAATGCATGAGAAACACCACCACCTTTCATGGGAATTCTAAAGAAACAAAAGATCAGTGAGGTCTGGAGAAGATGATACCTAAAGCAGTCCTTGAAAGTTGGCAGGGATTTCAGATAGGTGTTAATAGGAAAGCCTATTCATCGTAAAAGAAGTGACTGATGGAGTGAATGTATGCACGCATGCGTAGAACTAAATAAACATAATCTGGAACTTCCCAAATTCTCCTTCATATTAATGACATGATTGTAAATATGGACTCAGTAGCAGACTAAAGTAGCTACCTGGTATTTCATTACAGATTTGAACATATTCCTTCATGTGACAAAGGCAGTTAAGAGATCTGTAATATAAATCTATGGCAACTGGAACCTTGTCTTTCTTACTTAACAGCATATCATCAGTGCCAAGAATGTTGTTCAGATTATACAATGGAACACAAGGTGGCATTCTAAGTTAAGAGAGATGGAATGGGTGATCACAGAGTAACAGGAATGAGAAGTGCCTATTAATATATAACCAGAAAAGAAGCTAGTTTATAAACCAGGGTGTTTTGGAGAGTAATGATTATATATATTTATAACATACCTTATTATTATCAAGCACTTTCACTGTCTTAATCACTTTACACTTACACAAGACCTACAGGTTATGAATAGTTACTCCATTTTTTTTCCTTTTAGTTGAAAAATCTTTTTCTTTAAGTTCGTATGTCCTAGCAAAATCAGAGTTTGGACTCCATCATACCTTGTTTATCTCCTACTGGTCATGTCTTTTCACTTGTACTATGGCTACCTCCTATTTGAATAGAGAATGGACTCAAGTTACAGAGCAAATTAAAAGTCAGTTTATAAATCAGATATTTACTGAGTTAAGTGACCAGTCTCTATAAATATAATTCAGACTGGCTTCCTGGATCTCAGCCAAGGTTTGATGTCTGATAACAATATCCTATTATCAATTGCTTGACCCCAAATGTATTTTCTACTAAGTTCTGTCTTTGAGACAGCAGCACTGGAGACTCTTAAAATTAAAAGCTTTATTGAAAGACAGTAGGCTCTGTGCAGAGTTAGTGGAAAGGAGCCAGACCCCTTCCCTTTTCTTCACTGCTTAAAACTGGCCCAGTAGCCTTTTTATCTCCAAAGCCTCATCCTGGACCTAAGTTCCAATCAATGCTCAAAAGTCAAAGAACTTTAACAGGGAATCCTGATTCTAACCCTTCATCAGCTTTATCCGCATGGGTTGTGTACACTCTTGTTGGGCTTTGTGTAAGTGGTGGAGCTGCACAGGACAAATTACTTCGGAGACCTTCCTTACACTGGACACTTCAGAAACTGTAATACTGTCACTTACTATGGTAACAGGGTTGCTTCTAATTCAGTCCATTTTTCAGCCATTCTGGGATGAACCATGAATAATGAGTATACTGAAGCAATCCGCTGGGGTGCAACCAGATATGCAGTCAAAACTAAGTGGTGATTGTTGTGGAAATTCTCTGAAAGAAGAGGACAGACAAAACTTGGGATAACAAAGAGGGAGACTGAAGAGAGTTCAAGTGGAAATAAGTCTCTGAATAAAGAGATGGAGCTAACAAAGATGTTATATTGGATGGAGGATGGGGGAAAGAAGCATTTAAAAGAAATACCCAATTGAAAGCAAGTCTAATGTGTAGCCATTTTGGAAGCACAAGACTCTGCAGACCCTGCATGTGATTTCTTGTATTAGACTGTAAGAGTGAGACAGCTACTTGTGTTAAGTCCCCATATCCATAACCTGCAGTATTGTGGCCACCATTTGTAATGCTTAGGAAAGGGGAGCTGTATAAACTAGTTATTAAAGGCAGAATTCTTTAGAGTATAAATCATTTTCGGAATATCTGATGTTTAAATGTCAAGAAGGGAAAATGAAGAGAATTTCTCAAGTTGGAGATTCTAAAACAATGCTTTGCCTTAAAAAGCTCTTGCTTGGGGTGTCTGGGTGGCTCAGTGGGCTAAGCCTCTGCCTTTGGCTCAGGTCATGATCCCAGGGTCCTGGGATTAAGCCCTGCTTCGGGCTCTGTGCTCAGCAGGGAGCCTGCTTCCCCCTCTCTGCCTGTCTCTCTGCCTACTTGTGATCTCTGTCTGCCAAATAAATTAATAAAATCTTAAAAAAAAAAAAAAAAAGCTCTTGTTTGACTGGGTCAGTCATTTCTCTTTGTATTACACATAGTTCCCAACTGGGAGAGAGTTGAGAGTAATTTTACATTTATTGAAAACTTTCATGTCACAGTGTTTCACTGATGAGTGTATGCATTCTGCAGAGGCCATATTAGATCTATTTCCAAAACTCAGTTGACTCCCGACAACACAGATCCGTGCTCTCTACCTATTAAGAAACTGTGATATAGGACACTCAGGACTACCTTCAGAAACAAAGAGAATGGAAGGCACCTCATGGAGGAGATGATGCAGAGATAAGGCTTTCCTATCACATCTAATTTTCTAATCTCGACTTGGAATATTTAATGTTTCTGTTCGGGTAAATGAGGATAAACACCACAGGGAACTGGATGCGGCTCTATTGAAAAAAAATAATAACGAACCAATTAATTAGCTCTTTTGGGGGCAAGGATCAGTTTCTCCAGCCTTCTTCCATCCAGTACACCTAAATGAGGAAAAATCAATCAAGTGGCTGAGAACGGAGGAATGCAGAACCGGTGTAGGCACTGTCATTGAGACCTGTCGGGAGTGGCCGGAGACATGGTTTTGACAAGTACACAGATGGCCACAAGACATTTGAATGAAGCTCAAAAGGACGAAGGAAACTTTAGGTGGAAGAACAATACTTGACTCAATGACCATAAAGTCTATGAAGGCAAAGTCTACTATACTTATGAAGAGTTAAATACCTTTTGACTTCTGTAACCCAAGATTCTGTATGAAGCTTGTTTATTGTAGTAGTTGAATGACTGCAGAATTTCAGTACAGTATCAGGTAGGGAAACTGTGCCCAGAAGGGAGAATTATAAAATAAATAAGCGAGAGGGGAAGAGTGTTTCTCAAGTCCCACTGTGACCTCAATGGAAACTGGCTATTGTGGAATAAATGCAGAGGTGCTAGCAACATTAAAAAAAAAAAAAAAAATTAAGGACCCATGAGGCAGTTGTCACTCCACAGACACCATTAATTAAATTTTGGAAGATAGGAAAGAAAACTTTATAGAACTTTGCTGGAAGTGAGAAGTAGGGACGCCTGGGTGGCTCAGTCAGTTAAACAACCAACTTTTGATTTCAGCTCAGTTCATGATCTCTGTGTCATAGGATGGAGCCCTATGTTGGACTCCACGCTCAGCAGGAAGACTGCTTGAGAATCCCTCTCTCTCCTTCTATTCCCCGCACCCCCAGCTCTCTACCAAATAAATAAATAAATTTTTAAAAAATGAGAAGTAGACAAGGTTTGGAATAATACAAAGAATCTTAAAAGTATGATGTGAATTAGAAATTTACAAGGTAAAGGCTGTGACTGTCAAACCCTTTCCTTAGATGGCATCTGTTAGGCATCATGCTAGATTGGAAAGGAAATTAAAAGGGCACAAACAATTCTCAGGAGTTATAATTCTAAGAGGAGTAAAGGAGAATTTGAAGAGTTACAGCAATTAATTTAAAGTGCAATACTGGCGCTCTGCAGAGTGAGTAAGTCTCTTCTATGTTAGAATAAGATATATGGTGGAAATGAGGTCCAAGTCGAAGAGCATCTTAGACGGCAAAATCAGAAGCAGATATGAGGACAGAGGATAGGACAATGCTGGAAAGGGAAGGGGCAGAAGGCTATTGTATTTTTATTTAGATCTGGAGATAGGAAGGGGAAGAGATCCATGGTTGAACAGCTATTTTTTTTTTTTAAAGATGTATTTATTTGAGAGAGAAGGTGCACAAGTGGGAGGGTACAGAGGGAGAGACAATCTCAGGCCGACATTGCACTGAGCACAGAGTCCGTCATGGAGCTTGACCTCTTGACACTGAGATCACCACCTGGGCTGAAATCAAGAGTTGGACACTTAACCAGCTGTGCCACCCAGGCACCCCTGTGTCTGGATAGTTATTAACAATAGAAATGAGTTTCTTATTTGCAGGCACATAATTACCAGAGACCATTAATCTCCGGGAATTTTTTTTTTTTTGCCTTAATAATATACCTATTAAATGTTCTGCGTGAGATAATACTTGTAAAACATCTTGTCAAGTGAATATGGGAAAACTCACATGGTGGCCACAATACTGCAGGTTATGGATATGGGGACTTAACACAAGTAGCTGTCTCACTCTTACAGTCTAATACAAGAAATCACATGCAGGGTCTGCAGAGTCTTGTGTTTCCAAAATGGCTGCACATTAGACTTGCTTTCAATTGGGTATTTCTTTTATTTTTTTTACTTTTAATTTTTTTAAGATTTTATTTATTTATTTGACAGAGAGAAATCACAAGTACTCAGAGAGGCAGGCAGAGAGAGATGGAAGCAGGCTTCCTGCTGAGCAGAGAGCCTGATGCGGGACTCGATCCCAGGATCCTGAGATCATGACCTGAGCCGAAGGCAGCGGCTTAACCCACTGAGCCACCCAGGTGCCCCTATTTTAAATGCTTCTTTCCCCCATCCTCCATCCAATATAACATCTTCATTAGCTCCATCTCTATTCAGAGACTTCCTCCCACTTGGACCATCTTCGGTCTCCCTTTTTGCTATCCAAGTTTTGTCTGTCCTCTTTTTTCAGAGAATTTCCACAACAATCACCACTTAGTTTTGACTACATATCTGGTTGCACCCCAGTGGATCACTTCAGTATACTCACTATTCACGGTTCATCCCAGAACAGCTGAAAAATGGACTGAGTTAGAAGCAACAGTGCTACAGTAGTAAGCAACTGTATTACAGTTTCGGCAATGTCTGGTAAGGAAGTCTCCGTAATAATTTGTCTTAAGCAGCTCCACCACCTGCACAAACCTCAACAAAAGTTTTTCAGTTTTCTTAAAACCTTGTACCCAGGACCTTTGAAAACATTATCAATATGTAGAAAGTTTCTAAAGAGTTTTGCTTTGCCTCTCTAGATATCCTGAAAGGTCACTAAAGGAAATAGGAGTTTTAAAAGATCTAATTATTAAATTCTCATATGATTCATATATTTATTTTTTAAGTTTTTTTTATATAAATTCCAATTAGTTAACATAGAGTGTTATCTTAGTTTCTGGTGTACAATATAGTGATTCAACACTTCCATACATCAGCTGGTTCTCGTCACAGCAAGGGCACTCCTTAATCCCATCACCTATTTAACCCATCCCACAACCCAGGTCCCCTCTGGTAACCACGAGTTTATTCTCTCTAGCTAAAATTCTCTTTCTTGGTTTGCCTCCCTATTTTTTCCCTCTTTGCTCTCTTGTTTTGTTTCTTCAATTCCAAATATGAGTGAAATCATACGGTATTTGTCTTTCTCTGACTTATTTCACGTAGCATTATACTCTCTAGCTCCATCTCTGTCATTACAAATGGCAAGATATCATTATTTTTTATGGCTGAGATGGAGCATTTGGACTGTTTTCATAATTTGGCTATTGTAGACAAAGCTGCTGTAAACATCAGGGTGCATGTATCCCTTTGACTTAGTATTTTTGTATTCTTTGGGTAACCCAGTAGTGAAATTTCTGGATCATAGGGTAGTTCTATTTTTAACTTTTTGAGAAACCTGCTCATGGTTAGAAGAAATATTGTTAACATGTCTATACTACCTAAAGCAATCTACACATTTAATTCAATCTCTATCAAAATATCATCAGCGTTTCTCACAGAGCCAGAACAAACAATCCTAAAATTTGTATGGAACCACAAAAATACCCAAAGCAATCTTTTTTTTTTAAAAGATTTTATTTATTTATTTATTTGACATAGAGAGAGAGAGATCACAAGTAGGCAGAGAGGCAGGCAAAAAGAGAGGGGGAAGCAGGCTCCTTGCTGATCCAAGAGCCTGATGTGGGGCTCAACCCCAGGATCTTGAGATAATGACCTAAATCAAAGGCAGAGGTTTATCCCACTGAGCCACCCAGGTGCCCCAACGCAAAGTAATCTTAAAAAAAAGAAAAAAAAAAAAGGAAAAAAAAAAGAAGCAAAGTTGGAGGCATCATAATTCTGGACCTCAAGCTTTATTATAAGTCTGTAGTCATCAAGACAGTATGGTACCGGCACAAAAACAGGCACATAGGTCAATGGAACATAAGAGAAAACCCAGAAATTGACCCACAACTATACAGACAACTAGTCTTTGACAAAATAGGAAAGAATATCTGATGACAAAGAAAAACATTCTCTTCAGCAAATGGTGTTGGGAAAATTGGACAGCAACATGCAAAAGAATGAAACTAGACCATCTTCTTACACCATACACAAAAATAAATGCAAAGTAGATGAAAGACCTAAATGTGAGATAGGAAACCAACAAAATCCTAGAGGAAAATGCAGGCAGTAAATTCTTGGAGATAGGCCATAGCAACTTCTTTCTAGATATGTCTTCTGAGGCATGGGAAACAAAAGCAAAAATAAACTATTGGGATTTCATCAAGATGAAAAGCTCCTACACAGTGAAGGAAACAATCAACAACACTAAAAGACAACCTATGGAATGGGAGAAGATATTTGTGAATGACATATACCTGATAAAGGGTCAGTATTCAAAACATATATAACTTACAAAACTCGACACCCCCAAAATGAATAATCTAATTTAGAAGTGGGAAGAAGACATGAATACACATTTTTCCAAAGAAGACTTACAGATGACTGACAAACGTGTACATGAAAAGATGCTCAATATCACTACCTCATTAATCATCATGGAAATACAAATCAAAATTACAACGAGCTATTACCTCACACCTGCCAGAGTGGCTAAAATCAACAACACAAGAAACCACAGGTGTTGGTGAGGATGTGGAGAATGTGGAACCCTCTTGCACTGTTAGTGATTCACACATTTTTAAATAAAACACTATGAACATGACTTTTCTGAATATCTCTGTAGTGGGGATTTATGTACCTCTGTACTGAGTTGTGCAATTGGAAATAAATGCCTAGTTACCACCACTTTGTCCAACATCTATATTCAAGATAATCAGAAAGTAAAGCAACTTCAAATAAGGCTGGGGAAATATACACAGGTAGTGAGAAAATGAGCAGTCAATACAACAGAAAAAATAACACTTTCATTAGACAGAGAGAGAGAGATCACAAATAGGCAGAGAGGCAGGTGGGGGGGGGGGGAGCAGGCTCCCCGCTGAGCCGAGAGCCCGAAGTGGGGCTCAATCCCAGGACCCTGGAATCTGACCTGAACCAAAGGAGAGGCTTAATCCACTGAGCCACTTAGGAGCCCCAACACTTTCATTAAAGTTAAAGAATCCTTTATAAAATGTAAAGGAAGAATAGGTAGAAAGATGTGCCATAGCAAAAAAAAAAAAAAAAATGTAGGTTTCTGGAAGAAAAGAGAAAAAGGTAATTAACAGCTGATACTATTTGAAATGAAAAGAAAAAAAAAACATGAAGAGAAAATAATTATTTTACATTACTTCCTAAAAAGATATCGGTATTGTATATATTTATATAATGTATTTGATGTGCACCCTTAGATATATTCTTATTTGTGAAAAACTTAATGCAACACATTAATTATTCTGGACACGAATAAATTACTACCCCCAGGTGGTAAGTCGGGGGAAGCAAGTATTCTTTTTCTTATTTATCAGATTTTATCACCATAATTAAGTTATTATGGAACTTTAATATAACTGTTTTAATTTCACTCCCATTATCAAGGAGCATATAGAACATCTTGTGTGTGTCCAACAGCCAGATGGATAATTTTAGCTAAATTTACCTTTGAGTGGAGTCATATAACAACACTGTCTGATTATAAATAAGAGCAATTATATTGCAGACACTTTCTCATGTGTGGTGGGGGGTCGTGTGGTGGACGGAGATGTAGAGTGGAGACCTGGGCTGGAGCTGAGTTCAGAAAAAGGCTGTTGAACTTTATATAATCAATTGGGCTTAATCTCCTCACCCTTACCCTAAAATGAGTGCTGTTTAAGGAAGCTTCTAGTTTTAGAACCTACTAGATTAAAGTACATTTTTTTCTATAGGTAAATACAATTTCAATATCCATCTTATACCATGTGTTGGAAATATTTAACCTGGATTAAACACCAGATCTGTAAAATGTTAAGCTCCAACCTGACAGGCTGATCAGATAACGGGCACATACTCACAAACACATGGCAAATATATGTGCATACATGTATATGTATGTATGTACATATATAATGTGTAAAATCTATGATTCTAAAACAGTTGTATTAAAATATCAAACTTGAAAACAAATACAGTAGGTTTATTGGAAAAGGAAGTTCATAGGATAAACATAAAAAAGATTAGGTTATGATGGGATGCCTGGGTTGCTCAGTGGGTTAAAGCCTCTGCCTTCAGCTCAGGTCATGATCCCAGGGTCCTGGGATTGAGCCCCACATCAGGCTCTCTGCTCAGCAGGGAGCCTGTTTCCACCTCCCTCTCTCAGCCTGCCTCTCTGTCTACTTGTGATCTATGCCTATCAAATACATAAATAAAAATCTTTAGAAAAAAAAAAGACTAGGTTATGCTTCAAACTGAAAACTATATGTTTTTTTTAGTTTGTACTATGTACTTCTCATTTGACTTTCATAATGATATGATGTTATAGATCTATATACTATGGTTACATTCCAGATATCTCAGCATGGATCCTATTTCAAGTGTGTTTTCCTATTGTGAAACCATGTGTTAGGTAGAATTTCCATATAATCAGTTTAGGCAATCTGGTCATTATGTTTCTACCACATGTAAATCCACCTTGTACTCATGTAAGGCAACTAATTACTAGAAATGCAAAGCATGCCAATTGCATACTCTCAGTACATTTGAGAAAGGTATTCTGGGTAATTGGCTTCCTGTGTATTTTACTCTGTAAATTGTGATAACTGTCAACACTGAAAATCCTTCTAAGAGTTAAATGTGGACTAGATTTGATTCTCTTTAAGGTAAACAGAGCCCATTTCTACCAAATAAATTAATAATGTTAAAATGTTTCCCTCTCTATGTTTGTGTCAAATAAACACAGACATTTATTCAAGAGAGTTTCATTAGACACGGTTTAAAAGAAAAAAGGACAAGGCTTTACGTACATCTCAAAATCTGTATCTTTGTTACTACATTAAAAAAAAAAATGGGGGCACCTGGGTGATTAAGTTGGTTAAGCATCTACCTTTAACTTAGGTCATTATCTCAGGGTCCTGGGATGGAGTCCCATGTCGGACTCCCTGCTCAGTGGGGAGTCAGCTTCTCTCTTTCCCTCTATGTGCCACTCCCCTTGCTTATGTATTCACTGTCTCTCTCAATCTCTTTCTCTCCTCTTTCTGTCAAGTAGGTAAATAAAATATTTTTAAACATTTAATAAAGTTTAATAAATTTATTAAAATAAATAATAAAATTTAATGGATTTTAAAAATTAAAGGATGTGCACAGAAATATTTAATAACACCATTTTTTTTTTTTGCTTTGAGATTTGTTTTCCGCAATAAATAGCAACATGCCATGTAGCAATCAAGCAAATACAGAAGACAAAAGGAGCATTTCTGTGCAGCACTTCAAGGCAATTTGGAAAGTCATAGGTTCATCATATAAATAATGGCTTCTGAGATTTGATCCTTAGAGTTTCATAAAAATAAATTGCTTTTCAATAGTTAGTGCTGAAGCATTCATTAAGAGAAAGAAGTCCAGACATAAGAATTGAGTTCAGTATTACACAAAAATGTTTTTTAAAGGTACATGGAATAAATGGCAAATATTTAACTGTCATTAACCTTTTCCCAGACTTAACTGGGAATAATCTTTGAAGAAGTTTTGAGGAAAAAGTTGCTATGCTTACAACTCTTAGATGGTGTGTCTGGGGCATAAAAATAGTTCTCCATTTTTACCTTCCCTGACTATACCAACAATATCTGTACAATTTCAAGCTACTTGACTTCAAGGAAAAGTGCTCTATAACATCAGGATCAGATTCAAGGTGAAAGCAGTACTTATAAGTGACATAAATGCTAAAATGATCCATGTCTAATATTTAATCACAAGACAAAAGGTGTTAACAAAAGACAGTTTACTATATGCTTTAAAAGATGGCTTGTGTTTTTACAATGAAAAATACCTCACATGTTCCACATAGTAACTGTTTTAATGTGGCAGTTGAGCTCTAACAGTTTGAGATCTTTTTTCTCCTTCCTAAACCGTGGTTGCGGCAGTGGGGGCAGGGTGCTGTTGAAAATTGTCAATCAGTTACCAGCTAAACAGTTAAGAAACAGACCTTCACATATCCTACCGACGGACTGCAAAATTTATCATTTATCGGTGCACGCTGGAGTAATGCAAAATTCCCCCACAATGAGCTATCTGTAACTCGACTGACCTCGCTAGGGTACTGCAACAGATTCTTTATCACACTTCAAAGGATACTAGAATGCTGTGTATTCTGAACTCGGACATTAAATAGAGGTAAATACACTTACATTACCCCTTTGATCTGACAGTACTTTAAAAACTAGAATATAACTTCACTACTTTTCCATAGAGATCCATCTAGACACACGCAAAGCATTGGTTTCCCCCCAATGCCACTGCCAGCCTTCAATGAATTAAGCACTGAGACTCAATCTTGGGTTTTTAGCTCCTAGCTGTAACTAAAAGATGTGCAATCACTCTCCCCCTGGCATTGCCATCTTCTTCTTGTTGCATTGCCTTGTTTTCCTTGTAACAAATTCCATGTGATTGGAAATGAAAAGCAAAAAGCAAAGGGAAATGGAAAAAAATAGGGCAGGATAAACTTTATCTTTCTTGTTGCGTTTTTAGAGAAATCACAAATCAATCCACTGGGACACCCAAGAGTTAGATATTTCGCTTCAAAATACTGGACAAATGTTATCTCATTATTTTGTCCCTCCTATTTGAAGGTATCTGTTATAAAAGATGACATATGAAAATAAATTGAATTCGATTTATCATTCTAGCTATGTTGCTGATTATCCTGGTAAGAGAATTGATGTTTTATACCACCATTAAAAATGTTTTCCATCTTGGCCTATAATCATGGCAGTTCCCTTTAGGAAACGGAAGAGTCTTTGTATATACTGGCCAATCCTTTAATAAATTCCTGAGGCTGTTTTTTGAAGTATTTTAAATTCATTATATTAGATTAATTAGAGGACACGGTATGGTAAGATCTAGCTCTACAGCTTCAACATTATGTGGTCTGGTCTGTCTAACTTTTACTTTACACTTCAAATGACGTGATTTCACCTCCTCCTTTGGATAGTCCTGTGAAGCTCCTGGCTCTGGTTGCAAAATATAAAAGAATTTTTACTTCAGGGGAAGGAGAAGAAAATAGAACCTAATGTGGGGGCTGAAAAATGGAGTGGTAAAAATGACTAGAGTTAAGGTTCTAATCACACTTTAGAGCCTATAACCATTAGAAGGGAAACTTCCCAACATTCTAACTTCAATCAGAAATCTCTGTTTTAAAAATATATGTTTATAAAAAATAAAAAATTAAAAAAAAAACCTCTGTCCACAATAGCCAAACTATGGAAAGAACCTAGATGTCCATCAACAGATGAATGGATCAAGAAGATGTGGTCTATATACACAATGGAATACTATGCAGCCATCAAAAGAAATGAAATCTTGCCATTTGCGACAACATGGATGGAACTAGAGCATATCATGCTTAGCGAAATAAGTCAAGCAGAGAAAGACAACTATCATATGATCTCCCTGATATGAGGAAGTGGTGATGCAACATGGGGGCTTAAGTGGGTACGAGAAGAATAAATGAAACAAGATGGGATTGGGAGGGAGACAAACCATAAGTGACTCTAAATCTCACAAAACAAACTGAGGGTTGCTGGGGGGAGGGGGTTGGGAGAAGAGGGTGGGATTATGGACATTGGGGAGGGTATGTGCTTTGGTGAGTGCTGTGAAGTGTGTAAACCTGGTGATTCACAGACCTGTACCCCTGGGGATAAAATATATGTGTATAAAAAATAAAAAATTAAAAAAAAAAAAACCTCTGTTTTAACTTCCTGGTGAGAACGCCATGGTAATAATTATAAGTGGCAAAGAGGCAGAGTACGTATCAAGAATAGTCACTTAAACTTTTTTCAGCAGAATGCTGTGGTTTGTTTTACATGACACAACGGGCCCCATGCACAGAAAATATACATCTCAGCAAACAGCTCAAGACTGACATGTACAAGAATGAAAAACAAAGACGTGATAGTAATAAGGATAATGTATTAAGTATATTCTAAGTGTGTTAGGCCGAGTCAGTGGGCTACTGTCAGCGCTGAGATAAGCAACCAGGTATTGGGATTGACCTGTAGGAAGTCTCCAGGCAGGATCAATGTCATCAAGTGAGGTGAGAGATAACGCAATTTTCTTTCCCCCAGGGATATCTGTTTAGGATGGAGTAAGATGCAAAAACAAAACAAAACAAAACCTAGAGACAGTGGGCAAAAGACCAGGCAAGGATTAACATTTTTATCAGGACTGCACCTAAATAGGAAGATGTTATTGCAACGTTCCAGCCCAGGCAAAATCAAGAAACCAGAACAAAATAGAGTTCCAAAGATTTGTGGAGATATTTTGGGGGGATGAGATGGGGCAAAGTATTATTGAATGCCCAGGACCCTGCTTCAGACTAATCACGTGTACACTTGAAAACAAGACTACATGAGTGTTCACAGCCCCGGGCAACCACAGCTCTTTCCCATTTCCAGGCTTCACGGCAATGTGTTCACTACCTGAGTGAGGCTGAGTCTTCAAATGGAATTTTTCAGTAAGTGCAGCTCCTCACATACGAAGAACTTATTAATGGGCAGATGCTGTTCTGAAGTATTCAGCTCTTTAGGAATACAACTGTTTATGAGAAATTCATCACTCAGGAGTCTGTGGTTTCACAATCTACTTTATGGAGATTGCCCACCGGTGGCCCATTGGCCAAATTCAATCTATGGAACTACTTTATTTAGACTTCACAGTGCTTTAAACCATTTTGGAATAATTCCCATTTTTTAAATCAGAGTGTTTCCCCATAAATATCTGGATGCCAGGCCCTCTGTGAGAAATTGGTGATGGTATACTCACATTTCTACATGACAAGAATCAGTATCATTAAAGCCCGTGCTCTCTAGTTACTCATAAGCCCCCTCATTCTTATGCCTATTCTGTTTTACACATTTGTGTTCATTTATCTTCCAGCCAATTGAGCCTTTGGGTTAATTCCACAGTTAACCAATTTCAGTTTCCCACTTCTTTTAAAAATATTATTTGGCTTTATTAAACTAGAAATATCACCTGTGCATTTACTTGGGTCTTTGAATTATAAGTTATGTCTATTAGAGAAAGAATCCGCCTCATAGATTACGTGTGCACAGTCAAGGTGGTAGAGCATCATAACCAGCTAATCGCTTGGGTTTGAGTCCCACATCCCTTGCGACACTGGAAAGTTTCTTAGCTACATTAAATGTCAAATGATTCGCCTATGAAATGGGGAGATTAGTATCACAGTATGGTGTACTATATGTATATGTATATGTACATCCATAGATACATATATATTTAAATAGAGTATTTTATAGTATGTCATATAATGGGAAA
The DNA here is from genome assembly GCF_964662115.1 of Mustela nivalis. Taxonomy (NCBI): domain Eukaryota; kingdom Metazoa; phylum Chordata; class Mammalia; order Carnivora; family Mustelidae; genus Mustela; species Mustela nivalis. The sequence continues at coordinate 34,839,731 of NC_139036.1, forward strand.
TTACAGATTATTATAATATGGTACAGCATAACAGTCATAACAGTAATACCTAATGTGTACTGAGTACTTTTCTAAAGGCCAGGTTCTACTCTGCATCTTATCTATTCGTGATAGCAACCTTGTGAGTTTGGTATTATTGTTATTGCCTGCATTTACAGATGAGGACTTAAAGTCACGACGCTGACTCTGGAGGCTATATTAATGCTTTCAATGAGTTTAACAAGGATCCTGACATATGGTAAGCACTGATACTCTGATGGATACAGCCTAGATTATTTGATTTCCTTTATAATCAGTTAAGTACACTAAACATTAGTATAATGCCAAAATTCCTGGACATGTCACCAAGAGAAGAAATTGCCCACTTTTGCATTACTAGAAAGGAAGGACATCTTGTTAGACCTACATTTGTGTCAACATTAGGGCAGCCAGTTAGTTGAGAGAGGTATTAAATTGCTTAATCAACTAATAGTATTGTTAGCTACTGTGATATTTATTTCCATAGTGTCTGAGATTTAAGCTACATCTACATGACAAATCTAAAGCCAAAATTTTTTTTTTTTTTAACAGAAGCAATAGGGATGAACCTGGGATCAATAAAGCAGTGATCTGAAAACTGCTCACGTTTAGAACTGACAAAATCCAGGGACTCCAGCCTCCATCCCAAAAGGCAGACACTCAGCCCAGTGTTGCCGGTTTCTGCCCTCCCTTTGATAGACGCACCTGGCACCTGGCTCGAGTAGAACAGGAAGTGCTTTGCAAACCCGAAAGAGAGGATTTCTTGGAAAGGGAATCACACATGAATGCTTACTCAGATGGAGCCAAAACTGCCACTAATTAATTGATTTTCTATATCAAAACATCCACTCCAAGAGCCCTTCATCTCTTGAAAATGCTAGTTTGAATGCTGGTTAAATGGAGGTCCTAGAAAACCTTTGACATTTGGTTAAGTGTCTCCATATAAACGCCATTTGAAAACCCTATATTGTAACTTCCTATTAACCTAATTGTGGTAATAATGATGATGCTAGAGGCAGAGCACTTACCTAGGAAAAGAGAGTAGGGACACTATCCTTTTTCCCTAGCTAAGTCCTGCATTCTCCTCATTACCTTACAGTGTTTGCCACTATTTTATGAGCCCCTACCCATAAGAAGTAAACAAGCAAGCCCATGAGGCAAGATCATACACCCACCCACCCCTACACAAAAAAAAGTCTCAAGAATAATCATAAAATTTTGAGGACGTATTAAGTGCTAGGCATCATGATTAACTGTGCTTCACACATTTTAAATGTGGTAGTCATTACATATCCTAAGATACTGTTGAACTCAGGAAACAAACTGAGGGTTGCTGGAGGGGAGGGGGTGTGAGTGGGATGGGGTGGATGATGGACATTGGGGAGGGTATGTGCTATGGTGAGTGCTGTGAATTGTGAAAGACTGATGAATCACAGACCCGTACCCCTGAAACAAATAATAAATTATATGTTAATTTAAAAAAATTTAAAAAGTGATAGTCACTTAAACCAGCCTGTGGACTGTATGTTATTTTCACCCCCATTTTACAGATGCAGAAACTGAGATCTAAAAGGTAGCATAACCCCCCTTAGATGGGCAGCTGTTACATGGCAGTATCCAAATGCTTGCCGTCTGACTGCCGACCACAACCTCTCCATCACTTCTCACACTGTTATAAGTGGTTTTGTTATATGATTTCATTTAAGCATCACCAAATTCTTATTTAGAAGGTTGTTGAGAAGTCCAGAGTGGTTAAGTAGCTTGCCTGTCTATTAGAAGTAGACCATCCAAAGCCCTGATTGTCTACATAAACCCTAATTCTCATTTCTTTTTTTTTTTTTAAGATTTTATTTATTTATTTGTCAGAGAGCCAGCGAGCGAGAGCGAGCATAGGCAGAGTGGAAGGCAGAGTCAGAGGGAGAAGCAGGCTCCCTGCGGAGCAAAGAGCCCGATGTGGGACTCGATCCCAGGACGCTGGGATCATGACCTGAGCCGAAGGCAGCTGCTTAACCAACTGAGCCACCCAGGCGTCCCTAATTCTCATTTCTTGACACCACATTTCATAGTAACTATAGAAAACTTCAAAATTGATCCATGATGCCATTCAACACCTACCATAGGCAGTGATATTCATTTCCTCACAAATGAATGCGTACTACGGAGAGCAGGAAGCATGCATTCTATGTGAAAAAGCTCAAGGAAAAGGCTGATGTCAAGTGGGCCTTCAAGACATCGGAGGGGCTTCTGGGACTCCTGGGTGACTTGCTCAGTTAAATGTCTGCCTTTGGCTCAGATCATAATCTGAGAGTCCTGGGGACAGAGCCCGACTTCAGGCTTCCTCCTCAGTAGGCAAGTCTGCTGCTCCTTCACCCTCTCCATCTGCTGGTGTTTTTTTCTCTCTCGTTCTCAATCTCTTCTTTTCAAATAAATAAATAAACTCTTAAAAAAGAAAAAAAGACATTGGAAGGTCTCTTATGTTCTGAAAGGAGGGTGCTTGGTATGTCCTGTAGTAAGCCCAGAAATGCATAAAACCTGTGCCTCAGGAAAGAACATAACACATTTTGGAGCCAATGATAATTGAAGGCTGCACCTTTATACTTTTCCCTGAGAGATATTTTGTGCAGTTTGGCAAGGCATCAGATCTTAGATGTTTAACATCCAAGTGTGCTTTAAAACTGTTCCCTGTGTTCTGAGGCACAGTTCTGGAATCGAGTCCAAGTAGCAACAAAGTCCAGATTAGAACTACCACTAAATGTGGTGCTTACAGCCCAGAGGGCTGTGAATTTCTCAACAAGGTGGCTGCTTTTTGAGCATCGAACATTATTCTTAACATGCTTAATTTATAATGTGCCACTTGTCTCAGAATACTTTCATTCAAAGGGGATGCTTAGGCAGTTCTCCTCCATGATATAGGTATGGACTGTATTTGTCCTTCTAAAATACAGTTTTCTACATCTGTCTTGATTGAATTCCATCACCATTAAATAAGACTATTTTAAAATGCCAAGAGACGGTTTAAAAGGCAATTTACCTACAGCCTTTCTGTTGCAATCCAAACAACTCGCTGTGACTGCAAAATCATAGAGGAAATAATGGATCGATTCACACTGCTTTCTGTTTTTCTTTCTGTCTTGTTTGTTGTCAAAATTTAAATCAGGGTTTGTAATTTAATTCCGTGATTCTAGAAAGCATGATGATCTGATGCTATTCATTTGCTTTTAAATAAAATCACACTGATGAATATGTATTGGGAATTAGTTATTTTCCAACTTTATGCAGCTCTTGTAGAACTCAACTGCCAACAATTAAGCCAGAAATACTTACTAACAAGAAGAGTTTAAAGAGATAGAGCAAATTCTAGAGAAAATGGCAAGGAGGGCCACCGAGCTCAACTAAGAAGTAGATTATCGGATACAATGATTTGTATGTGGCGGCAAAAGAAATAAAATACCCTAATGAGGCACATACCATTTGAGCTGAACGACACCCCTAACCTGACACCTCCTTTAAGCTGGGCACCAGGCTAGGGGCTGGAATTACAAAAGTGAGTGTTTTGCCTACTGCCTGGGAGAGGCTTTTGGTTTGGGTCTTTTGAATCGGGTTTGTTCCTACTAGTAAAGACCTGCAAAATTCACTTTCACTTACCAGCTTTATTGTTTGATGGAGAAAGAAAACTTGGCACCTGATTCTGCTCTGCCTGACTTCCAACTGGAGTTCCTTCTAGCTTTCTAAATTACTTGGCACTGAGCAAGGCTCTTCTGCCAAAAAGTGAATGACTCAATATTTGAAACCAGGCACATCAGCAAAATCCAGACTGAACCTTGAAATCACTTTGATTCAGATAAAATGAGTCACCTGTACCTGGAAGGAAATTACTTATTACAAAAGATAATAGACTGGAAAATGGGGGAAAAAATAGAGAAGGGGCTCTAAGTAGCTTTAGTAGCAGAATTTTCATTGTAAATGTTGATGTGTTCTAGAAGATGACTTATACAGGCTCAATATATTTTAGAATAAATGGTATTAGTTGAAGCTTTGGGAAAATGTGAAAATACAATATATAAGTATATATATGAATATATATGGATATGAATATATATACACATATATATGTTTATATATATATATATATATATATGCATATACACATACACACACACACAGAATGTATGAAAATACATTCATATTTTTCCCAAGGCTCCTACTAAGGCTTCACTTATTGTTAAATAAAGATTTAAATTATTAAATTCTTATAGGACATACATAGTGGGATCTATCTGTCAATCTATATATCTACCTACCTACTTATTTCCCAAAATGTATATCCCATACTATACCCAGATTAATTTAAGCCTACTAATTTTGTTTTTTTTTTTTTAGATGACTGGCATTTTAAACAAGAAGTGAGAACAGGGAAAACTACTACTCTTGTAACTAATTAATTACTTCATCCATCCATTCAACTGTTCACCATCCATTCATCCACTCAGTTCAATATACATTTATTGAAAGCATACAATACATGAATAATCTGGGAGTGTTGAGGATAAGGAAACAAGTAAAAACCGTACTCTTTTCATGGAACACACAAACTAGTAGTTGAGAATGATCTGTAAATAATAATTTGCAATACAGATATGTCTACAGATCTGTATTTTTTATGTTTATGGTATGTCAAGCAGGAAAATAAAATTGTTGTCTTGTAGCATGGGGCCTATCTGAGACCCTTGCTGAATCAGCACTCAGTGTCTGCATAGAAACCCCACTCATATATCCTCCCAGACATGCCATATTCAGAACCATCTTTAAATGACCAACCAACTGGGGTGCCTGGCTGGCTCAGTCCATCAAACCTCTGCCTTTGGCTCGGGGCATGATCCCAGGGTCCTGGGATAGAGCCCCGCATCTCTGCTCAGTGGGGAGCCTGCTTCCCCCTCTCTCTGTCTGCCTCCCTGCCTGCTTGTGATCTCTCTCTCTGCCAAATAAATAAATAAAACCTTAAAATAAAAATAATAATAATAAACTACCAACCAGTTACAGCAAGATAATAAAGAACTGTTACTTTCCTTTCTCATAAAGAACTGGTATGTAGTATGATACATATGATATATGTTATAAATGTAATATGATATACAATACAATCTCAAAAAAAAGTAATACGTATCAGAGGAACACAAAGGCTTGCTTGAGAATGTAAATTACTTACCATGAAACTATTGAGAAACTTTTCAGTATAGTTACTAAATAGTATTATGAATTTGTTTATATACCACATACCAAAACTAGTTTCCTAAATTACTTCCTATATTCCTTTTTTAAAAATTGTATATATACACAATGGAATATTAGGCAGCCATCAAAAGAACGAAATCTTGCCATTTGGATACAACTAGAGGGTATCACGCTAAGTGAAATAAGTGAAATAAGTCAATCAAAGAAAGGCAATTATCATATGGTCTCTCTGATATGAGGAATTTGAGAGGCAGGTCCAGGGGCAAAGGGAGGCAGTGAGGGAAAAATGAAACAAGATGGTACTGGGGAGGGAGATAAACCGTAAGAGACTCTTAATCTCAGGAAGCAAACTGACGGCTGCTGGTGGAGAGGGTGGTGGGAGGGAGAGGGTGGCTGGGTGATGGACACTGGGGAGGGTATGTGCTATGGTGAGTGCTGCGAATTGTGTGAGACTGATGAATCACAGACCTGTACTCCTGAAACAAATAATACATTATACGTTAATAAAAATTATGTATACACAATTAATTGTGATTCCCAAGGTGTTAATTCAATATTGTTTAGAATTTTACTATAAAATAAATAAGGACATAGAGGGCATTCTATGACTGTTGAGTAATTTATCAATGAGAACCTGTATAAACAAATTGAATTAGATCTTATGGACCACATTTCATGGGTTAAAGACAATAGTTCTGAAGTCTCTCTTTTTGTTTGTATGTTTGCTTGTTTTTAAGATTTCATTTATTCTTTTCACACACACACACACACACAGAGAGAGAGAGAGAGAGAGAGAGAGAGCACAAGCAGGGGGAAAAACAGGCAGAGGGAGAGGGAGAAGCAGACTTGCTGCCGAGCAGCAAGTGATGTGGGGCTTGATCCCAGGACCCTGGGATCAAGACCTGAGCCAAAGGCAGATGCTTAACTGACAGCCACCCAGGTGCCCCTCTCTGTGGTTTTTAAAGCACCTTTTTCATTCTTATGTTTATATTTACATACAATAAAATAGGTGTTTTTTGTACAGTTCAGTTTTTTTTTAATGTGGAGTTTTAGCACATGTATAAATTCATGTAGTTACCATCACAGTCTGGATACAGACAGTTTGCTCATTTCCTGAAAATTCCTGCGTGCTGTCTTGCAGTCAAACCTTCCTCCACTTATAACTCCTGGTAACCACTGACCTGCTCTCAATCACTACAATTTTGTCATTCCCAGATTATCGGGTCAGTTTGGAACATCATTTCTTGCCGGGAACATCCTTCCAACCTTTAACCATACTTTTACTTCTATCCCCATCTCCTTCTGTCCATTTTCCATAGCTCAATCAGAGTGCTCTTAAGCTGTAATTATGATCATATCATGTCATTACTTGAAGGCTTCAAAGCTTTGCCCTATACATAGAGTAAAATCATTATTTTCCCTGTGAGTATTAGGTAGAATGTTGCAAGTGATTCTAACAAATGAACTTTAAGGTATGTAATAGCATAAAGATAGGACCATTTTATTCTCTGCTCCAGTAAAGTCTAGAACATTTGTTTGCTAATGGAAAGGGGACTCTCCTGCAAGTGTTTGTTCAGGAATTCAGGCTCCTCAGTGTTGAATTCTGCTATCGTCTCCGTGCAATACCCAAGTTTGGCATGATTATCTTCATTAATCATGTAGACTGGAAAATAAGCAATAACTCCTCTTTTTCCCCAAATGAACCACACTTTGCCTATTTGCTTAGCTTTTTTTTTTTTTTTTTTTTCCTGGAGATAAGGGGGTTAGTGTTCTACTTTCTGTGATGACCCTGGCATTCCTTCAGCCACACTGTCCATATTTCTGGTCCTTACTGCATCCCTTGACTTGTTTCTTGGAATAAGCCAATGAAATATAATAACTGAATTAGACTATATGTGCATCTTCTTGATTTCTATCTCTTTCCTTGTTAGAATGTAATATACAAAGCAGGGAATGTGTCTTTCTTGCTCCCTACTGAATCTTAAAAGTCCACTACAGTATCTGGTATGGAGTAAGCCCCAATCAATACACTTTAACAACTGAACTTGATAAGGAAAACCAACAAGATTCTTCTTCTTACTGTCAGGTCCTTTGCCTTGTGTCTGTCAGTACTTTGTTCTAGGGACATAACCCTTCATTCTACTGTGTTGTATATGTAACAAGTGGAATCAGTAAATGTAGACCAAAAATCAAAAAACCAACACATAACCATTATTTTGAAAACAAATTGCTTTCAGTTGAATCTTGCTCTCAAGCTTATATTGATTTAAGAAAAAATAAGCACGCAAATGGTGGGGGAGAGGAAAATAATGTAGAGCAAGTGTTCTAAAGCCCTGAGGCAAGAATGTGTTTTGTAATCTTTAGGGTCTATGGTAAAATTATGTTTAACTAACAAGCCCATATTGGAAAGGAGGAAAATACTCTAAAACACTAAACCAAAGCAAAAGGAGAGAAACAGAAACAAAGAACACACGTTGAAAACTAATGGTAAGATAGTAAATTGAATCACAAAAGAAATCACAATAGTATGACAATCTGACTTAATGCTCCAGTTTAAAAAAAACAACCCGCTATGACCACAACAATATGCTGTGTATATGAGAAACATCTTAAATAAAGGATACAAAAAATAATGGAGAAAAGTTATATGACATAAACAATAGCCAAAAAGGAAAGCCTATGTATCTAAGAAATAGAGGAGATATCAGTGCAAAAAAAAAAAAAAAAAAAATTACCAAAAGAAAAAAGAAAAAAAGTTTCGTAATGTTAAATGTTTGAATTCATGAAGAATATAAATAACATAAACGGAACATATAACATGTAACAGAATTGGAAGGAAAACCATCACATACAAGCTAATCTGGGAAATTTTTTGTATACCTTTCTCACCACTAGACCAAACAAAAATCTTGCAGAGATTTGATCAAAACAAGCTTGAGCTAAGTGATATATACACACAACAATTGGCAACAGCAACTGAAACAGTTGCTTCAAGTATACAAATGACACTCCTAAAAATCGTCCATATGCTAGGTCATAAAACAGGGTTCAACAAATTCCAAAGGCCCGACACCATATAATGTAGTTTTTCCATCAGAGCAGAATTAAGCTATAAACAAATGCAGAAAGGCTCTAGAGAAGCCCCCATGTGTGTGGGAATTAAATACACATTTAAGCGTTGCTTTGATTTTCCCTGGAGAGTTTATAGTCTCAGCTGGCCTCATCATTACTTCCACATATTTGACCAGATTTAAAGATTAAACCCAGATCATCGGCACAGAAGAAACAGACTATAGGATCATGGCTAACAGTATGCTAAATAGTTAGATTTAGTCAACTAAAAAAATCAGCTAACCAAAAACTTGGTTAATGGAGGTAATCTGTTTTAGCATCTATCTATCTTCTATCTACTATTTATGTATTTACAAAGGTATTTATTTATCACAAAAATTGAATTGGATCATGCTTATTAAACACAGGTCAGTTTCTGGCACCTAGTATATATATACTTAAGATATTACTATCATTCTTTTGTTTCGTTGGGTTTTTTTTTTTTTTAAGATTTTATTTATTTATTTATTTGTCAGAGAGAGGGAGAGAGCATAAGCTGGGGGAATCGCAGGCAGAGGGAGAAGCAGGTTCCCCACTGAGCAAGGAGCCTGATGTGGGATTTGATCCCAGGACCCTGGGATTATTACAATCTGAGCCAAAGGCAGATGCTTAACCAACTGAGCCACCCAGGCTTCCCTCTTATTATCTTTCTTGTTATATCACCATCATTATCATTAATTTGTATTCTGGGGGAAAAATGAAGTCGTAATTCTGTTAAGCATTCCAGTCAACTTACTCCAGTCCACATAGTATCCATCACCAGAAGAATCTCTTGTCCATGGATGCTATCTTCCCCTTTCTTATAATAATCCAAGCATTTCTCAGGGTGCTTTCCTTTTTCCAAAGGGTTAGTTTATTTTGTTACTTTCTTGACCCTAAACCCTTTTCTCAACCACTTAGGTCTTTATGATGTAAGGGAAGATAAATCCCCACATTCTTTTGTTATTATATTAATAAGTATTTCAGATTAAAAAAAATTATCTATTTGTTTACAGCCTTAGGGCTTTCACAGAAGGGCTGTGACTGCAAATTCTGTCATTTGCTGAGTCAGAAATAGGACCATTTGATTAACTGACTTATTGTAGGAGTTGACCTCGTAGTCTCATTTCTTTCTACCCTGAAGTCACCTTGCCACCCTTTCCTAACACTACTTGTCCTGACTCAATTTACTGTCTTTCAAACCAACAAAGAAGAGATTAATACCTTGGTCTTCTTAGCCTGAACACTGAAAGGATGCTTATGTAGTTTTCTGACCTACTGACCATTCTTTTTTTTTTTTTAATTTTTTATTTTTTATAAACATATATTTTTATCCCCAGGGGTACAGGTCTGTGAATCACCAGGTTTACAAACTTCACAGCACTCACCAAAGCACATACCCTCCCCAATGTCCATAACCCCACCCTCCTTCTCCCAACCCCCTCCCCCCAACAACCCTCAGTTTGTTTTGTGAGATTTAGAGTCACTTATGGTTTGTCTCCCTCCCAATCCCATCTTGTTTCATTGATTCTTCTCCTACCCACTTAAGCCCCCATGTTGCATCACCACTTCCTCATATCAGGGAGATCATATGATAGTTGTCTTTCTCTGCTTGACTTATTTCGCTAAGCATGATACGCTCTAGTTCCATCCATGTTGTCGCAAATGGCAAGATTTCATTTCTTTTGATGGCTGCATAGTATTCCATTGTGTATATATACCACAACTTCTTTATCCATTCATCTGTTGATGGACATCTAGGTTCTTTCCATAGTTTGGCTATTGTGGACATTGCTGCTATAAACATTCGGGTGCATGTGCCCCTTTGGATCACTACGTTTGTATCTTTAGGGTAAATACCCAATAATGCAATTGCTGGGTCATAGGGCAGTTCTATTTTCAACATTTTGAGGAACCTCCATGCTGTTTTCCAGAGTGGCTGCACCAGCTTGCATTCCCACCAACAGTGTAGGAGGCTCCCCCTTTCTCCACATCCTCGCCAGCATCTGTCATTTCCTGACTTGTTTATTTTAGCCATTCTGACTGGTGTGAGGTGATATCTCATTGTGGTTTTGATTTGTATTTCCCTGATGCCGAGTGATATGGAGCACTTTTGGATTGGAAGAATAAATATTGTGAAAATGTCTATGCTACCTAAAGCAATCTACACATTTAATGCAATTCCTATCAAAGTACCATCCATCTTTTTCAAATAAATGAAACAAATAATTCTAAAATTTATATGGAACCAGAAAAGACCTCGAATAGCCAAAGGGATATTGAAAAAGAAAGCCAACGTTGGTGGCATCACAATTCCGGACTTCAAGCTCTATTACAAAGCTGTCATCATCAAGACAGCATGGTACTGGCACAAAAACAGACACATAGATCAATGGAACAGAATAGAGAGCTCAGAAATAGACCCTCAACTCTATGGTCAACTAATCTTCGACAAAGCAGGAAAGAATGTCCAATGGAAAAAAGACAGCCTCTTCAATAAATGGTGCTGGGAAAATTGGACAGCTACATGCAGAAAAATGAAATTGGACCATTTCCTTACACCACACACAAAAATAGACTCAAAATGGATCAAGGACCTCAATGTGCGAAAAGAATCCATCAAAATCCTTGAGGAGAACACAGGCAGCAACCTCTTCGACCTCAGCCGCAGCAACATCTTCCCAGGAACAATGCCAAAGGCAAGGGAAGCAAGGGCAAAAATGAACTATTGGGATTTCATCAAGATCAAAAGCTTTTGCACAGCAAAGGAAACAGTTAACAAAATCAAAAGACAACTGACCGAATGGGAGAAGATATTTGCAAATGACATATCAGATAAAGGACTAGTGTCCAGAACCTATAAAGAACTTAGCAAACTCAACACCCAAAGAACAAATAATCCAATCAAGAAATGGGCAGAGGACATGAACAGACATTTCTGCAAAGAAGACATCCAGATGGCCAACAGACACCTGACCATTCTTTTTAAAAACATAAATGATCAGACCCCTTAATCAGAATTTTCAGACATGTGGAAATCCACAATCATAACATAAGATTATATTTCAGAATAGCTGTTTCCAAGTAAGATTACCTGCTTTCTACTCATTAACTAAACTGTTATAAGAGTTATTACTATATAGATCTAAGTATATATCCTACTCTCCATTTTAACAAACCTGGGTCTGCCTGCTACTTCAACTAAATAAAGTCCAGATTTAAGTGACAAAGTCTTTGACAATATTTTAACTCCTGCCAATAAATCTTCATTCTATCTGCCAGAACATCTATTAATTTTTAAATAAGGGGCAAAATTTCACAAATCAGTTCCTTGAAACACGTGGTTTCTCCCTAAAGTATCTTTCCTTCTATTTGCTTAAGGAATTGTGATAATCTACCTCAAATGTTATCTTTCTTGTATAAGTTTCTTTGACTCAATCTTCATTTTCTCACTGAAATAGAAATGTAAATTACAGCAATTTTATGTTTAACTGCCATTATTTACATATACGTGATTCTGGGTCAACAATTTAAGCCACATAACCTGAGTTTTTCCCTCCTTGAAACTTGATTTGCATAAGTCATCATTTGCTTTTATTGGAGGGTATAGGATGAGATGCACTGGGTGATGATTGTTCTCCAGGATTATGAATTAAGAAGTCAGAAAGCATTGGCTAACTCTTCATCTCCAGGCAGAGCTCATGTAAAAGGAGGTATCCAAAGGAAGGACAAGGAAATTCAGGTTAAAAATAAGAAAGCGGAATCATTCAAATGATCTCTTGATTTATATCTCCAGGGAATTCGTGTCAAATTATTAAAGATAGGAGAAATATAATGAACTGAATAAATGGGCCAAAATAAAGCACTGTTGGAAACTTACAGTGTGAGTCTGACTGCTTGCCAGTCTAATAATAAAGTTTAACATAATTGGGAGGAAGGTATGTATTTCTCACTAAAACTTGGCAACGAGGGATTGCTTACAGCAATGTCAACGTGGGTACCACTGAGAGGGAATGACAGCAGCAGAAATTGCTGCAAGAGAACAGATTCCAGTACAAAAAGGAGGTAACACATGGCTGGAAAGAGTTAGCACGAAAACTGGAGAATCACCATATAAAGCAGAAGGAAACATCATTCATGATTCACAGGGACTTAGGTGTGCTACTCCTTAAATGAGAATAAGTGATATGGTTGTGGGTCAAGGATATGGTCACTCCATGTCCCAGTTTTTACTGTTGTCCCATATTCCATCAAGTTTAGCAAATGCCCTAGATTGTTTTTACTTTTTTTTTGACTGAACATTCTTATTATTAATTGCACTAAAATAAACTGAGATGTAATTCATGGAAGTCCACGCTGAGCTTTCAGTTTCTGCTATGGTCTTAAAATATCATCATGCGATATACATGTACAAAAAAGAAAAAGTTTTTAATTTCACGTGTGGTAAAATCTGAAAGAGAACAAGTGATAATTTTTACATATACAAGGTAAGGCACACCTTGGGAGGATAAGCTCCCTATATTCCTTTGTTTGTACTACATTAAGTTTGCACCACAGCCTATTCCAATTTATTAATTTAAAAACACCTTTTAACAATGACACTATGCTATACTAAAATTTGCATCCATATTATCCCTGCAAACACAAAGATTAAAGATTTTATCCTTAGTATTGAACTTTTTAAAAAAATATTTTTTATTTATTTACTTGATAGGCAGAGATCACAAGTAGGCAGAAAGGCAGGCATACTGTCCTTTCTTTTAAGGGCCGTATGCAAGATAACCCTCTGATACAGCAAAATGTGCTCAGAAACACCTGGCTAGGAATAGCTAACTCATTCCCATACTGAACGCTGGTAAAGAAGCATTTAACGCTACTGCTCCTATCAGCCACTTGTTTATCTGTTTACCAAGCAGTTGTCCCAAAGGCTCACGCCAGGGAGGCCTGAAATGTGTGGAGCCACTAGGCCACATTCAAGAGTTAGTGGGAAGCATGAGCAAATGGATGCTCAGAAAGAGAGACTGAGCAGACTGTATGTAAGACACAGTAGTTAATGAGTATTTTTGCTGAGTGGTTTTAGCATGTCTGATGCAAATCTATAACACAACAATGTAAATTTACAAAGTAAACTTTTCATTCATATTTTAGTTTTAAATTATTTTTTATTTTTTTAAGAAATTCGCCTCTTTTTTAATTAAATATTTTTTAAGAAATATAGCCTTTTTTTAATTAAAAACAAGGAAGCACCAGATTTCCAATTTAATAATGTGTACAACGATGAACTCACAACATGTACAGAATATCTGTTAATATTAACCATTTCCCATGCGGCTCATGGGGTATCAGGCATAGGATATCAATCATAGGACATGGAAAGCAAAAGAAACATCTGCTGAAGAAGCATGGGCACAGGACAGACAAGTAGATCTGGTTTCTTGAACACAGGTAGTTACAAAATCATTCTGAACACCTAGGAAATCAATCAGAGATCTGAGAAAAGAAGTGCTGCAATTCTACAAATAGCAAAGGAACCACTTTGGGGAAGGTCTTGTGGAAATTTGCCTGATGCACCCCTTGACGTGGTGAAAACCAGGTTCTAGATTCAGAGATGTGCAAATGATCCAAACAGTTATAAAAGCTTGGGAGCAGCTTTTGAACGATTTTCCAAATAGAAGCATCGTTTGCTTTCTACAAGGGGATTCTGCCACCAATCTTGGCTGGAACACCAAAAAGAGCAGTGAACGTAAAGGCATTCCTTTCTGATGAGGAAATTATGCAAAAAGTACAGTGGTGAATGACATTCGCGTAACTAAACCCTAGCAACCACAAAATAGCTTGGACCTTTTTCTCAAAGCAATTCAACGATTTTCCTTGGGAGCAATAATTAATTAAAGAGAGAGTGAGAGGAGAGGAGGGAAGAGTGGTAGAAAAACCTCCCTAAATCAGTTCCATTTTGTGAAGAGAGCAAACTAATACACTGTATTTCTTTGTTTAAAAACAAAACATGGGCACATAAGAACAGTACCAGAAGACAATGTTTTAACATTTGTAGTTGCTGAAAATACATTTATATATCACCCTCTGAGACATGACTTTATATTTAGGTTAAACAACTATTCTAAATCAATTTTGTTTATTTATTTTTTTCTTAAACTCGTAAATGATGCCAATTTTTATCAACAACAGAAATGCTTCAAAGAGAAAATTGGTTAATTGCAATGACAATTCACTTTTTTTATCCAATTTTTTCACCCAGAATAAAGTTTTAGAAAATTTATTTTATTGAAGCTGAAGCATGAAACATTACTGTGAATACTTAAAAACATCTGTTAAAAAGTTCAATACTGGGGCGCCTGGATGCCTGTGGGTTATAGCCTCTGCCTTCTACTCAGGTCATGATCTCAGGGAGCCTGCTTCCACGACCCCCCACCCACCCCCTGCCTTTCTGCCTACTTGTGATCTCTGCTTAACAAATAAATAAATCTTTAAGAAAAGTTCAATACTAAAGATAAAATCTTTAATATTTGTGTTTGCAGTGATAATATGGATGTAAATTTTAGTACAGAATAGTATAATGGTTAAAAAATGTTTTTAAATTAATAAATTGGAATAGGCTGTGGTGCAAACTTAATTCATTAATATTCAAATAAACTAAAGCATTTTTTCCAATTGAAATAGAATAATAATAATCTGTGCTTCTTAAAAACTCAAATGTATATTTGTACATTGATAATCAAACACAGAATAGCTGAACTATACAATTTTTGCACTGAAATGATATTGAATAAAATAAGCCAAAATATTCTCAGCATGACAAATATGAACATGTGTTTTCTCTTTATCCCACATAATTAGATTTTTGACATATTTTAGCCTGACCCCTTGAATAACTGCTTTGTTAATCAAATGATCTTAGATATTTTTGCAAATTAGATTTTTAAGTTTTGGTACTATTTGGCTTAAGATCAGCAGACATTTGCAAAGCATTTAATAAATGAAATTTCTTTTAAAAAATCAGCTATTGAAAATTTTAGCCACTTCCAATTACTGATAACAAGGTTTGAAATTTACTGAAATTTAACTGAAATTTGAAATTTATCAGGGCAAATAAAAGGGGTATGTACTGGATATGTATGATTCAGTAATTTCACTACTGGGTATTCACCCAAAGAATATTAAAACATGAATTTGAAAAGATATATGCACTCCTATGATTATTGAAGCATTATTTACAAAGGCCAAAATGTGGAATTAGCCCAGATGTGCATACACACATATATATCCTTCATATATATATATATAATATATATATATATATTATATATAATATATATATTCCATATATATATGGAATATTAGCCATAAAAAAGAATGAAATCTCCCCATTTACAACAACATGGATGGATCTAGAGGGCATAATACTAAGAGAAATAAATCAGTCAAAGAAAGACAATACCATATAAATTCATTCACATGTGGAAAACAAAACAAATGAACAAAGAAAAGAAAAAGACAAACAAACAAAATCAAACTCTTGAGTATAGTGAACAAACTGATGGTCACCAGAGGGCAGTTGGGTGGAGGTGAGGGGGATTAAGGGTACACTTATCATGATGAGCACCGAGTAATGTACAGAATTGTTGAACCATTATATTGTATACCTGGAACTAATACAACACTCTATGTTAACCATACCTGACTAAAAAGAAAATAAGAAAAAAAAAGATTAAATGGTATAAAAGTTTAAATTTTGCTATTCTACAATTTTCTTTGAAATGGCTAGGTTTATAGAAATAAATTTTTGATTCTCTTGATTCTTTCAGGGAGCTACTGTTTTTATTTGGATAAAGTTATTGTTCATTTAAAATGAACTAGGTCTACGATATATCATAGTATTTCATATTTGTGAAAGGGCCAACTTGTGATCTCCGTCTGTCAAATAAATAAATAAAATCTATAAAAAAAAAAAGATTATTTCTCTCCCTTTCCCTCTGCCCAGCCTGCCGCCTCTCCCCTGCTCTCTCTCTCAAAATATAAACAACAATAACAACAACAAAACAAAATTGGAAAAAGAAAGAAAAACCCACCCACAGTGAATGTTTGTTAAATTATTCTGCCGAATTATTCAACTTAAATTTGGCCATTTCTACTTTGGCAGCCCATTCAGTGTTTACTCATTCATATTATTAAGAGCCACTGTGAATGGAGGCACTTATGTGTTATATGAAAATGCTGTCTGAAACACCGTGAAGACATTGCTGAATAAGATTTGACTTAATCACTGCTTTTGGTTCCCAAATCCTCAAATTATTTCTGCAAGACCAATACATAGCTCATGAGCAATTGTCATAAGAGAAAAACCTTATAGTATATATCCATTAAGGACTTGCCAGGGGATTTAAGATGATTTTAGCCATTTCCTAAATATATGATCCATCCAAATCTAAATTTCTGTGATTTTAAGCCAAAATTATGCTTGAAAATAAACACTGGGTTTATTTTATTTATTTACTTACATGTGTGTGTGTGTGTGTATGCATTTTTTTTTGTAGTATTTACCCCAAAGAAAGTAACTCTTTTGAATTTAGTATTCCCATGCTCAAATGCTGAAAAAAATGAGTTTGATGATCACTTGTGATATTATAAATTCATATTTGCTACCAAAATAACTCAGAAATCATGTTCAATTGTTTAACCATTGTGGTATTTTAAAGAAGAATAATGTCTTAATATTTCAAAAAAGAATATCCTAATTGTAGCACTTAAATGAAAATACATTCTCTTCTAAATGTCTTTGTCTGAGGACTATACTGCTTTTTAAGTAGTATATGCACATATCGCTAGCCTAGTATTCATGATTTCTGTGTGTTGATTCATTCAACAAAACTCAAGTAGGCCTCAGACTAGAAAATGGGTAAAGACATTTTGTTACATTGACTCATTATAAATACCAGATTAACAACATAACTAGTGGAAATGTGGAAATCAAGAAAAGAAAATTTAAATTATTCAATACTGAATTTCAGTAACCCTCGCAATCCATTCATTTTGCAAAGCTTGAAAAGAAACAGAAAACTACCCTTATAGAAGAATCAAAGTACATACTGTATTCATATATTTATTTTTGAAAATGAGATTCAACTATCTTTTAGTCATTGTAGATTAAAAAATAAATAGCATGTCTTTTTTGTCAAGGAGGTCACATTTTTCTGTGTGTGAGGAAATACTAAACAAAGAAATTGTAATAAACTTATGTCTAAAATTATATTATATAATGCAAACAAAACAGTCTGAGGTATATTTTTTTAGGCCAGTGGCTCACCATTTTTTGTGAGTAAGAATCACTAGGGGAGCATGTTCAAAAGCAAAGTTTTCTGGACCTACTACCAGAGTCTGATTCAGTATATCCATGGTGACAAATCTTGCCAGTTCTCCTGGCAATAAAGGGTTTCCTGCGATACGACAGTAAGTGTTAAAACTAGGATGAATTGGTCATTGGACAGGGCTGGAACTAAAAAGTATTACTCTGAGATGGACTCTAGATAATTCTGATGCAGAATATGTGAGAACTAAGATGACAGACATGGTAGGAGACAGTTAAATAGTGTAGGTGATGAGTAAAATGTCTATTTTAACGTTTTATATAAATGTAAATGTTGAGCAACTATGAAAAGAATACCCTGGAATGGGAGAAAACAAGAGTCCAAGCTGTTAGAAAACTAACAGGTAAAACATGATGGTAGAGTGATGACAGAGTAGAAAGGCCAAAGTGGGCTGGTCTCCAGAGTATTTCTAATGCAAAATATATTTACTAGCACTGGAAACAGTGCATGTGGAGAGTCACAGATTATTATATAACTTAGTGATAGTGTTAAAAGTAGACATATTATCTAAATTCTTGAAGACCAGAAAATAAATAGTTTGGGAGTAGTGGACTCCTGAAACGAGTAAATGTTTGATTGTGATGTTTTAAAGTCTCCATGACATCTCTTACGGGTTCATTTTAGTGACTGTGCAGAAAAAAATTTCTGCATCCCTGCCATAGTATCAGATCTCATTGGCAAAGATGTGCTGCTGAAAAAAATATTTCTTATTTGCTTATTTATGCTTGCTTTATAAAAATCCACAGTCGATGACAAAATGCTTGAGTAATCCAAATGCTTGATTTACTTAAATCCATACTCAATGATGAAATAAACGTAAAAATAATATTTTGAGTACCACCTGTCATTCATTAAACCGTTTAAATGTATTCCGCCATTTAATCCTTGCAAACGATACTGAATTGATAATGTTTATATCCTTGGGCATACATTAGGGAACTGCTGCTCACAGACATCAAATACCTGGTCTGAGATTTACAGCAAATACTAGGTCAAGGATTTGAGCCCACGTCGTGAAACTCCAGAGCATTTGATTTTACGTTCCACACTTGACTTAAACTCATTGTCCCCCGTGAAATGTGGGTTCTTTATATTAAATTCAAATTTATTTCTGCATTACAATTGATCTCAAGCTTTAGAGACCTTTAAGTATAATCTGGGATACTAACCCACTTCCAGCTGTATCAAAAGGCAATACACCAATAATCCTGCTGAGAACATCCAAAAGAGTTGTTACTATTTAAATTTAAAGAAAATTTAAATTTAAAGAAAGACAACAGAGACAATTTAAATAAATGAAGAGATAATCCATGATCATGGCTAGGATGACTCAATATTGTAAAGATGTCAGTTCTTCCCGACTTGACCTATAGATTCAATACAATCCCAATCAAAATCCCAGCAAGTTATTTTGTGATTCTGAAACTTATGTGGGAAGCCAAAAGACCCAGAATAGTCAAGAAATATCAAAAGGGAAGAACAAAGTTGGAGGACTGACACTACCTGACCTAAAGCTACAGTAATCAAGACAACATAGCATTGGTGAAAAGATAGGCAAATAGATCAAAGGAACAGAATAGAGAGCCCAGAAATACCCACACAAATGTAGTCAACTGATCTTCGACAAAGGAGCAAAGGTAATATATTTAAGAAAGGATAGTCTTACAACAAATGACACCAGAACAATAAAATATCTAGATGTAAAACAAAGCAAACAAACAAACAAACGCAATGAAACTAGGCAAAGACCTTACATCTTTCACAAGAAATAAGTCAAAATGGGCCATAGATAAAAATGGAATATACTAAACTGTGCAATTTGTAGAACGTAACATAGGAGATAATGTAGGTGACGGGTTCAGCAATGAATTCTTAGAGCAACAAATTCATGATCCATGAAAGAAAAAATTGGTAATTTCAGCTTCATTAAATTTAAAACTTTTGCTCTGTGAAAGACAATGTCAAGAGAATGACAAGTCACAAACTGGGAGAAATATTTGCAAAAGACATCCGATAAAGGACTGTTATCCATAATACACAAAGAAGGCTGAAAGTTCAATAATAATAATCTGATTTTTAAAAATGGACACAAAATCTGGACAGATACCTCACCAAAGAAGATATACAGACAGCAAATAAGAATGTGAAAAGATGCTCCACAATATATGTTATTAGAGAATTATAAATCTTTTGTCTTTTTAGAATTATAAATCATTAAAACAACATTATGTCACCACTACACCTACTAGAACGACCAAACTTTAAAATACTGCCACCACCAAATGCTGGTAAGAATATGGGTCAACAGTAAGTTTCATTCATTGCTAATGAGAATGCAAAATGGCATACAGCCATTTTCAAAAACTGGCAATATCTTACAGAATGAAATACACTCACACCATGTGCACTCCTTGGTATTTACTCAATTGAACGGAAAATTTACATCCACACAAAAACCTGCACATAAATGTTAACAGCGGCTTTATTCATAATTGTAAAAACCTTGAAGCAACCAAGATGGCTTTCAATAGGTGAACGAATAAATAAAGTATAACCCATACAATGTAACATTATTTAGCAGTAAAAAGAAAGGAGCTATGAAACTACTAAAAAGGCATGGAAGGAACTTAAATGCATATTACTAAGTAAAAGAAGTCAATCTGTAATGGCTACATACTGTATGATTCCTACTATATGACATTCTGGAAAAAGCAAAAAAGAGATATGTTAAAAAGACCATGGTTGGGGGCACCTGGGTGGCTCAATGGGTTGAAGTCTCTGCCTTCGGCTCGGGTCATGATCTCAGGGTCCTGGATCCAGCCCTGCATTGGGCTCTCTGCTTGGTGGGGAGCCTGCTTCCTCCTTTCTCTCTGCCTGCCTCTCTGCCTACTTGTGATCTCTGTCTGTCAGATAAATAAATAGAATAAAAAAAAAAAAAGACTATGGTTGGGGTGCCTGGGTGGCTCAGTGGGTTGAGCCTCTGTCTTTGGCTTGGATCATGATCCTGGGGTCCTGGGATCGAGTCCCACATAGGGCTCTCTGCTCAGCAGAGAGCTGAGAGTCCCCCTTTCTCTCTGCCTGCCTCTCTGCCTACTTGTGATTTCTGTCTGTCTGTCAAATAAATAAATAAAATATTTAAAATAAAAGAAAAAGACCATGATTTTAGAGTGACAGAGGGCTGAATCGGTGGGACACCGAAAATTTTTAGGGCAGTGAAACTTTTCTGTATGATATTGTAATGATACACACACACACACACACACACACACAGAGTATGTAAATTATGTCATTTAATATACATATGTATATAATATATTACATATTCTATAATATAATACATAGTATATATAATATATATATCACCATTCATACATTAAAATTCATAGAATCTTCAACACAAAGTGTCAATCCTAATGTGAGCTATGGACTTTAGTTAATAAGTTTTTTTTTTATCTCGCCAATGTTAGCAAATGTATCACTCTAACACAAGATTTAATAATAGGGGAACCTGGGCAGAGAGGAGGTTATATGGGAACTCCCTGTTCCTTCCTTTAAATTTTTCTATAAACCTAAAACTTCTCAAAAATAAAATCAGATATGCACACAAAGACTCTGTAATGACCTTGTAGAGGGTCTGAAACAGGCAGGATTTGAGAGGAACAAAATCCCAGGCTCATAGAATGATAGAAACAAATGAGTTCACCACATATTGGTTTTTCCTTTGAATCTCTAGATACATAACTAAACAGACAATGGTGAAAAGACAAGACACCAAGTAGAATATTCCTGAAAAGCAGAGTACACCTTTTTCGAGTCTTACTATATATAGTAGGGAAGCAAACAAACAGAAAAGAAACATTAAAACCCTTCCACGAAGGGCTTAGGAATAAACACTCCAATGTGTCACTTGGGACACTAGGGATCTGTGCCCCAGGAGAGGACCTCATGGAAATGCTGGTAATGTTCTATTACAAGGTAGATCACTTTGTGATGTTCATCAAGGTCTACACTCGTGATTTCTGAAAATTTATGAATAATGTTACATTTGAATAAAATATTCACAATGAAATAATAGAATATAAAATATACAAGGACTGGGGTGCCTGAGTGGTTCAGTCAGTTAAGTGGTTTACTCTTGCTTTTGGCTCAGGTCAAGATCTCAGGGTCCTGGGATCAAGCCCTGTGTCAGGCTCAGCACTCAGTGAGATTGAGATTCTCTCCCTCTCTCTCTGCCCTTTCCCGCTGTTCATGTGCATGCACTCTCTCTAAAGTAAATAAATAAATCTTTATAAAAATATATACAATGACTTCAGGGGAGTAGTTCACTCTAAGGAGGGAAAAAACATCAAAAACTGGTCATGAGGTTTTAAATGTATCTATAACATTTTCCTTAAAATCAATCTCATATGGCAAAAAAAATTTACTTGTGCTTAACCTGAATAATTGCGTCAGCTAACATTTCTTTCTAATTATTTCTTGACTTTTTGAATGTTTAAAACGTTGTGTTTAACAATATGAAAACAGCTAATAAATAAAATGGAAAGCATTGAGGAATATCCATCACCTGGAATGCTTGCTGAAAATGCATTTCTGACCCCAAGCCTCAGAATTTCCATATTCCCAATAGTAAGAGTATCTGATTATAACTTAGGAATCTACGTTATAGCAAACCATTTAATGGGCTACACAAATAAAAACTCTTTTACAGAGTTTCTGCCATTTATTTTTACTTAGAAATTAAGAGGGAGTCTGCTTACAAGTTTTTGGACCAGAATCCCTTCTGACTCAGAATTTCTATAATTAGCTTACCTATCCTAGACTAGATTTGTGATGAGGCAAGAGGAAAGGCAGAATTTGCAGGAGGCCAAATGCATGAAGGGGTTGAGAGAGAAGAATTCAGAAGACACCAGTGATGCCAAAGACAAAATTATCTTTTTCACGAAAATAATTTGTGTTAGGCAAGTGCTTGGTTACTTAGGGAGAAAAAACCCCGATGCTACACAAATGCAAATTACTTTATTCCTAAATTGGCTCCTTCTACCATTGTTTTCTCTCATCTTTCCCTTCTGAGACCACCATTAATGCAGGTCACATTATTGGACTGAGAAATGGAAGAATAGAACTAAAACACTACCTTTCCCCCTGGGTAAAGAGCATTGCAGTCAGAAAGCACAAAAGCTTCAAGTTTTTCTTTACCCCCACATCCCTACCTCCACTCCCAGAGCTCAAATATATCCGTGTTCTTTAAAAAGTCACCTTTATAGAATTGATTATTTGATTGTTCCAAGTTAGATTGGTGTTGGTGTGAAAAGCAAACAAAGATATTTCAAACAAGCAGGGAGTTGTGCTGATAGCCAGGTGCCTAGGGATTTATTGTATTATTCTGACCATCTTTAATATTGAAACTCCGCAGTCAAGGTCCTTTTATTTTTAATCCTGAAAGCATTTTAAAAATCATGCAGGCTAAAAGATATACACAATAGGTTTAGTTACAATTGTATTTTCATGTATAGCCTTATTACCTGGTACATTGCAATGGGAATTTCATCCACAAGTCTAAAAAGCCCCTATTGGTAAATTTTGGTTACATAGTTATCTTTGTAGAGACCCCTTTAGAATCAAATTTACATAATAATGGAATGGCTACCGAGTACCTTTTCTAATTTAATCTGAAGTGGACCATGAGAGGGCAGTGTATTCATAGTTAGCTTTAGAGAAGCAGAGCCACCTGTGGACAGCAGTTTAGGGAACTCATTCTAATTCCGTTTTCTTGTTTCCCTACAAATTGAGAAAGATCAATTTTTCATGTATATATTCTTGAATTTATTTATTCATGCATTCAATAAATATTTATTAAGCATATACTATACTTCAGGAATAGTGGAAATTAAGGAGGATGCATCAGTGAATAAAACAGGCAGGTTCCTTTTCCTTGTGGATTTCAAAAACATCACACAGGGAATAATTATATGTATGATTACAAATTGTGATAATCTGCCAATGGAATATAATTAAAAGAAATGAGGAAAACTTCTATTTTATTATTCCAGCTCTGTCACTAACAAGAACCTGAATCATATAATGAGAAGAACATCTACTTGAATAAATCAATGTAAAAAATTGTCTTGAATGTGACCCATGTGCTGGTAACTTGTAGCCACTGGGGTTACAGGATTGAAAAAGTCCTTCCCGACCTCCTGACTTAGAGTGCTGCATTGCATTGGGGCGCATATATATATACATACATATATGTATGTATGTATATATATATATATATATATATATATATATATATATATATATATTTTTTTTTTTTTTTTAAAGTAGGCTCCATACCCATCATAGAGCCCACCTGGGGCTTGAACTCATGACCTGAGACCAAGGCTTGATCTGAGACCAAGTCAGGCACTCAACTGACTGAGCCACCCAGGAGCCCTTCCTTTAACAAGGAAGCAAATAAATAATAAAAATTTCAAATAATAATAGACTAAAAAGAGTATTAAAGTAGATCAAGGAGACAGCATTATGTGGAAAGAGACTATTTTATATAAAAAGATCCGAGAAAACATTTTTGAGAAGTTATCAGATGTACAGAAATTTGAATGAAGTGAGCAAGTCAAAAGATTTCAGGGGCAATGCATTATAGGCAGATTTAATGGCAAAACTGAAGATCTTGAGGCTGGACTGATCTCATAGTGTTTGAGAAAGCTCATGAGAACCAGAGAAGCTACAATTAAATGGACAAGGAAGGCTGAAGTGGATGGGATAAGCAGAGGGACAGGCGGGATAGGCAGAAGGTATATAGCATATGGCTTTAAAAACGCAACATGGACGGGACTGGAAGAGATTATGCTGAGTGAAAGAAGTCAAGCAGAGAGAGTCAATTATCATATGGTTTCACTTATTTGTGGAGCATAACAAATAGCATGGAGGACATGGGGAGTTAGAGAGGAGAAGGGAGTTGGAAATTGGAAGGGGAGGTGAATCATGAGAGACTATGGACTCTGAAAAACAATCTGAGGGGTCTGAAGGGGTAGGGTGGGGTGGGAGGTTGGGGCAACCAGGTGGTGGGTATTAGAGAGGGCACGGATTGCATGGAGCACTGGGTGTGGTGAAAAAATAATGAATACTGTTATGCTGAAAATAAATAAATTTAATTTAAAAAAAAAGAATACCATAAAAAAAAAAAAACCAGCAAGAAGTTCCACTTTTAAGTATAACAGAAAGCTTTTACAGCATTTTGATCCTTATAGAATAATACTATCTCATTAGTATAAACTCAACTCTTACTCTGACTGCTCTGTTGTACACCAATGGAAGAAGGAAGGAGGTCTCTCTGATTTGTGATAGTTTTAATGTAAGACCCTTTTAGGTGTGGACGGGAGGAAGGAAAGAACTGATTCCTAAGTGTTTAACCTGAACAATTGTTTGAATGATTGTGTTATTTATGGAACTGAGGAACACAAAAGTATTGTTCCATAATAAATCATGAATATTATTTGCACACAAGAAACTGGATCTAACTGGAGAGTCACACAATTCTATTTGTCATCTCCTTCCAACTAACTGCTCAATTAAAAATCAAGGAGTCCATCCTTGCTTCATGCTCTTCCTTCATGAACCTCTCAATCTAATTTCACAGCCACTTCTGGGATATAATTCTGAAACTATCCACTCCTCTTCATTCCCACTGCTAACTCTCAGGTTGAAGCCATCTGCATTTTCACCCTGGATTACTTAAATTGCCTCTAAACTAAATTCCCTTGCTTTTCCTTCTAACATTTTCCAACATAATGTTCATGTAGCAACCTGAGTAATATTTTTCCATATATAAGTCGAATATACTCAAGACTCTTGGTTATCCACGGATCCTATCTTTATAGAAAAAAAAATCTCTATTTTTTGCAGATTATCTACCATTGCATCTGCTTCATCCAAGTCCTCTTATGCTCACTCTGCTTCTGCCTTGTTCTGGTTAGGGAGCTCATTTCTTGGCTGAAGCTGAGGATATTCAAACCACTTTTCTACTGGACAGGCTGGACACCAGTTACACTCTGCCCATATGGGGTGCAATAGGGAGAGTAGGAACTGAAGGGTTAGCAAGATGTAATCCTTTCTATCTGCTTACACTTATCAGTGTCACCCCAGCAACGTTTTTTCACCATAGCACTGACACTTGATTTTAGTTTCCAGGGTTTATCCGTATTCCCAGAACCATTGTTAGTATGCCCCTCAGAGATATCAATATTAATTATAGAGTGACCTGCCCTTAGACTCTAAGTCTCAGCTACAAAAGACCACTCTTCCACACCTGGAACTTGTAAGAACCCCAGTGTTTTGGCTTCCCCAGGTATCAGAGTAGAATTGGCGTCTTACTGTAAGTAACTCTGTCATAGAATACAGCAATTACTTTTGGCCTATTTTGTCTTCTACCACATGGCTAACCAATTTCAAAACTACTTTATAGTCCTTAAATTAATGAATGTTTTCTGTTTGACTAGAACCTGACCAGAACCTAACTGGTAAGAAAAATAAGAGCCAATGGTCTTCTTTCCTTTTTCTTTTTCTTTTTTCTTTTTAGCATGAACCAAGCTTATTCCTTTGCTGGGATTTTTTACCTCTGGGTCTATGTATGCTGGCTCTTCGTAATATTTAAGGCTCAGCTTAAAGATAACCACCTGAAAGAGGACTTCCCTAATGACCAAATAAAAAATAGCTCTTAGCACTCCCTACTAGTCTAAATCGCATCCCCTTGTTTTAGGCTTACTTCTCCCATGAATTCCAAAAATTATCATATTTGCTCATCTCTCCTTCAATAAAATGTAAGCTGCTTAAGAGCAACCAGCCTTGTTACCTACAGAATTTCCAGTTCCTACTATTGTGCCTAGTATTTAGTTGGTAATCAATAAATACTTGTTGAATGAGTGAGTGAATAAATTCTGAACAATGTGTTCTGACTGATAATATTGGTTTATAAATTAGCAGTATGCTCTTAAAACTGGGTCTTGAAAATTTAAAAAAAAAAAAATCATGAAGACCACATAACGAAGGAAACCAGACCAAGGCAGAATATATATCTTGTGTTTATCAAGTTTAAGTACTGGGTCTGATATTTTGATGAATGGCAGAAAAAATATTTGAATATTTCATTTCACAAACAGCTAGTATTAAATGTTAGGCAAGGTTCTAAGGACTTTATATTTATATTTATGTTATGTTTTATATGTCTTTTTAAATAAATGTGTTTCTTCCTGACTAGTTTTTTCCATCTGCTCACTCATTATGTCAATTTTTCCTTTAAATCTTTGATAACATTAAATTTAGTTTCTCTCTATGAATTCTACCATGCATGTCATATCTAGCTCTATTTCAATTGACTTTTTGCTTCTGATATTGGTTCAATTTTCATTGTATTCTCATATGCATTGGTATTTTTGGCTGTACATTATGGGTACTGTTAATAAGATTCTGAATTTTATTGTATTCTAATCAACTGGATTAACCTTTGTGTTGGAAAGCATTTAAATTACTGGACAATAAGCTTGATCCTCTCAAGGCTTTGTTCTAGTCTTTTTTTTTTTTTTAAGATTTTATTTATTTATTTGACAGAGAGAGAGACAGTGAGAGAGGGAACACAAGTGGGGGAGTGGGAAAGGGAGACACAGGCTTCCTGTTGAGCAGGGAGCCCCATGCAGGGCTCAATCCCTGGACCCTGGGATCATGACTCTAGCTGAAGGCAGAAGCTTAACAACTGAGCCACTGAGGTGCCCTTGCTTTAATCTTTCTTAAGGTTGGTTTATAGTAGTGTTTATTCTGAAGTTATTCCTGAGAGCTGAGTACATTTCCTTTTAGGAAGTAAGAGTGAGAATAAAAAGAGAGAAATCAGGGGGATAATTTCACTAGATCTGGTGAAGGTTTTATTATAGAAAACGGTAACATAATGTTTAAAAACATCAGAAGAGGGCTGCCTCAGTGGTTCAGTCAGTTAAGTGGCCAAATCTTGGTTTTAGCTATGGTCATGGTCTCAGGGTTATGAGATCAAGCCCCATGTTGGGCTCCCCATTCAGCAGGAAGTCTGCCTGAGATTCTCTACCTCTCCCTCTGCTCCTTCCCCTACTTGTGGATGCTCTCTCTCTCAAATAAAATAAATAAGATCTTTTTAACAACTAAATGAAATACCAGGAGAAATCACTGACATTTAATGAGCATTTGTATATAGGGAATGAAGAGACTAATCATGACACCCCCCCCACTACTTTCCCAATGTCTGAAAGGTGTATGAGAAACAATGCACCTGCAACTAATACCATTTCCCTAGAGCATGTAAATTAAGCAGGACAGAGTAATTTATGTTGCCTAACAAATTAAACCATTTCATTGGCAAAACAAAGTAGTTTTATTTCTTCTCACAAAAAAGATCTAGAACCAGTTAGTGGGATATAGCTATGAAGGACCATCTATCTTGTATCTGAGCACATTATCTTGTATATAGTCTTCTATCTTATATCTGAGGACTTTTTCTTAAAGCTAAGATAAATTTAAAGGGATCAAATTTATACAACTGACCGAAACAACTAAAATAATTGGACAAAATACATGAAGCAATGGTTTTTTTAGAGACTGGACATCAGGCAGCACAGGACAGTGATTTTTGAGATAGGGAAAACAAAGCATAGCCAATTCATTGCCTTATATTACTGCCTACAGAGAGTTGACAAGTTGTAGTTTGGAAAGGGAAATCCAAGAGGAGTTTAGTAATTTTACTCAGGTGAGAAAACAGATCTTGGATTCTAAGATTTTAGGAAAGGATAAAGAGAGAAACACAGAAGATCTTTGGATGGTTGCCTTTTCAAATCATTAACTGTAAACCAATCAGTACATGAATACAAGGAAAATAATCAAGACTGGAAAAAGAATCTCCAGAAACAAACAGAGGGACTACTTCTCAGAGCTCATACATAATAACTGTTTCCCACAAATCTCAAAGTAAAACCTCACAGTCCAAGAAACTCCTATTAAAGCATATTATAAATAATCAAGCTACTTTGAGGGTCTACTAAGCAATCAGGCACTTCACTATCTCTTTTAGTTCTCATAGTCCTTATAGCTAGTAACCTTCCAAACGAAATTTATATTTCACTTAAAAATGAAATATCTGAGGCTCAGAGAGGATGAGCGGTTTGCCAAGATAATACAATTAGAAAATTTTCAACAATGGGTTAACTAAGGGTTCCTAAGCCCAGTGTCTAGTGGAAGGAACCACATATTTTTGTTGTTATTTTTTTCCCCAGGTGAGAAAGTCAAGTCACTGATGGGCAGTAGCTTTCTTCTTCTTCTTTTTTTTTTTTCTTTCTAGTTCTAAGTTTTAATGTCAAATTTCAGCTTAAATTTTACATATTTTATGAAAAAAATGAAGAATCTTCATAGGACAACTGAACCACATACTCTTTAAGTAATAGTCTCAGCCTATTAGAATCCATAGAAAATGTAAGTGTACTGAATACATAATTTCAGACAGAAAGTCACAGTCAATGAGAAGCATTAAATTGTAATTATAGTACTTTATATTACAAACCAAGAATTGTGTTAGTTATTTTCTCAAAAGTAATATACACAAAGGGTTTTTTTGGTATTCAGGCAATGGGAGTGGAAAGATCATCATCAAAGATAATAGCTTTGAGTCAATAAGCCTAAAAAAAAAAAATCTTATTTTCAACATTATATGAATGTAATTTAACAACCAAGTATCTTGCATGTTCAATCAGTAAATTGTTTCACTAAAGTACTGTGTGAAATAATGCAATTTTACTCAGAAAGTCCCTCCCATAGTGCTTGCTTCGGGAGCACATATACTAAAAGTCCCTCCCATGAATTTAGGAAATGTAATTGATTTTTATCATCTGGAAGATAACATTTACCTGAATACCTTAAAATGGAAAGAGGATAGCAGGTATCTTGAAAATGACCCTGTACTGATTTTTGAATCAAAACTCTCATACTATTTTAAAAATAAAAACTAATATGTCTTTATTCATCAGAAAGCATCTATTTATTGCCTACTATGTGTTGGACATAATGCAAAGTGCTAGGGATACCTAAGTAACATAAGTCTCAGTTCTTATTTTTGAGATCTCATAATATGTTTGGAGATGCAACAGACAAATCATAAGGGACATAAGAAAAAATAGAAATATAAGAAAAATAGAATATATTTAGGTATATTCTACATGATACTATAATGTCATTATACATTTGTCCAAACTCAAAGAATGTACAACACCAAGAGTGAACCCCAAGATAAGCTATGGACTTCTGGGGATTATGATATGTCAGTGAAAAGTCATCAGTTGTAACAAGTGTACTGCTCTGGTGGGGTGATGTTAATAAGGAAGCCTAAGCAATTCTGGGGGAAAGGGGTATGTGGGAAACCTCTGTACCTTCCTCTCAATTTTACAGGGAACCTAAAACTTCTCTAAAAAATAGTTTTTAAGAGAACACATGATCAGGAACAGAGTATATTCAAACATACCATGGTTGATATAGTCTCTTTCTTCTTAAAGATCCACACCTTAACCCTCTTCATCCTGCTCTCTTCCTGGGAGGCTGAACTTCAGAGATTGAACCAATGGGATCACTAGCAAGAAACAGGAGGGTAGAAGGCAACTAAAGTATTCATTGTCCCAGACTCCTCTAGCTGACTTGCTTCAGAGTGGTTGTGCTTTGGCTGACTCCATATTGCTACTCTCTTAGAGATTTAGCAATGATTCATAATTTCTTTAAACCTTAGGATGGTGAGAGTGATTCACAAATGCTAGTGCTAGGGCATTGTACTGTATCACTTTAGTTTCCTTAAATTGCATCCACATCATTAAAAGTGGGTGTTTTATTAAATTGTCTTCAATTACTGAGTCAGAATCCTATTAGCTTCCTGCTGTGACCCTAATAACATAAGCATGTACAAAGTGACATGGGCAAATAAATGAGGCACATAAATGAGTGAGAACCTAGCACTTTCTGGAGAGTCAGAGACTTCTAAAACCCCTCCAGAGTCTATGAAAGAGAATCCTGAAACTTGAGAGTAGCCTGGTTTTGCACAAGTCCAAAACAAATCAAACTGTTGAGCTTGTTGGAGGAGAGTTAATTGGTAAAAATTAAGGTTGGTGGATAGTTTTTTGCCAATTACAAACAAAGCCTTTGAAATAAAATGGCCTGTACTTCCACTATCATAAGAATGAAATGTTCTGTAAATCTGCAAGACTTCATTATGGATATTCTTGATCATCATTTTCCAATTGCTTTGCCAAAATAAAATCAATGCCAAGATGAGATTTGATAACTGTACTCCAATGCCATGGTGAAATGCCATTTTCTTTACCATCTTGGTTCGAATGTTTGCCAAGAATGATGTTAATTAGGCAAAAAGAACCCAAAACCCAAAGAGCCAACTTTTAAGCTTTTCCTCTACTTCTCCATGAAAGAGAATCTTAATCACTTTCATGACTTTTCATGACTAAAATGACTTATAATAATCGTTTACAATATCTTACCGCCTTCTGAAATTTTGGAAAGAAATCTTTAAAAGACTACAGAGCAAGCTGTCTTTTAGATATCTGTGAGTATGGATTAACATAAGAGATGAATCAGAAAGTGATTATTGTGGTAGGACCATCTGATACAGGCTAAGGCTGGACAGGGGTTCAGAGAATTGGCTACCATAGTTAGCTCCAGAAGGGCATTAATTCAGGCCCAGTGTGTGATACAGTGAAAATATGTCAATGCTAATTCTAGAAATGGTCTTAATTGACATATCCAGCCACACTGGGCACATTTGGAATCAGTTAATATTAGAGAATAAGACAGATGGCAAAATATTGGTTGGAGGTCATGAGGGCTGGGTCCAGTCCAAGGGAGAGGATTATTTTCTTAGGAGGTAAGTAGGCTGTCCCAGTCTTGGTCAACAAATTAGAATACAGAATAAGACACGACTTCTTTTTGAGGGTTGTGTGAAGGGAAGCAGGAGGAGGTCATGTGGATTCTGGACTAAGTAGTAGAAATCTGTTCAGGTTCACTAAATGAAGGCAGTATACTCCAGTGAGTGAGTGGTTTAATACTGAGATAAGGAAGAATAAGATAAGGAGGGGCAAACATTGATTCAATGGAAAAGATCACCCTGTTTTCCAGGACCAAGACGAGAGCAACTGGAGCTTGCATTTGGCAGTCAGCAAAGGATGAGATGGAAAACCAGTGTCTGGGTGTATTAGAGGCAATACCCATATGGCTAGAAAATAAAGCAAAGATTACAAGAGAGTTCTATAAAAATACCCTTTGTTTCTGTTGTATTGAGTCCAGGAAAAGAAACAAGACCAAGTTCCCAAGGAAGGGACATGCTACAGGGCAGTAAACACCACTGGTGAAGAGATAAGCTCATGTATTTGCAGACAAGTATATAAACCACTCTGTTGGAAATGCTTTTTTCTAATATTGGTACACCTGAAAGGTAGCAAGTTTTATTTACACACTAATTTCTAAGGCAGTGATTTAGAGCCCTTCAGAAGGGATGAGAGATTAACAAGCATGTCCAATGAGTAGATATATGATGGTGACAAAGAAATTTCCTTCCCAAGAAGTACAGCTTATTTCTTGTGCAGGTATTTTGACCGTAAAATTTGGTCTTCTCATTCTGGGCAAAGTATAATGACTGAAAATTCCTTCCAGAATAAATATCCATTTTTAAGGACATATAAAAGGAATTAGGTAAAAAGACTACTCTGAAATAAAATCTTACAATGTACAGATATATGAACTACTTTTCCAAACATAAGCAGATTTACTCAAATTAAGTTACAAATGACAGTCATTAACTAATTGTAAATAACACACTGTTAACTGAATCCCTCTTTATCAAAAGCTTTTGATTCCATGTGGCTGAGAGAAATGTCTCTACCCTCTGCCTTGACAGTATCCACATCCTCATCTTCCTCCCAGAATTCTTTTCTGTGCCTTACACTGTGACCGAAGTAAACGGCTTCTATAAGGTGCCTACTTTTATGAGTGTTCTTATACCAATTACAGAGGATTCTCAGCCTTTCTGAAACCTACAAAACTCCGTGTTTTGAGTAATTTTTAACAATGCACAGGTTCCTTAGCCATGTTTTCATAACTCTTGGTGTCTTTGTCATAGCGACATGTGTGCCCCTATTCTTAAGGAACAAGTCTGCTCTATCATACGCAGACTATTCATCATACAGGTATCACAAGGCAATTCTCCCATATTGTGTGTGTTCACCCTCTATGTCCCTGCATAGAAAATGTGTGTCCTCTGGAATTTCAGTTGCCAGATCTTTAGAGTGGGACAATACTTTTATTTACCCTTCTTGTTGCTATGCAGATAAATTAGTATAAAGAATATAAAATGAGTATCAAAATCCATACAAAATGAAATGAATGTTAGCTATTATTGTTGTCATATATATTGGCAATAAAGTCTATAGAACACCTAGAACTGTGGTCATAAATATTGGCAATAAAGTCTATAGAATTTTATTATTAGTTTACATCTTAATGTTTATTATGTGTGTATTATATTTTTTCTACACATTGGGAGCAACAAGAGTAATATGCTGAACAGTAACTATGTATCAACCCCACAAGTAAGAAAATTTCATTGAAATGGTGAATTCTTGATACAAGTGAAGTTGTATCTATAGATAACAATATGTTCCACTTCTAAGCACTTATATGCTAAATATATCCCATATATGACTGTCACATTTAATTTGCACAATAAAATGTGAGGCAGGCACTCTATTATTATACCACCTTTATACCTTAAAAAATTGAATTGCAGGTCAATAAAATAACTAGACCAAAGTCACAGAGATAGTTTGAAAGAGAACTCCTACTTGAATCATGGCCTACTGGTCTAAACCCATACTCTTTAAATAGGAACATGAATAATTTTAAAAATAATATTTAAGTGTCCAGAAGTTCTTTCACAAGCTAGAAAGACCTTTCAGAATGCTTTTCTTCATCTGACTAAAAGATGCCAAGAGTCTGTTTTGCCCTCTACCTCATTTGTGCTCACCACCCCAAATTCCCATGGATAGTTCAAGGGACCTTCAGCTAGAACTGAACCCCTTCTTGTGTTCAGACCTGCTATTAATTTAACCAAACTAGCTGAACTTCCTCAAAACTACTTTACTAGGATAATAAACTAGTGCTTTCTTCTGATAATTTAAATCCAATAGTTAATAAACTAGACTTTTTTTCAACTTCATTTAGATAAAATGTTTTTCTCCCATGTAGACAAAGTTCAGAGTAACAATTTTCATTTCTGTTTTTTATTTCTCTTAATAAGAAAAGTTAATTTTATTACTGTTTTAACTGCAAATTGTTCAACCTCAATCTTTAATCAAGGACTTTGTCATATGTTTAACCTTGTCCCATGAGGATACACTGGTATTGTCAGTAATTTATCATTGAGTTGATTAGTAAATTATGTCTTGCCCAATTCTACAGTAATCTAAAAAACTAAAAATTAGAGAATACAATGACAGTTGTTCAACAATAACTGTGCTTTAAATATCAGTAATGTATCATTGAGTTGATTAGTAAATTATGTCTTGCCAAATTCTACAGCAATCTAAAAAACTAAAAATTAGAGAATACAATGACAGTTGTTTAACAGTAACTGTGCTTTAAATATCCCACTCCTTGTGAATACTGTGTGGTACTCAGCCATTAAAGTGACCCCCCACCAGCCCCCCGGTGATCCCTACCACCTGGTGTACATGCCCTTGTATAATTTTCTCCCTTCATTCAGGTGTAGACTGGATTTATTCACTCACCTACAACAAAGAAAATAATAGCGGAACTGATAAGCAATCACTTCTAAAACCAGCTGATAACAACAATGGCTTCACTTTGGGTGCTCACTCTCTCTTCTCTGCTAGACTCTTCCCTTTGGGAAAAACCCCACTGCTTGTGAAGCAGTTCTGGGGAGAGACCAGCAGGTGAGGAACCAAGAGCTTTGGACAACCACACAGTGAGCCTTTAAGTAAATTCTTTTGCCAGCCCAAGCTGCAGATGAGCTCTCTGAGAGACTTTGAGATAACCAGTTATGCTGTGCCCAGATACCTGACTCATGGGAACTGTAATTTAAAGCCACTGTGTTTCAGGATGATGTGCCACAGAGCAATAGAAAACTAATTTAAAGGTATTTGAAACAGTCCATTGTGTTTTTCACAACAGCTAGATTATCATGTCTCTCCATCAAAATCCTTTTGTTTAAATCTTCAGCAGGAGTTATGAGGCAGCCTGGTACAACAAATAATTTTGGACTTGGAGTCAAAAACTCAGAGTTGACTCTTGGCTTTCCTATCTGCTTCAATAACACTGAGTAAGTGACTTCAGTTCTTGAACTTTGGTTTGCCCATCAGTGAAATAAAAATTTTGACTATACAATATTTACGATATTTTTTAAAATGCCTACTGAAAGCCTTTTCTAATATTCACCGAAGTCTTACTGTCTTATTTCCTGAAATACCAATGAAAGATAAAGTCTTCACTGTGAAGGACTCTGTGGAGTAGGGAAATCAGAAGATATTCAACCAAAATACTTGACAAAATCTTACCACTCATTGTTTGTAAAGTTTAAAGGAATAAATAATTGAAGGAATGACTTAACCTGAATTTTGCATCATAACGAGAATTTCAAATGCTGACAAAGAAAGAGGCAAGTCTGTTGCCATGAATGGCCCCAGTGAAGGTACAGACATGAGAATTTTTATGGGGGTATTTACAGAGGAGTAAGATGATGTGATGTACCAGGGAGTGAGAATAACAGCTGGTTAATAATGAGACACTGAAAGAAGAAAATACTGGAGACAAATAAATTATTCACCTTTGCCAAAAACTTTACTGGATATGGCACTGCCAATTCATATTCATAAGTCTGAAGAAGACAATTCATTAGCCAAGGGATGAAATGGGACAAAGTAAATTGGAATGTGAACTGACATTTTGAAAATATATAATGAAATATAATAATTGGCCATGTCAAATTCTGTCTATAGAGTTGACAGCTAAAAACACCAAAATATCAGAGAACTACTGTAATTTTGCAGTATTTAGTCATTTTACTTCCTTTTTAAAGAAGATACAATAAATGCTGATGCAGAATGAAGCATACCTGGATAGCTAGACAGATTTTTGCTGAGACAGATTTTTATGAGATTTTAAAAACACATCAGGTTTATTCATGCAGGACACAACAACAGATATTTAGAAAAAAAAACATATCTTATTCAAGTAGCTACCATAAGCTATGGAGAAATTATTTAATTTAGGGCTTTGGACAACAGGATGATGGAGTGGAAATAATGGAACTGATACTGTGAAATTAGGATTGCATAACATATTATATATGCAAAAATAGGTATATGCAAACATAAAGTTAATTAATTACTTAATTGTCTCAGTAAATAATTAATAGTAAGCATGGCTAAAGAAATATTAACTATCTGGCTAAGTCTGAACTCTAGTGTGTGTATGTTTATATCCTCTTGTGTGCCCCATATCATTTTTTTTTTAAATTTTCAGCATAACAGTATTCATTGTTTTTGCACCACACCCAGTGCTCCATGCAATATGTGCCCTCTCTAATACCCACCACCTGGTTCCCCCCACCTCTCACCCCCCATCCCTTCATCCCCTCATATTGTTTTTCAAAGTCCATAGTCTCTCATGGTTCACCTCCCCTTCCAATTTCTCCCAACTCCCTTCTCCTCTCTAACTCCCCTTGTCCTCCATGCTATTTGTTATGCCCTGTATCATTTATATTTATACTTCATCCAGGCTAGACGAATCGTTCTGTTATATCTGAACTTTTAGTTCAATGTCTGCTTAACCAACTATTTAAAGCGAGCCTAGGGGGGCGCCTGGGTGGCTCAGTTGGTTAAAGCCTCTGCTTTCAGCTCAGGTCATGATCCCAGGGTCCTGGGATAGAGCCCTGCATCAGGCTCTCTGCTCAGTGGGGAGCCTGCTTCCTCCTCCTCTCTCTGCCTGCCTCTCTGCCTACTTGTGATCTCTGTCTGTCAAATAAATAAATAAAATCTTGAAAAAAAAAATAAAGTGAGCCCTGAGTACCGGTTTTATCAAGATGATTTGTATAAAGTTCTTTTCTGGGAGTTTTCTTATTTATTATTTCAGGAACAGATTCTGTTTACTTTCCTTATGTAGGAACCTTGTTTCTTAACCTCTTTTCCTGACTATGTCAAACTTTCTATAGAAGACAGGTTCTGTGAAAGCAGATTCTTTCATTAAATTGCTGAAAGGCTTACACTAAGATCCTAATAAAAATATAACATTAACACATGCCAAAGATTTAACTCTTTAAGAAAAAACCAGTAAAATATTATAATTGGTCAAAGAAAAATTCAGACACATACACACACACACACACACACACACACACACAAAGTGATCACAAACACTAAAATGAATGTGCTAAACGGGGCAAAGCTGGTCCTTATCTATAGGAAAAAATTAATTGTGCCCAACCAGACAAAACCTATTTGCATTCCTCTAGACAAGGATAATTTGCAGTACTATCAGTTTTCTACAATTAATAGAGCGATGGAATGGCTCAAAGACTGACAGACAACCCATTCTGAAGATATTCTACAGAAGACATCTAATAATCCTCGTTGCACATTTCAAACTCTCACTGGTTTTCCTTAGAGAACAATGACAAGGATACCCCGGCACTTCTTACCTAGCACCGGCAAAATATCCTTCGGGCATCAGCAGTATGGAGAAGTCAATTGTCTGACCATTTTATATGCACACTATATATACTACATGGCTTAATACTTTGGGGACAGGTATATTTTCTCACGACACGTGCATGCATTTCATTTGCTTCCTTTGTAGTGATCATTATACAGCACCAAAGGGGCTCTTCATCACCATGTTATTTGTGTTTTGGAAGTCTTGACATCTCAGCCTATCCTGTTACACCAGGACTCCCCTAAAGGACATCAGAATTGGAAAATATAATAGATATTTTATTATATATATTATGTTATATAATATAATAATATAACTGCTTCTTAGTTATATTATTCCGGCTTAATTAATCTCACTCTTTTCTTTGTTCATGCCCTTGCATCCTTTCTCCCAGCCTAAACCTAACAGATTATGTACAGTACTGGTCGCTGCTGACATGCTTTCAGCTTATTCATTGGTGCTCTTTCTCTCAGGAACAGTATTTCCACTGACTTGCTTATTAGTAATGGTGCTCAGTTATAAAACTTCTACTCTGTGTTCTTTTCTTTCGATGGACATTTCCATCCATCACAACCAGCTTCAAGGCTGGACTTGAATATTCAAACTGGGCATGAATACTCCTACTATATTTGGTTGCATATCAGTATTGCTTTTCTATGCAGAAACATCAACATTTGCTTTCCCTTTAAATAAAAGGATTACAAATAAGCAATGAATAACTATCTTCACATTCCTAATTAGGGTAGAGGAACCAGAGGGCCAGAACTAATAAATAACTTATCATGTTAGTTTTTGGCTTGGTCTCCATAATACTAGCCAATTCCCCCAGCTTGCCAGATGGAAATAATTCAACATCGTGTTAATGAGATAAACATCAGGGGAAGAAAACATTTTTAAAAAATAAAAAAGGAAATAAGGTAGAAAATAAAAATTAGAACAATTATGCATTTCTTTGAAATAGGGCAATAAATGCTGTTTTTCCTTTCCATGACATTTGACACACGCAGGAATCCCTGCCAATTAGCCTGAAGCGAAGGGAGATTTGAAACATCCACATATCAGAAAGTCATGTACAAAGTCGGCATCCTGTTGAGCAGGGTTTCCGGTGAATGGTTTTCTTCCTTTAAGGGACCTGCTTTGCCCAAATCATGTATTTTGCAGTTTACTTGGTAATTGGTTTGGATGCATCCAGTTAGATTGCTATGAAAATCATGTCTAGGTTTAAATACTCTTTTCTT
The DNA here is from genome assembly GCF_964662115.1 of Mustela nivalis. Classification (NCBI taxonomy): domain Eukaryota; kingdom Metazoa; phylum Chordata; class Mammalia; order Carnivora; family Mustelidae; genus Mustela; species Mustela nivalis. Next base: position 34,878,480 of record NC_139036.1, read on the forward strand.
AGCAGCTGGGACCTTAATTTTTTTGTAAGAATAGTATAGCAAAAACTGCTCAATTAAAGTGCTCTGCATATTCAGATCAACACCCCTTGTTAAAAAGGATTTTTCCAGTCCCCCTCAGTAACTGAGAAAGAAGGCAATCAAAAAGTTTACAGCGACCCCATTAGGGAGAGAGAGGATATGATAGCTAAGAAGCAAAGTGCCCTTTTGCCTAAGGTCCTGGAGCATAATTTCAAATATCACTCTACCTCTCTAGAACAAAAACCAGAGGGAGGAGGGAGTCTGAGAAGTACAATGGCAAAAGCATTCCATAAATAACCACATTCGAGGCAAAAGAGAAGGCAGGAGTGGCTACTTCTCTCAAAGCCTAAGATTGAGCCAAAGTCTAGAGTGCAGATAAAAAAAAAAAAAAAAGTCCTTAAATGCTTCATGTGAACACACATTTGTATCCAGCATATCAAGGGAATTAAGAGTAATCTTTTTTTCAGAGAGCCACTGGAGGGAGAAAGAAAGATAGTGAGTAAAGCATGCAGATAAGGATTTTTTTTTTTTAACAGAAAAAGTCTCCTAAGGTTACTTCAGCTACATTTACTCTCTATTCTTTTCTACTTAAGTGGGAAGAGTGAGATAATTTGATTACAATTTGATTTGTAGCATGAGAGGTTAAAGGGAGCACATTTTTGTTTCCCTAGGCAAGTCTGACCCTCCATTTTTGGAAGACCTAGGGTAATGAAACAGAATGCTAAAGAAGTTACCGAAATGCAACTGCATCTGAAATCTTGTCAACAGACCTGTACCCCTGGGGATAAAAATATATGTTTATAAAAAATAAAAATTAAAAAAAAAATGGAGAAATTTCTTTGTGTATTTATGAGATGGGAGAGAATGGAGTAGGGGAGAGAAAACTGTTTCTGAGATAGGAAAGCTGGGATGCAACTTTTCCACGTCCAGTGAGATAAAAAAAACATGGAGAGAAATGCAGAATTATAAAAATATGTGGTGATTTTTTTTTTTTTTCAGGGAAGTAACCAAAAGGAGTGTGCGGGTACATGTGTGACTGTGTGTGTATGTGTGTGTGTTTAGATTAAATTAACCAATGTCAAGTCAGTTAAAGGCTTCTGTGTTGGGACTGGCCCTCTTTACACAGACTTGCAGGGTTGGACACTGGTAGTGGAAAATGGGTATTAATTTTATCTTGAAATAAGATACATGATAACTGAATACAAAAGGACTCCATAGATTGACCTGGCAGTTAAGAACAAAGTAAATTATTTGCCATCATGATTTGATATTTTTCTCTGCGAAGTTAAGTTCCATTTGCTTTCTATTTATTTTCTTTAGCTTTCCACCATACAATGACTCACATTGCCTGGAAATCAGTTTGCATTAGAGCCCTGCGAACCTGGGGCTGAATTTCCAGTCACCCTAGATCACAAAGACAAGAGAGATTCGTTAGATGGGGTTCCCCACTGTGACTTTTTATTAACTTAGAGGAAATGCTGGTTCTGACTGTCTCCTTTTCACCAAACAATCCCTGCACCCTGACTACAAATGTGTTTCCCTCCCAGACTCTGCGCCACTGGCCGTCCTGCTGCCGAGAACGAAGCACACTTCAGCAAGTACACACATTTTCTGCATCCTTGCCTGAACGCATCTGAGTTGGCAGCAGATTGCAGTCAAGCAAATGAATCTTAAGGATATTCTGGCCATTATAAAGCTTGCCAACTGATGCAGAGGTCTGGCTCCTTCCTGGGGAAGCAGAGTTCTGTCATTAGCCAGATAGGGTCTTTGGGAACAGGAGAATTCAACAGGGAACTGGGTAGGGGGAAGGGGAGGGGAAGCAACTTTTGCTTTAGTTTAAGGTATCCTGCAATAGGCATTGTACAGATACTGCTGTAGCAATGGCACTTTTATTTTAATTTTTTTGTTGTGGTTTTTGTTGTTGTTTTGGAGAGAGAGAAAGAGGGAGTGAGGGAGAGAGGGAGTGTGAGGAAGGGGAGGGGCAGAGGGAAAGGGAGAGAGAATCCCAAGCAGACTACACTGAGCACAGAGGCAGATGTGGGGCTCCATCTCAGAGCCCTAAGAGCATGACCTCAGCTGAAATCAAGAGTCAGTCCTCTAACACACTGAGCCACCCAGGCATCCCACAATGGCACTTTTAAAGTAAAGCTACGTATGATTCTACCAACCTATGTGCCTCAACCACTTACTTTTCTCTCTGATACTTACTTCTAATATTCTGTAAGTTTACCCAGCTTGAAAGTGCCATTACTATGTAGATACAACGCTACACCAAGCTCACTTTACTTCGATTTATATCTTAATAATGTATCGTGATTTACTAAAATAATCTTTCACAAAATGGAATTTTAGATGTTTTTAATCTCTTACTACTAAAAAAGAATGTTGTATGTGAACACCTTTCTGACTGTAAATCTCTACGTACTTCTTTAAGTTAAATCTAAGGGACCAGAGGACCTCGAGAAATTGACAAATTGCTTTCTGAAAAATGTGCACTGGTTGCTAGCAGTGTACGATCTTATCAATTTCAACACAAAGGCAAATTTTCCTATATGCAGAACTTCCCATGGACTCCTTCCAGCAATATGATTTTCTGGTGACTAATTGTTCTGCTATCAGGTTACTATGTTATGTTATGGCCTATTAGGAAATCACACAATGGATTTGGCAGATGGTAAGAGCTCATTTTTTTTTTAAATTAATCTGTGTCCTATTGATGGACATAAAATTTTACTTAACTCTAATACCATTTATTAGAGTTTTTATTCTAACTTAAAATGAAAAAAAAAAAATCAATGACTTTCTATCATCGCGGTTAACATTTACCTGTCTCAAGTCTCAGGAACAGAACCTTCTGCTCTCTCTGTCCTGGTTCTAAGAAAAATAGTGACTATACCACAAATATGGTCTCGTTCAGAAGAACTTCTCATTCAGGATCCAGATAGAACTGATTCTAGAAATAGCCGTCAGAGAAGGACCAGGGGACAATAATTCTATCTACTCATTTTCAATAACATGTGAAATGAGAGGAAGCCAAAGTTGCAGAGATTCTAATGTGTTTAAATAGGCAGCATAGGGGCGCCTGGGTGGCTCGGTTGGTTAAGCGTCTGCCTTCAGCTCATGTTATGATGCCAAGGTCCTGGGATCAAGCCCCTTGTTGATCTCCCTGCTCAGCATGGAGACTGCTTCTCCTTCTACCCCCCTCTACCCTGTTTGTGCACTCTCTCTGTCTCTTTCAAATAAATAAAATATTTTTTTAAAAACAGGCCGCATAGTTTACATGCCTCTGCGCATTAAATTTTCAGATTTTCTATAGCACAAGCTATTCAGGTAAATAAAAACACTTGTCTAGGCTTTCCAGGTAGCATCTACAAAATGAAAATTGCAAAACAACTAGTGCTTCTGTGGGTGGGTAGGATTGCAAGCCCATCAAATCAGACTGTAGCTGTGTAAACAAAGACTTTGGTTTAATGGCCCACTCTGTGCTTTGTTTTTCACCGATTTTGGCAAGAGGTTAAGGTAGTCTGGAGTGTTTCACCCCCTTCTGATTATTCGCAGATACGGTTTCCCTCACAAGCCCTACATGCTGGGTTGTGCTTAGCAAAGCCATAATTAAAAGTCTAATTTATTGAGAAAGGGCAAAAGTAGATGTTTTCTGTTTATTTTTCATTATAGCAATACTAAGTTACGTTTCTACCACTATTACTTTTATTGTGTGCATCTAAGTATGAGTCTGTATAACAGGTATAAGATATTTACAGATAGAGACAGAATACTTTGGCTCTGTATTTTATTACTTGCTACTATTTCATTATGTCTTTTCCCTCCCCCCAGGAAGGTGGACGTGTTCTTCTCCATTGACCAAAAGGCTAGAGGATAATTTTCCATCACCTGAAGGTCTTCAAAGCCAACAGCCAACATTTCCAGTCAGGCAGGTAATTATAACCAGCTCTAGCTGGGCTCTCTATACTGAAGGTTGCTGATCTTGCAGTACAAAAAAATATTTTCAGCTGTGGACAATTAACAAACTCAGTAGACCAGGCAAAAGTGCAGCCCTCTTCTGCGCAATTCCACTGCCAGCACTACTTTGACAGCTATATAATTACATGGACCATAAATTACGCTCAGTAATCACCTTGTTTATAATTTCATTCCCTGTAAATTAGTAGTGTAATGAAATGAGATTTCATAACCACCAGATGCATAGTGAGCTGCTCACCAGAGACTTTGGCAATAGCTAACAGGCAACCCTGTCCCAAGGAGTGAGGCTTTGGTGGACTGCTGTTTGTTGGTCATGCCCCTGGCAAGTGATCCCGTGCTCCAAGCTGGGGACTGCCAGGGACATTCAGGCAGCTCCAGGATGGAAGCCATAGACATACCAGCAGCTGGGAGAAACATGGCATCCTGTCTGGAAGGAAGAGTTTGTGTGTGTGTTTTGTTTTTTTTTTTTTTAAATCATGGATTACAGCAGTTCCATTTGTGGATGCTGCATCTTATCTAACGAGTGCATGTAGAAATCTTTTTTTAAAAATTTTATTTATTTGACAGAAATCACAAGCAGGCAGAAAGGCAGGCAGAGAGAGAGAGGAAGGCAAGCAGGTTCCCCCCTGCTGAGCAGAGAGCACGACGCGGGGCTCGATCCCAGGACCCCGAGATCATGACCCGAGCTGAAGGCAGAGGCTTTAACCCACTGAGCCACCCAGATGCCCCGTGCATGTAGAAATCTTAAAAGTAATGATGGTAGGGGCACTTGGGTGGTTCAGTTGGTTAACGACTGCCTTTGGCTCAGGTCATGATCCTGGAGTCCTAGGATCGAGTCCTACATTGGGCTCTCAGCTCCATGGGGAGTCTGCTTCTCCCTCTGACCTCCCCTCTCAAGCTCTCTCTCAAATAAATAAGTAAAATTTTTTAAAAAAAGTAATGATGGTGGGCAAATGTTTCATAAAAAAGATATTCACCATGGGTAAGTGGATGGTCTGTTTTTACAACATGGGAATTGGTAAATGAGCAAGAAATGTAAGCACATTCCCAAGGCTATCTTTTTTTCTCCATATGGAGAAATCTTTCTTGAAAATCCTTTGTATCATGCTCAGTAACTGTGACAGAGAAAGAAGTAAGGATGAAAATAGAAATAAAAATGCTGGCCATCTTTACTCTAGGGTTTGTTCTAGGGTTTTCTGAGACACAACTCCCAACTATTTCATAATGAAACAATGGCAGGTTATAGTTTTTAGAATGAACAGCATACAATTGAGAATTATATACATTTTTTAAGAATAGGAAGAACAAATGAACAATTGATAATTTCTGTCTTATATTACAAAGCCTCAACAAGTTATTTGCAAGAGATTTATTAGAACTTGAGACATTACTGCAATAAGAATTGTGCTGGAAGGAAAAATACAAATTATCTGCCACTGCTTCTAACAGAGCTGGGAGGGGGAAAATGCATGAATCTAGAAGCTTTAATTACCTGCAGAAATGTGAGTTGGTTATGCAGCACCTATTTTAATTACCATCTGATTAAAATTAATCCTAGCTAGGAAAGGAGAAAGCAGAATAAGGAAACTGCAGTCTGAAGGTTAATGTTCCAAATGCCACCAAATGCAGACAAGTAAAGAAGAGAAAATCTGGTTGAAGGACATGTACTTTGAGTGACTGAAATATGAAATATGTTTCTACATATTTGTTGTTTGACACATGCTTTCATATTTCCTGAACTTCTGGAAAAGTTGGATCCTTCTTTCTTCTACCAGAGGACTCTAGACATGACGACATTTTTCCTAGGGTAGAAGAAGCATTTCAAATGAAATAAAATTATTCCAAGGTATGAGAGACATGCCTGGGATTTTGACATGAGTTCTCAGTGGCCATTCGCTTCCATGACAAACCTAGAATGTAAATGAACAGCAAGTAATTTATTTGTCTTTTGGTCATAGTTTGGTATTTGTGACTTTTTCACAGATAGAAAATGCCAAAAAGATCCTTACATGTTCTAGAAATTGACCGTTAGTCACTTCTTTGAAAGTCATGACAAATTGCTTGAAAAGCTAAGATTTCTGTATTAGGGCTGTGTGCACACATGAGTGTTCACTTGTATCACTTGTCTTAATGTTAAGAACCAGACAAACATGGGACTATCACCAAGAGGTCAAATAGGTCCTGGTCAACACTGGCAGCTTAAAAACAATGGATCCTTTATGTAGAACCTTCATGTGGGTCATTTGCAACTCAACTGCCATTGATAGGAGTTGAACTTGGAGCTGGCTTTACATTTGAATGATGGGTTCAGTCAAGTGTCTGTCCTTAGTCACCAATCACTCCTAATAAAAGTGATCATTTCTAAGAATACTGTCAAGAATTAGGGTAGTAGCTATACACAGGGCTTGAAATTGCAACCTGGGTTACCATTGTTGCCCTTACTAAAAGGACACCTGAGTGAACTATCTTAATTAACTCAAGTTCTATCACTACCATAAGGGCAGCCAAAATCGTAAGTAAGTTGTTGACAAAATATTGGTGGTTCAAAGATTGAGGGTTAAATAAAAATTCACAGAACCTAGGGTTGCCTGGGTGGCTCAATCGGTTTAGCCTCTGACTTCGGTTCAGATAAGATAGCCTTGGGAATGTGCTTACATTTCTTGCTCATTTACCAATTCCCATGTTGTAAAAACAGACCATCCACTTACCCATGGTGAATATCTCAGGGTCCTGGGACTGAGCCCTGCATTGGGCTCCCTTATCATGGGGAGTCTTTTAGCTGCTCTCCCTCTGCCCTTGGCCTCCCCTCCAGCTGTCTCTCCCTCTCTCTTTCTCTCTCTCTCTTTCAAATAAATAAAATCTTTTTGTGGGGACACATTCAGTAATAATTTCCATTTATTTGCTAGATATGCCACTATTCAGATTTTGTTTCTTCTTGCATTAGTTTCGTTACATTGTATTTTTCAAAGAATTTGTCCATTCTACCTAAACTGTCAAATGTGTTGGTATAAATTTGTCCATAACGCTGTCATTTTGAGATATGTAGTTGCTGTAACAGTGTTCCCTCTTTTATACCTGGTATGGATAATTTGCACTTTCTCTACTTCTTGCTAGGAATTTATTAATTTTATTAAACTTTCCTAAGAAAAACATTTTTTTAATTTAAAATTTAAAAATAAATAAAAATAATTAATATTAAGAAATTCACAGAACCTACCTTACCATACATCTAAAGGAAATTTAAAAATAATAAAAATATCAACAAAAAAACTAATAGCATTCAAGCTTATGAAAGAACCAAATTTTGTATCACAAATCTTGAAAAGTACTGCTTAGTAGCAAAAGAATGAGCAGATCAAAATTGAAAGCAGGCAACAGTAATTGACAGGAATGCCTTCCTCTACCAGTACAGTACCACCACCTTCTACTGGGACCCTCACCACTCACCACTAGACTTCAGCATTGTGGGGAGAATGAGAAGCAAGGAATTAAGAGAAATTTGACTAATTTGAGAAGGGACTTTGATGACTGGTCTGAGAGGAAGGGATAGCGAAGCAGCGGTGGGCCAGATGGGAAGGAAGTGAGGTTGGAAAATGAACAAAAGGAAATAGAATACACTTCTTCATTGATGTGACTTGCTAAAAACTGACATCATTAATAGAATTTGTCAGTTTCCTTCTGACAGGGAGAAAGGTGGCAATACCAATTATCCCCAATAATTAAATAATTAATAATCAAATATTTTGTTAGACGTAAGAAAAAATAAAATGTAAAGTAAATGTGAATGCCTACAGGTATATAATAATATAATATCCCAAACATAGGGGCAACATAGTTTCCCAAATGAAAGGGGCAAGCACAGTATCCCAAATGAAGGCCATCTACTCACTGTGAATGACACAAGAAGGGATGACATGGGTCCCCTGTTACACTGGCTTAGAAGGAAATAGAAATGGATGTGCTCTGTGAACTCAAATATTAGAACCATATGAAATCAGCATAGTGGCATCTGGTGGCTCAGTCAGTTGGGCATTGTCTCTTGATTTCAGCTCAGAGCATGATTATCAGGAGTGTGGGATGGAGACCCAATGTGGGGCTTTGTACTCAGCAGGGAGTGTGCTTAAGATTCTCTCTCTCCCCCAGTCCCTCTGCCCTCCCCACACTCTTTCTCTAAAAAATAAGAAAAAAAAAAAAGATAAACAGATCTTTGGGAGAAAAAAAAAAAGAACCACATGAAACAAGGGTAACCATATGAATCAAAGCTCTCCCATCCTCACTGGCCACAATACTTTATATCATTCTAACAAGGCAGTATGAAATTGAAAATGTGAGAGAGCAGTGAAAAATATTCACTGGCTATAAAACCCTTAATGCCCTCTTACCACCATCAAGAGTTAATAGAAAATTGGAATATAGAATACAAAACGGAGCCTAATTTTCAATTCTTGATCTGAAGCTCTGATGCAAAACCCCAAACACAGAGCTCACCTGATGTTTGAAGGGAGCTAAAAATAGCATACTCAAAATACATTTGGCCAAATGTAAGATACAGATGAAGCAGCCTATTTAATTAATAAACAGCCTAAGAAGATATGGCAGGGCAACAATACAAAAATACTCGATCAAATAATAAGAGTAAGGAAAGATGGAAATGGCAAAATAAAAAGGAAAGAAAAAGAGAATCAAATCTGGAATATATATATGTGTGTGTGTGTGTGTGTGTGTGTGTGTGTGTGTATACACATACATACACACACATACACACTAGGAAATAGAAAAAGAAAAATTTTCAACAGTAGCTATACTTTTCAAGGAATTAAGGAAGACACAAAAATTTGGAACTGTATGTAAAAAGAAAATATTAAGAATAAGGTAAGTGATAGCTATGTGTTAAAAAAATAACTTGTTCCCAGTAAACTATACCAGAGCAAATTAATGCATTAGAAATAGAGTATAAATCACATAATATAAGGCCAGATCAGGGACATACAGGGCAGGCATTAAAACATTACTACCAGGTGAAGTCAAAGTCTGCATTCCTTACTGGGCTTCTACTGACACCTGAAGTTGGGATATTTTTTGTTATGTTTGTGTAGAAGCGGGAGTTCTGGCTCACTTCATGGTCCCATGGACACTGTGGTGAGAGTTTTCTCAGTACTACTGGGTGGTAGTGAAAGTCTAGATCCTCTGTTGGACCTCCTTTTGTACCACCGACCTTCTTACTATTGGGTGGGGGGCGGAAGGTCAGGGTCTCCAATGATACCAGGGTATGGATGGCTTATTGCTGGACAACAGGATGAAAATCCCAGCTCCTTCTGTGTTTTTCTGTAACCATCCCAGTGAAGATAGTAAGGAGCTTTATTACATTCTAGTATTGGTGTAAGTCTAAGCTCCCCTACTTGGGTTTTGGTGGCATGGGTGGGGATAAGTTCATAATTTTTCTGTGATGACTGCCTAGAGTAGAGTAGTCACTGTCTAAAACTTCCCTGTTTTTACCAGGCTGTCACTTTCTTGATCCTTTGGCTGGAGAGAACAGACTTTTTATCATGCCTGTGGGTGTTTCTAGTTATATGACTTCTTCAGCTCCAAGCTCTAGTACAAAGAACCAACCAAACAAACAAACAAACCCAAAACCCAAAAAACCCAGGGACTGCACAGAGTAGTTCCTTGGGCCCAAGGTCCCTAGCCCATCTGCCTACCTTCTCTCCACCTCTTGGAGTTTTCTTAACATTTGCTGTATATATATATATATATATATATATATATATATATATATATATATAGTCAATGTTTTAGGCTGTTCTTAGTGGAAGGAATAGAGGAAAGTACATATATTTTATCTTTCTGAAAGGAAAAGTCTGAACACGTTTTTGAAAGGTTGAAAGTGAATGGAAGAGTGGAAGTTGAAACTCAAGTGCCTGCAGAGGTTTCTAACAAAAAGTAAAAAAACATCAAGTACTGGCAAGGATGTAGAGAAGAGCCCTTGTAAATCTCATACAATGCTGGTGAGAATGCAAAATAATACAGGTTCTTTGGACAAGCTTTTGGCAGTGTCTTGAGGGTTAAACATATATTTGTCATACAACCCAATAATACCTTTTCTAAGGCATTTGCTCAAGAGTAACAAAACACATTTTCGTACAGAAAAACTTGATTTGAATGTGAATGTCCATTTGTTGTTTATAAGAAACAACTCAAGGTCTATCAACTAATGGGTAAATTATAAAATTATGGTATAACCAGGAATATAATGCTCCTCAGCATTGAGAAGGTATAAACTCTTGATGAATTCAATTGCATAAATGAATCTCAAGCCATTTTGCTATTGACCAATGCAACACACAAAATATTGGCTGTAATTTGATTCTATTTATGTAACATTCTGGAAAAGGCAAAAATACAGAAACCAAAATCATATCAGTGGGTGGGTAAAAGGGATTGATCAACAATGGGGCATAAGAGAGCTTTTTGCATGATGATAACGCCTTATACTTTGATTGTGGTAGTGTCTGCTCCATTATTTCATAAACTCATACAACTCTACATTTAAACGGTATAAATTTCAATGAATGTAATTTATAAACCAGTGAATTTAACTTGAAAATAATGAATTAAAAATGGACAATAAAATCCTTAATAGAAGACATAAAAAATCAGTAAATGTTTTAAAAATGCTTTTAAAAAAGTTAAAAAATAAGCTAAGACAAGTCAATGAAGTAGTCTTTACAATTCTGGGACCCAATTCCAAAATGTGTGTGTGGGGGTGGGGTTCGTACACCTTCAACAAGCAATACTTAGTATACCAGTTAGTGTCCTAGAATTTAATTCCATCTAACACTATCTACATGGAGACAGTATCAGATCCCTGAGGTTAAGGGCCTAGTTTTGATACAGGCAGGCTGGGTCTGACAAGCCAGAGAGGGGTTCCATAGGTTAGCCAAGAGGGTCCTTGGCTTCACAACAGTATGGAGATCAAATGTGAACCAACAAGAAGTAAAAGCAATTCACTGAATTACTGAAGATCTCTCTCCCTCTGTGTGTGTGTGTGTGTGTGTATACATGTATATGTATGTGTATATATATATATACATATATATATATGTATATATATACATAGAGAGAGGTAGAGGGTGTCGAAGGGACATACATGTATATGTATATATATATATATCTGTATATATATACATAGAGAGAGGTAGAGGGTGTCGAAGGGACTTGGAAAAACAAAAAAAAAACATGAATCTTTTCTTTGCTTGGTATCTGAGATTTTTACTGGCAATTGTGGTCTTGTGTATGTGTCCTTTTAGCCATCCAGGAACTGGCCCTAACAAGGGCAAGGCCCAGGTGTCCTTCATAAGTCATGCATTCCCTGAAGCGAGTCTTGGGTCAAGATATTTGAAATCAGTGGTCTTGGAGAACATTTATAAGGACCCCACCATGTCACTCCTTAGATGTTATCTATAGTGCTAGAAGTCTCCAAAGATATCATAATCTCTTTGTCCCTTACTAGGACATATGCTATTTCCATTACAAGGCATGTGCAAATTCAGACAGTGGTACAGATCCCAGCAAGAAGAGAAACTGGAAAAGGAGCAAAACAAAACAAAACAAAAAAACCCACAGCTTTTTAAATGGGGTCCCTTCAGTTTCCCTGTCTCAGTTCCACAAGATTGCCCCCTACTCAGATACTAGTCACAAACAGTATATCCACAGGTTACCCATAACTTCTATCTGATTTGGATTTGTCTACAAATTGAGGCTCCCATGGCCCCTTGCCTCAGGTTCAATTAACTTACTAGAGTAGCTCACAGAATTCAGGAAAATAGTTTACTTACATTTGCCAGTTTATTATACAATGAAATGTAAAGAATACAGATGAACATCCAGATGAAAGAGATACACAGGAAAGGCATGTGGAAAGGGCACAGAGCTTCCACGTCCTCTCCTGGTCCACCACTCCCTTACACCACTACACATTTACCAGTCCAGAAGCTCTCCAAACTCAGTCCTTTGGGGGCTTTTAAGGAGGCTTCAGTGCATAGACATGATTGATTAAATCACTGGCTACTGGCAATTGATTCAACCTCCAGATCCTTGCCTCTCCCTGGAAATTGGGTGAGATGGGATTGAAAGTTCCAACCCTCTAATCACATGGTAGGCTCCCTGGCAACTGGCCTCATCTGTACCTACAGTCCAAAAGTCAATGGAATATGATTCAGCCATGAGAGAGGATGAATACTCACCATTTGCAAAGACATGGATGCAACTGAAGAGGACTACACTAAGTGAAGTAAGTCAAGCAGAGAAAGACGGTTATCATATGGTTTCACTCATATGTGGAACATAAGCAATAGTACGGACGGCCATAGGGGAAGGCAGGGAAACTGAAGGGGGGGGAATCATAGAGGGAGATGAACCATGAGAGACTATGGACTCCAGAAACAAACCAAGGGTTTCAGAGAGGAGGAGGATAGGGGGATAGGGTAACAGGGTGATAGGTAGTAAGGAGGGAACATGCTGTAGTAAGCACTGGGTGTTATACCCAACTAATGAATCAATGAACACTACATCAAAAACTAATGATGGGGCGCCTGGGTGGCTCAGTGGGTTGAGCCTCTGCCTTCGGCTCAGGTCATGATCTCAGGGTCCTGGGATCGAGTCCCGCATTGGGGTCTCTGCTCAGCGGGGAGCCTGCTTCCTCCTCTCTCTCTCTCTGTATGCCTCTCTGCCTACTTGTGATCTCTGCCTGTCAAATAAATAAATAAAATCTTTAAAAAAAAAAAAACTAATGATGTACTATATGCTGGCTAACTGAACATAAATAAACAAACAAAAAGCTCAACAGCTACCTCATTCACATAACAAAAGACACTTTCACAGTTCTCATCACTTAGAAAATTCCAGGGGTTTCAGGAACTCTTGTGCCAGAAACAAAGACAAAGACAAAATAATATACTTCTTACTATAAAGCACAGTATACCGTATCACAAATGGACATAGGTGAAAAAAGAAAACTAAAGAAACAATGAGGTCAAAATTCATTAAATATAATTTCAGAAAGACAAAGAGGATTAAACAAAGAGAAGGAATTTAAGAAAGATAATGTAAGCATATTTCTAAGGATTGAAGGATCTGAGTTTGCATATTGTAAGGTCTCACTGCAAAGAACAGCAAATGAAAATAGAACCACAAGAAAGCACACCATACTGAAATTTTAGAACAGAAGAAATAGAGAACACCTAAAGTTCTCAATGTCAGAGCATTTTTAAATGAAATAAAGAAAGCTTACACATATATGAAAACCTGAATCAAAATTGTACTGGTCCTCTCATAAGCAGCATGCAACCTCACAAGAAATGAACCATGCCTTTAGAGTTCTGAAGAATTTTTTTTTTAGCATAATTCTATATCCAGCTAGATTATCAATCAAGATAAACATTTTCACGAATGTAAGACCTGAAAAAAGGTTTACCACTTGTAAAGAGGAAGCTAACACATCCAGAAAATAAGAAATCCAATAGCAGAAAGAGGTGAAAAGAATCACAAAGATAATGTTAAACAGAGTCTCATATTACACTGAGACTGTATATACAGCCTAAGGAGCAACCAGTTAAGTTTAAAGCAGGAGGATGTAGAACCCCTGAAGATATATAGGTTGCCTTTGGAACAATAACATTATCTGATATATTTCAACATTTAGAAAATGGCATTGGGATTCTATGAGAGGATTTGGAAAGAATTACTGATAAGTACACTGAAAACTGAGCAAATTAAAACTGAAACAACTCGGGGCTCCTGCGTGGCTCAGTGGGTTAAGCTCAGGTCACGACCCCAGGTATCAAGCTCTCTGCTCCTCAGGGAGCCTGCGTCCTCCTCTCTCTGCCTGCCTCTCTGCCTGTCACATAAATAAATGAAATCTTAAAAACAAACAAACAAACAAAACACAAAAAAACGGAAACAACTAATAACTCCAGGAAAAAAAAAAAGTTGTTTATTGTATGTAATTTAAGGTTAACAGTGACACAGGTTGGCACAGAAATGAAAAAAATATTTGCATACTCAAAAATAATGTACATACTATATACTGATTTAATATAAGGATACTTTGGGGGGAGAGGGGAAACAGAAGTGGTTCATGTGATAATGCTTCCTATTTCTTAATAGGCATCAATAAATTATTAATAAAATCAAGGTAGTAAGCATGCTTATATAAATGTATTAGCTGGAAATAACAGAGCTAAATATAAGAAGGAGCAGTTCATATAATTGGCAGAAGTTGCCTTTAGAGGACAAATAGGGCATGTGAAAGAAGGCATGGATATATTTTTTATTATACATTTTATAATTCTGTTCAATAAAATGGAGGATTGCTAAAAAGTTCCCTCTGCCCCACATCCCTAATTCCTAAATCCAAAGTGCAAATGATTTGGAATCAGAGACAATTTAAAATTTTTGCTTTACCACTAACTACGGGAGTTGGAGTAAATCATTTAACTTAAGTGAGTCTCAGTTTCTACTATTTAAGGTATAAACAGCAGAAACTAATTTAATGGATTGAAATGAGAATTAAATGATGAAAGAAAGCTCTCATCCCAGGGAGAGATAGCATATACATGTTGCTTTTACTTTTGAAGATTCTCTTCTCTAGGCCTCAGCATTTATGCTGAGAGGTCTACCTTTATGACTTTATTTCTTTGGAGAAGATTTTGCAGACTCATTTTAATTTAGAATTTTGGGCAACTAAATTTAATGTGAAAACTTTTTTTTTTTTTTTTTTTTGCTTTAGTGTTTATTTTTAAAATTTTTAAAGAATTACTTTTTTTTATTATATTCAATTAGCCAGCATATTGTACATCATTAGTTTTTGATGCGGAATTCTAATATAAACAATTTAAGCTTAAATTTTTGAAAAAAATTTTTTTTGCTTTTTTTGTTTTAGTGTTTATTTTTTAATTTTTTTAAAGAATTACTTTATTTTTTATTATGTTCAATTAGCCAGCATATAGTACATCATTAGTTTTTGATGTGAAATTCTAATATAAACAATTTAAGCTTAAATTTTTATGACTGAAATGCACCATTAATAGTATATAAAATAAGTGTGAGATATGTTGAAATAACATTATGCCATACTACTAACTTTTCATGTTAGATATTATACCTACATATAAAAATGCAGAAAGAAAAGCATCACTGAAACAATATAATCTCCAAAATGCCTGGATAGTAAATAACATATTAAAATTGCTTTTTTTAAATTACTTTTTAAATATGAATGATATCAATGTTAATACCATTAGTGAAATAAAATAATAAAGTAACGTTTATTTTAGAATATAAAATCAGTTATTGTGCTTGTGATTATCTTAATTTACCTTCTGTTTTCAACATTAGTTTCTAATATGCCCAAAAGAATCATGAACGGACATTTTAAAATGGCAGATCTTGAGCTGAGATACTCAGCTTATATATGGAGGAGGAGACTTTAGTTAGTAATTAAGCAATAATAATCAAGGCAGATTAATGGCTGTCTCAGAAAGTTCATTGCTGTGGGCCATTAACCCTAATATAGCAATTAATTCCCAAGGAAATGACCTATGCTTCAGAGGCCATTTCTGGAGTTTGAAAATATCAGAACTAAAACCACACTAAACTGTCCATTGTCAAAAAGTAAGCATGCCATTTCTACTCCTGTGATGATTAATTTTGTGTGTTAATTTGACTGGAAAATGGGTACCCAGATATTTTGGTCAACACTATTCTAGGTGTATTTGATGAGATTAACATTTGAATTGGTGGACTGTGTAAAGCAGATTGCTCTCCTTAATGTGAGTGGCCCTCATTCAATCAGTTGAAGTTCTGAAAAAAATAAAATAAAAAAAGGCTGATTCTCCCCTGAATAAGATGGGCACTCCTCCTGACTGCCTGCCTTGAGCTAGAACATTGGTCTTTTTCCTGTCATGAGACTGGAATGGAAACACTTGATTCTTCTTGTGTCTCAATTCTGCCAGCTTTTGGACTAGAATTTATATTATTGATTGTTCTCAGGCCTTCAGATTGGGACTGACATTACATCTTCTGGGTCTACAAATAGCTGACTGCAGATTGTGAGACTTCTCAGCTTCCTTAATCACAATAAGCTAATTATCTACCTATCTACCTACCTACCTACTCTACTGGTTCTGTGTCTCTGAAAAACCCTAATATCATTTCCTTTCCTCCCTCCCTCCCTTCCTTCTCTTCCTCCTTTCCTTTCTTCCCCCACTCCCTTCCTTCTCTCTCTTTCTATTCTTTCCTTCCTTCCTGTATACATGTCAAGGGAAATTTGAAAACATGCACACTCAAAAATTCAACAACTAACAATTTCTTAAGCACATGAATTGATTTCAATTTTCTTAAATTGTAATTCAAAATTATTTGAAAAGAAAGAAGAAATTAGTATGTAGAATTTATGATGTGACAGGTAACTCACATATGTTACTCAATTAGTTCACAAGACAAATGGTAAAAAATAAGGACTGTAAACATTATTTCATAGATGAGAAAACATGGGTTCAGGTTATTTAATTAGCTTGCTCATAGGCACACAGTAAGAATCATCTAAACAGATCTGATATCAAAATTTCTGGTTTTATAACCTATGATCTTTCTGTAGTGCATTACTGCAGTCTTTTTGAAGACCCCCCTTTTAGACTAGCACTAACAAAGAATTCTTACCGGAACTTGCTTTATGTAATGGTTTAAACAGATATATCATGCTAATATATGGTATAATAATAATAATGATGATGATTTTGATGAAGTTCTAGAACCTAGGTGAGGTTCGGTGGGCTGAGGTCCGGAGCCGATGATCAAGAATTCTTGAGACACCTTTGGTGCAAAATAGTGGTTTATTAAAGCACGGGACAGAACCCATGGGCAGGAAGAGCTGTTGCCCTGGGTTGTGAGGGATGGCAGGTACTCTGTGGTTGGGGGAAGGTGAGGGGAAGGAAGGTTTCAATGGAGTTTTCATATGTTAAAGCGGGCCTATGAGGTGCCTTGCTCTTGTGCTTGATCAATGTTGTCTTTAAGCCAACCATTAACACCAAGATAGTCAGGAGATTCTTGGTGGGATGTCATAATCAATAGTCTTTGTTAGTGAGATTTAGGTTTAGAAGAGATTTAACTATATTTACATTCCCTTCTACCTCAGCCTCCTCCAGTTTTGTTTACAGTGGGGAGGGAGACATTGGGGCTTGAGGAACTGAGTTATTTGCCTTTGGAAATTTGTGCTCTTGATAAGGTAATTTCTTTGTAGATCTCTAGGACATTTGTAAACCAAGGGAGACTCCTGTCTTGCAGGATTGTGATCTCTGCAAGTTGTTTATCCTTTATGGCAGTCAGGGGTCCCTGAGGAATGTCACATACATTACCAAGGGGAGGGGAGCAGGTGGAGAGGAGGTGCAAGGTTCCATCTTTTGCTTTGTCCTCAGCCAGCTTCCTGCTCCCTCATCAATTTAATATAGATAAATTAATCAAAACATATTTATAGTTAAGTTTAATATCAAGTAAAATGACAAGAGTATGCACAGGTATTATTTGAGGGGACACTGACATTACCATCTAAAATTTTATATATCAAAAATATATCATTCTTATAATTATAAATATATATGATATTGGCAAGCTTCTTAAGATAAAACTTCTAGCCATACCAATAACATATGAAAAAAAGGTATTACTTACACAAGGGAAAGGATTTATAGATTATCTTTATTTATATGCTTTATTTATTTATATATTTATTTATAGATTATCTTTATTTATATGCATTATTTATTTATATATTTATTTATAGATTATCTTTATTTATATCTTTATTTTATTTATTCCTCATTTTTGCAAGGGCATAAATTATTTTTATGCTCATACAAAAAGTAATTAGACAATGGCTTAAAGTTAGGTGTGTGTCAAGCTTACCTAATCCAAAGAATTTTTAAGTCAGAAGTAAGAAAACAGTATAATATTCATTAAAAGATTAACATATGAAGTAGCTCTCTCTTAGGAAATGTAGTATTTAATCCAATATTAATTTTTTTGTGGAGAGAGAGGAAAATAAGAAGTTAAGGAATATCACTACAGATTAGGACTTCAGTAACTCGGCAATAGAAAAAAACCTTAGAAATGATTACCACAGGGGCGCCTGGGTGGCTCAGTGGGTTAAAGCCTCTGCCTTCAGCTCAGGTCATGATCTCAGAGTCTTGGGATCGAGCCCCACATCGGGCTCTCTGCTCAGCAGGGAGCCTGCTTCCTCCTCTCTCTCTCTCTCTCTGCCTGCCTCTCTGCCTACTTGTGATCTCTGTCTGTCAAATAAATAAGTAAAATCTTTTAAAAAAAAATGATTACCACTGAGGTGACACTTGCTAATTTTATATATTGAGCTAAGGATATCAATAAATACATAATCTACATGTTTTTAAACCTCTAGAAATTTTGAAAACTGCTTTTGTTATATTGTTTTATTTTCTTTGCTTTTTTCAAGCCCACTCCCTCCTTTAAACTATAAAGGAAAAGTAGAATATTTGTGTAGGTGCAAACCTACCAAAGTTGCTAGCGGTGGGGGGTTGTTGGTGGAGAAGGAAGCCGAGGAGGAAAGAAGTGTTTTTGATGGAGACAAGTGTTTGTCAATTGATTCTCATTTTATTACTCAGTCATGTGTACCTCTCAAGAGAGATACTGTTTGAAAAATGAGAAATGCCTCAAGAAAGGAATTTAACCCATTACATAATTATTTGCACATTGTATTATTCCTGTTTTCTTTTTTTTTTTTCCTTTATTCTTTAAGGTATTATGGCCCAGATGTCAAAAATCTGTAGATTATAGTTAATAGCTAGTAAAAATAAGATTATTGGTACAGGAATGGATTTTTAAATTCATTCATATCACAAGAAAATATAGATGATAGGATCCATCTGCTAGCCTCAGTGAGACATCCCTTTTACCCTGAGGTTATATCATCACTATAGTAATCCATAGGTTACCTTTAAGATGATCCAATATTCTCTCCTTTCATAACTTTTATGCCTCCTTGTCTACCTCTCTACAATTAACATCATCTGACTCTTATCATGATGGTTAGCTCTCCATCAAAGAACATGAAAATCTTGAAGCTGATGCAGAGTTCTAGTTTCAGTATCTACTGGATATAAAGTTCCTTCCTTCCTTCCTTCCCTCCTTCTATTTCTATTCTTTTTAACAATATACCTTTTATTTAAAAACCAATGCTCCTTAATTTCATAGTAATCCTATAAAATACCTTTGTTTTTGAGTAGAGTGAGAGTAAATCCTCATTTGTGCCCTCCAGCTGGGTAATCAGAACATTCCATTTCTCTGAAAAGAGTAATGGTTCAAACATCTCCATAAATTAACACCTGCCCTAGTGATGAGGGAGCAGGAGGCTGGCTGAAGACAGAGCAAAAGCTGGCACTTTGCACCCTCTCTCCACCCGCTCCCCTCCTTAGTATGTGTAGCATTCCTCAGGCACCCCTGACTGCCATAAAACTATAAATAGTTAACTTGCAGAGATCACAATCCTGCAGAACAGGAATCTCCCTTGCTCTACAGATGTCCTAGAGATCTACAAACAGGGAGGTTACCTTATCAATAGCACAAATTTTCAGAGGCAAATAACTCTCAGTTCCTGAAGCCCTAATGTCTCCCTCCCCACCATAAACTGGAGGAGGCTGAGGTAGAAGGGAATGTAAATGATAGCAGGATTGTAACACCCCACCAAGAATCTCCCTTCCGGGGCGCCTGGGTGGCTCAGTGGGTTAAGCCGCTGCCTTCGGCTCAGGTCATGATCTCAGGGTCCTGGGATCGAGTCCCGCATCAGGCTCTCTGCTCAGCGGGGAGCCTGCTTCTCTCTCTCTCTCTCTGCCAGCCTCTCTACCTACCTGTGATCTCTCTCTGTCAAATGAATAAATAAAATCTTAAAAAAAAAAAAATCTCCCTTCCCTTCATACCCTCCCCACAAAGGCAAGGTATATAACCTGCCATCCCTCAAAACCTGAGGCAGCAGCTCTTCCTGCCCATGGGTCCTGTTCCCGTTCTTTAATAAACCACCATTTTGCACCAAAGGTGTCTCAAGAATTCTTTCTTGGTCATCAGCTCCGGACCTCAGCCCACCGAACCTCACCTAGGTTCTAGAACTTCATCACTAGGATTTTGGTTAACATTAGTGAGAAAACCATCCCACTTTTTGCTGGAATTTTAAGCCACAGAAAGTATATTAACTATAAGCTACTTGTACATCTTTATCATTAGTTATACAAGAGATATTCCCAAGAAATGAAGACAATGCTGGGAAGAACAGAAGCCAGTGATGAAATGGGGTAGAACCTTGATTCTGCTATTCCTGAAGAAAGTCTGCCAAAGGACTTTACAGTTATATAATCTAATAAAGTTTTACTTTGTTAACTATATTGAGCTGCATTTCTATAAATTTCTGTTAAATTCTGTAAATTTAATGACTCCTACTTTATTAAGTAATTAGTGCCTGGAATTAATTTATTGCTAGTTAACAGTTGTAGTAATGAAGTGGCTAACCTGAAAAAGGGTAGTGTGGTGAGGAGCTCTGGACTTAGTTACTATTGTATTTAAGGTGATGGTTAAAATATTGTTCTCTGTCTCTGGGAAAAATATCAGGTACCCATCAATACTGGAGAGTTAAGAGACTTTGGTAAAATCTTTCAGAATGTTGGAGTCTTTCTGTAATGTCCTTTTGTAAAATCCCATCCAAAAAGAGAAAGTTACAGTCTCAGATGACATGCTGGAAAGCAACAAGTAAACACAGCATGTGTTGTTAGGAGAGGTCCTATGTTCCTTCAGTCCACAGTCAAGATGGAGCAAGTCATAAAACCATACAGACTGCTGGACTGAAAAACAACAAACGCAACAAAACAAAAACAAAAATCTTTGTTTCCAAGCTAATAAAAATGGGAGAAAAGATTTAGAGGACGCAGAGGATACAAAAATGGAACATGTAGGTTTCCAGAAACTCTGTTAGGTGTATCCTGCCATTTAAATTAAACCATTATCCACAATTTAAAGAGCCACTGTATTTGATGCAGCCTGGGTTCAAGGAGCATAGAAGGCCTCCTATACCAGGTAATATATACCTGATAATACTGTTTCTTTTTTTTAAGAAGATTTTATTTATTTATTTCTGAGAGAGAGAGAGAGTGCACAGCATGGAAGAGAGGCAGAGGAAGAAGCAGACCAGGGAGCCTAAAGCGGGATTCAATCCCAGGACCCTGGGCTCATGAGGTGAGCTGAAGGCAGACACTTAACTGACTGAGACACCCAGGTGCCCCCTAAAACTACTGTTTCAAAAGCCAAGGCCTTTTATTTTGAAAGTCTGCAAAGTTGGGCTGAACACTGCAGTTCAGTGCAAGGCAACAAAAGCCACAATGGTGAAAACCATTTTCATGACCTGTTGACATTGGATTTGAGGACACTTTTTTAAAAAGATACATGGATTGACTGATTGATTGATTTTACAGAAAGAGAGAGCTTCGGGGGAGGGGGAGCAGAGGGAGAGACAGTCTTAAGCAGATTCTGCACTGATGGCAGAGGCCCACATCGGGCTTGATCACACAACCCTGAGATTATGACCTGAGCCAAAACCAAGAGTGGGATTCCTAACCGACTAAACCACCTGGGCACCCCAAGGATTTCAGGCCCTTTTAAAAATCTACTTATTAGCCCACAGTGCTTTCAGGTGGTGGATATAGTGATAACCTATTTGCTCAATGCCCGAGATATTCCACAGGGCCCTTAATTCTCAGTGAAAGGAAATGAGCTCCAGAATCCATGCTGGCCCCCAAAGTTGTACAAAGATGTGGCAAGGAGGAAAATTATCCTCTCAAGAACATGAAGGGAATGCATTGGGTGATTAAAAACTCATTATTGGTAAAGAGAAAGTGTTTACTCTTCTTTTCCAGAAAGAAATGCTATATATGTTATGGATCAGTGAATGTTTTATGTTGTTTCAACTTTTCCCCTTTTTCTAATGAGAGATCTTAGCAAAGTTGTTCTTTTTTTTTTTTTTAAAGATTTATTTATTTATTTGTTTGACAGAGATCACAAGTAGGCAGAGAGGCAGGCAGAGAGAGAGAGAGAGAGATGGAAGCAGGCTCCCTGCGGAGCAGAGAGCCTGATGCGGGGCTCGATCCCAGGACCCTGAGGTCATGACCTGAGCCGAAGGCAGCGGCTTAACCCACTGAGCCACCCAGGCACCCCAGCAAAGTTGTTCTTATTCCATTTCATGTTCATCAGAAATACATATTGGGCACAAATGACTTTATCATTTAGCCTATTTCTGACAATGAAGAAGATAAAACCTATACATACTGATCTGGAAGTCGTATCTATAGGCAGGTTTAGGTAGATCTCTTTTGGAAGAATGGGGATATTTTTAAGTTGAACTTAGGATTATTCTTTGTTTTTAATTTGTAAATTTAAGTATTTTTTTAAAAAATTGGTTTGGTGGAGATTTTAAAATATTTTATGTACAGAAAGAAATGTGTTCTAGGTTTTGACACATATATACCCAGTCACAAGCACAGGCAAATGAAAAAGTATGCCATTCCTTGGATAAAGTGATTGATTCGTAGATGGTGACATGACTCAAATCATGGCAATCAGAATTTGAATTGTTTCTCCAGAGCTAACCAGAAAGATGCTCCCCTTTCCTTAGGTCTGTATGTCGTAACAGCAAACCTCCCATCTGAGGACTTAAGACACGGCCATGTCTAAACTGAACTACTTTTCTTCTTTTAATTGAGTTAGTATTCTTCATCGTTTAGTTATTTGAATAAGATGCCAATCATTTATAACTAGAAGCTCTCTAATAAACATATTAAAATTCTTAGTAGGAGCTAACACAGTACACTTCCTTGATATCCAGGATTAGGTCTATAAAGCTAAGATAGCATCCTAAATAATAGTTTTTTCTTTTTAATCATGCTTTGTTCTGTTTTACTGACATCAAGAACATTATAAAAAGATATTTGAAGGCCTATTCTTATTCTTATATATAGTTACTGTTAAGCTTATAGGCTGAACTATTGGTTCTTTCTTCTGTGAAAAATTACATCTCATCAAAGTTTTCCCACACTTACTAAATAACAGATTCTTTTTTTTTTTTAAGATTTTATTTATTTATTTGACAGAGAGATCACAAGTAGGCAGAGAGGCAGGCAGAGAGAGAGAGAGGGGGAAGCAGGCTCCCCACGGAACAGAGAGCCCAACGTGGGGCTCGATCCAAGGACCCTGAGATCATGACCTGAGCTGAAGGCAGAGGCTTTAACCCACTGAGCCACCCAGGCACCCCTAAATAACAGATTCTTAAGGCATAAATTAAATAGACCATCATTGGGCTGAAAGGAAAATATAATCTATTTCAGTCTAATAGTTTATTTGCTTTCCTATGAATATAGTCCCACAATAGTAAGTCTTCAGATAAAATACATTTGGAAATACATTTGTCTTCTATAGTGAATTCAGCCCAGTCACTCATTTGCCCCTGCTTTTTTTTTTTTAAGATTTAATTTATTTATTTGAGAGAGAGAGAGAAAGAATGAGAGTGAGAGAGCATGAGAGGTCAGCAGGAGAGCCAGACTCCCTGCCCAGCAGGGAACCCAACGTGGGACTTAATTCCGGGACCTCAGGATCATGACCGGAGCCAAAGGCAGTTGCTTAATGAACTGAGCCACCCAGGCACCCTCGTTTACTCCTTTAATATATGAACTTGCACTTAATGAAATGGATTGTTGAACTCCCATAGTATTATGGTTGGCTTTACTATACTTTAATCCCCCTAATAATGACCTGAAATTAGGAAGATGTCTAGAAACATAAAAGAAGGTAATACCTTTCTGCTAATAACAACTATATTACCCCATAGGTAAAGACTACACATGGCACTGCATTTTCTCATTTCTGAGTGACTTAGTAACGGAGTACTGAAGCTGTTTTCCACTAAAGCTTGTTTTTATGCTCCCAGCTTTCTATGATAAAGCTCTCTTAAAACTAGGACAAAATGATAAGCTCGAGAAATGCCATATTAGAAAGTAATTCATTCCTCTGTGATTTTTGTCTACAGAGCTCTTTTCACTTAACACCCATTATAATTGGTATATCTCTTGGCACTGGATCGGGGCAATACTTTTTTGGGGGGGGGCAGCAATGTATAATTTGTATCTGCTACGAACAAAATGTCAGCAATAAAATAAACAGAAACTATCCTTAGCTTCAAGTATCTTACAACTCATGGGAAGGCAAGCTAATGAGCAGACAATTGCAATATAGTGTATAAAATGCTTGGATGAAAGTAAGTGTTGAAGCATGTGTGCTTCTGGGGGGGGGGGATTAAAAACCTGATTTTGTAAAAACAAACAAACGTGATTTTGTCCTATTTATTCATTTCCATGTTGTAAATAATTCCACCATGGCCAATTTCAAGCTACCAATAGTTTAACAACTATTCACAAATTCTTTGAATGTTTGTTTTTGAACCAATGCAGGGAGTCTCTGGCCCACTCCTATGGGGATTACCACCATCATCGTGGCCAAGGAAGATTTCCAGAAGGGAGTGATATCTAACTGAATATGAAGAAAGGACATTAATTAGTGAAGCAGAGAGAGGAGGGGAAAGACTTGCAGGCAGATAGATGAGCACAGATAAACATCTGGAAGTGAAAGAATACATGGCGTTTGGGGGAAACTACAAGGAACTCATTTTTGACTGGATAATATTTTGATACTTGAAGTACATAAAAACGTACTTAAAGAAGTAAATGTGCTTTCTCTCTCTGCCTGTCTCTCTGCCTGCTTATGATCTCCATCAAATAAATAAATAAAATCTTTAAAAAAAGATAAAAAGAAGTAAATATGTGGCGAATGTCCTCACTAGCCATAATAAGCAATTTGAATTTTTTTTCCAAAGACAATGGTAAGTAGATCATCAGAATTTTCTGGGGATATAGCATGGCATAATCAGATAATTAGAAATATCCCTCAGGAGGTGAACCATGAGAGACTATGGACTCTGAAAAACAATCTGAGGGTTTTGAAGGGGTGGGGGTTGGGAGGTTGGGGTACTAGGTGGTGGGTATTATAAAGGGCACGAATTGCATGGAGCACTGGGTGTGGTGAAAAATAATGAATACTGTTATGCTGAAAATAAAAAATAAATTAAAAAAAAAAAAAAGAAATATCCCTCAGGTTGGATCTGGATGCAGATCCAGTTGGAGAATGGATATCAGTTGGAGAAGACTAATGAAAGGTAATCTAGCTCCAGAAGTATTAGTAACTCTGAGTCCATCTGCTAGAAACAGACCCTAAAGCAGTGGCAGTACTTTGACCCTAAACAGACCCTAAAGCAGGACAGACTTTGACACTGGACATTTGAGAACACATGAAATGTGACAGATTGGCAAGGCATAGGATATGGTGAGGGCAGAGAAGTATTAAGAACAATTTCGGGGACGCCTGGGTGGCTCAGTTGGTTAAGCAGCTGCCTTCGGCTCAGGTCATGATCCCAGCGTCCTGGGATCGAGTCCCACATCGGGCTCCTTGCTCCGCAGGGAGCCTGCCTCTCCCTCTGACTCTTCCTTCCACTCTGTCTGCCTGTGCTCGCTCTCACTCACTCTCTCTCTGACAAATAAATAAAATTAAAAAAAAAAAAAAAGAACAATTTCGAAGTTTCCATCTTAGAAAACTGAGTGGATACTGTGGTTATTTATAAAAAGAATGGATATAGAAAGAGAATAATGTTTCATAAGGGAGGAAAATCTCAGTTATGCACAAATCGAGTTAGAGGTATCTATGAGACACTCAAATGGAAATAGATATCTTATACAGAACTAAGACAGTCAGGATCTGACCAGAATCAAGCTATAGTCTGATTCCTTTCTAAATACTCAGGATAAAATTATGACTGAGATATATTCTCACATGTAAGGTCCCATGGCCCCATGAAACATATAGGTAGTAAGTCAATGATTCAGTTTTGCACACTGTAAAAAGCATACTGAACTGTGGAACACACAAAATGCTTTTACAAAAAGGAATTTAGACTTGAAGGAATGAAGTCTTTCTTAAAACTTAAGTGGGAGTTAAATGGTAAAAAAAAAAAAGAGGAAATGAAGGATATTCTTAGTCGATGGAATGATATGTGTAAATAGGCACTGGCATAAAGCAATAAAAGTCTGAAATGAAGCCTGCAAGAAAGGGACAAAAAATTAAGTTAGAAATAATAGCAAGGGCTTCAACATAAATGGACTTTTCTGCTAAGCTGAGGAACTTAATATCATTGAAACTATAATAGATACGGACACATTTAAATCTGTGATCATATAGGCATTTCAAAAAATTAACTTGAGCAGAAATATAAAGGATGGGAGGGATTTGAGGAGATAAGAAGAATTTAGTCAACCTTCTTTATATTTTATTATAATTATGGGTCAATTCTTGAGGCATAAAATATGAATCCATCCTGCCCAATTAAGAAATCCTAGCAGATCTGTAAGGAGAAAGAAATTAGAAGGATGACATACTGTCAGCCATCTGGGAGTCAAATAATTTTATGAAAGAATTAGAGGTTACTGGCAAGAGGAGGTCCCTGAGAGGTCTGAGACTAGAGAACAGAGATTTCCACATTGGGTATAAGCAAGGAAGAGGGAATGAGAGCATGCGATTTCAAACTGTAATAACTAAGGTCTTGGGAAAGCTCCAGATAATGGACCAAGAAAGCATTAAGTGGCAGGTGATCATCATCAATTTATTGACAATCTAACTTGCAGCTAGCCTTGGTGATTGCAACTAATCTTATTATTCCTCTCTTAACAAATCAGGAAGCTGATAAGCAGACAGGAGTGACTGCCTTATCTATCAACATCTAAAATAGGTTCTGCTTTCCACCAATTTTACCTCCACGGTTGCATGAGATCATGCATAGAAAGTTGTATGCAACTTTCTCACAGTCGGTGGCTCATAAATGAGAAAACAGAATGCTGAGAAGGGTATTAAATAAATTCTAAGTACAGTGCTAGTGGGGACAGTACTGGGTTCCAAACCAGTTAAGACGACTCTAGACTGAGGTTGAATTTCAAGGGTGGACCTTAAGGTGTGATCATATGATGATCACAATCATCATATGAGTGATGTTGTGACAAAAATGAATGATGCTGGACCACATTGAAGGGGAGAAAGGGAGACAAAAATACACCTGTGGGGGTGCCTGGGTGGCTCAGTGGGTTAAGGCCTCTGCCTTTGGCTTAGCCTCTGCCTTTATGATCTCAGGGTCCTGGGAAGGAGCCCCACATTGGGAATCTCTGCTCAGCAGGGAGCCTGCTTCCCCCTCTCTCTTTGCCTGCTTCTCTGCCTACTTGTGATCTCTGTCAAATAAATAAATAAAATCTTAAAAAAAAATACATGTGTGACTTATCTTAATGAGCACTGAGAAATGGACAGAATTGTTGAATCACTATATCGTACACCTGAAACTAATCTAATTGTATGTTAATTATATTTGAATAAAAAAGTCACGTGTGAATATTTTATAGACAAATGAAAGTAATGATCTCCCTTTCCAAGTAGCATCAGTCCATCGTTTAGTCATAAATACTTTAGTTTTTGTAATAATTTCTGTATTTTTTTTCCTTACAATAAAAATGTGTTTTTTGTAACTCCTGTATGGTATTGGTAGTAGAAGATATCTTTTGTATCTATTCTGAATAAATCCACTACTACTACTAATTTACAGCAATTGCTGTTGAAAAAAACTTTTTGAGAAAACCAATTTCACTTTCAAAGAACAGTACTTCAAAGAATCGAAGCAACATAGCAACCATATTATAATGCTTCACAAGATGCCTATAAAAATGAAAAGAGTTACTGGGCCCATAGAAGGCTTCACTTAAAATATAAGAACCAGAGGAAAAAAACAACTATGCTTTAATCCTATGATGAGTAGATGGACAATAAAAAAGTTTCAGGGCTTTAGCATTATAGAATGTTTCGTGTTTATTTTTATTTACTTATTTGTTTAAAAGATTTTATTTACTTGCCAGAGAGAGCATAAGCACAAGCAAGGGGATTGGCAAGTAGAAGGAGAGGGAGAAGCAGACTCCCCAGTGAGCAAGGAGCCGATGTGGGCCTCTATCCCAGGACCCTGGGATCCTGACCTGAGCCAGAGATGCTTTATCGAATGAGCCACCCAGGTGTTACATCGTGTTAAAAAATAAAATGAATGCAAGGCACATAACTCAGTACCCATGTTTTACATTGGAATTACAATACCTAAAAAGATTATTTGATTTTTCTATTGTTTAGATAGTTACTCTCAGTGCAAAGACTATTATTCAGATCTCTTCAAACTTTGAATTATGGTGTAGAAGTGAATACTGATTAACATATAAAACTGTGTTATTTTTGTCAGGAGAAATAAATTCTAACCTTGGGAAAACAATCTTTGCAACATATGAATTTATAATCAAAGAAAGTATTAATGAAAAAGTTAACAGAATGGCTTTTGTCTTATTTTTAAAGATTTTATTTATTATTTAAAGAGACAGCATGAGTGTGTACATGCAAGCAGGGGAAGGGACAGAGGAAGAGGGAGAGAGAATCTCAAGCAGACTACAAGCTGAACGCAGAGCCGGACACAAGGCTCCATCTCAGGATTCTTATCACGACCTAAGCCAAAACCAAGAGTCAGACACTTAACTGACTGAGGCAGCCAGGCACCCCTGGAATGACTTCGTCTTTGTGCATGTGAGTGAGAACTGAGTCCTTAATTAGTAAGCACATTTGGGATCAGATTCTTGCTTTGTCATTTATGTAATTTAGGGCATTAGATATTGGTCTTAAAACTTAGATTTTTAATTTTTTTCATTTGTAAAATAGGGGAAATAATGCTTATCCGGATTTGTTGTAAAACAGATCATTTTTGAGGAAGTACTTCAAGAAATATGAACATATTGCATGCGATGTTTCTTTTCATTATCTTGCTTTTATTTGAGCTATTATTGGAATGACCCACCAGTCAAATATTTCAAAGTCTTTAGCACAACAGTGTTAAGGTATTTTGCCTCCCTAAGATCTCTAAGCCATTCAATGGGTTGGTGACACATTTTCTACTTAGGTCTGGAGGAGATAACAACAAAGCACCCCTCTTTGAGAAATGTAATTTGCTATATGCATGTGGGACACACTATGGAGATAAATTCTTGGGGGATAAAAGAATTCCGCCAGTTTTTTGTTCAGTGGTATAAAACTAAGCTGCTCAACTGGGACACCAACTTGATTTTTAATTAAAAACCCGGACTGTTGTCCAAGATATTGTTAACAAAACTAAGGGAAGTTAAAAATAAAACCCTGTTGGGTGAACACAATTAAAAAAAAAAAAAAATCTAGACTCTTCAAGGAAGAATTTAGATTTGTCTGGTGAATCTCACTAGGACTGCCTTGTGTATATCCAGCCCACGCATTTGAGTGGGTTTGCAGAGCTCTGGCAGAGGAACAAGTAATTTTTCATCTATCTCTATGACAGTACGTATCCAGAAGAAAAATGCCCAAATCCAGTCGATCATGCACTGTATTTGTGTGTTTCTGGATGCAAGTGTGTGTCTGTGTGTGTTTATTTGTGAAAGTGCACAAGTACTTTCCTCTGATGTATTATTACCATCCAGTTCCAGAATATTTCCCCCCAGGTGCTCACTGTGGGTTTGCTATTTGCCTCCATCACTTGCTATCTGAATTAACAGCCTGGACTGCATATGTATGTTCGGATATATTAAGATTTCACTGTGGTGTGAGAACTGTGACGTGAGAATGAGAGCATGTGCTAGGCATGTACACTCAAATACTGCAAAATCTTCAGAAATCTTAGGTTGGCCGATCCCCATAGCAACTCCATGAGCAGTGTGCGATCCTCCGTATGTCGTGGATGAGAAAGCTGAGTGAGGGTCAATCTTTGCAGTACTTATCCCAAGCTTATAGAGTAAGTGACTGACAGATCTGAGACCGTAATTCAAGTTTCTCTGGCTTCAAAGACCGTGTTCTTCTTAAATTTACTGTAGTATAGTAAGCACCACTCTCAGCCGGGTTCAAGATCCTATTTTTAGCCAGAGTCTGAAAGATGGAAAGAGCCATATCTAAGAAGAAACCACAGAGGGCAATGCTCCTCCTTAGGATCCTTTCATCGTCATGTGAAGTCTGTGTTTGAATCGAATGGCTGCTGTAATACATCACTACACACTTAGTGTCTTATAACAGCAAAATCTGTTCTCTTACAGTCCTGGAGGTCATAAATCTAAACCCGGTCTTACTGAGCTAGAATCAATGTGTCAGCAGGGCGGCATTCCTTCTGGAGGCTCTAGGGAAGACTCTGCTTTCTTGGCTTTTCCAGCATCTAAACTCCACTCACATTCTACGGCCCTTGGCTCTCTTTCCCCATCTTTAAATCCAGCAGTGGCAGACCGGGTCTTTCTCACGTCTCATCAGGCCAACGTCCAGCTCTGTCAATCAAATCTCCTTCTGTCTCTCCTGCCTCTTGCTTCCACTTTTAAGGACTTTTGTGATCACACCGGGCCTTCTGGATAGTCCAGGATAATATTCCCATTTCAAGATCCTTAGTCACATCTGCAAAGTCCTCTCTTGCCATGGTAAGGTAACATATTCACAAGTTCTGGGGATTAGGATGAATTCACATCTTTGGGTAGGAGGAAGTTATTATTCTTCCTATCACAAGAATTTTCAAAGTCATAAATTTTGCCAAAATATCTCCACACCTTGAAACTATCAGAGGTTCTTCACTAACTGGAGAATACATTCCAGATGCTACAAATCTGTTTAACTTTGCTTATAATACATTCTACGGTTTCAATTCCACTTACTGCAATGTTTTCCACTTTACTCAAAATGTTTATATTCTACTATAACAGTGTCTTTGGCCTTCCTCCACTGTCTCAAACTCTTTCACACATCTGTGCCTTCAGATGCTGGTTCTACTGCCTTAATGCTCCTTTGTTTTGTCTTTCTCTGCACAACACCTACTTATCACTCAATTCAGTTCAAATGTTTTCTCTTCTACAAAGTATTTCTAGACTCACCCCAGATAAGGTCAGTTCTTTCCTCTGTGGACTTACAGCACTTCACAGATACTCTTGTTTTAAACACTTTCCATACTATGTTATGATGATCAGTTTAAGTAGCTGTCTTCTGTACTTTACTGTGAACTCAGGGAAGACAGAGTCTTATTCATCTTTTTGTTCCCAGTTCCAAACACAGAAGCCTGTACTTAAGAACCTGCTTCAGAGGGACAGGAAAATGAAGTCATTGTAAACTTTACTGAAATGAATTCTCTCAGATAGCAAGTTGATATAACTCACATGGCGTTCTTCTCTAACTTATAAGAGTCTTTTGTTGGAGCCAACTTCTTGTACCATATCATTTTGCCCACTGCCCAAGCTGTTGCAATCTTTCCCTGATCATGAACTTGTTAGGGCCATGGCCAACAAAACATCCAGATATTTAAAACAGGTAAGTCATTAATTTTTTATTGTTATTAATCTGTTTTATCATGCTAAGGAACTTTTCCTAAGGACCAAAGCTGTTCAAAGATTTTTCACTTGCTTCCTGACATTTGCATGTATTTTTGAAGAAGTATCTACTTAGGTCTTTTGCCTTTTTTGGGCGGGGGGGGGGGGGTTAAATTGGATTGGTCATCTTTTTATTCACTTACTTTTAATTTGTAGGAATTCCTTATATTATGTAGAAACAGGTCTTTTCCAAATAAATGTATTAAGAATATTATACCCTGAAAAAAAAAAAAAAAAAAAAAGAATATTATACCCTGATCTGTATCTTGCCTATTCAAAATATGTGTACATGCACACACACAGGTATAGATACAGATCAGGGTATATACAAATGTAGTAAAGCTATATAAAAATTAATGTGAATCAGGAACAGCTTCCCTGTGTAAAAGGAGAAATACATGGGATGGGTGGGGGCAGGAAATTTTTTTTTAAAGAAATTTGGATTTATCCTCAATGCAACAATAAACTATTGAAATAGGGCAGATGGTTGTCACGGTAAGATTTATGTGTTTCTGTAACCACTCTGGTTTCTCCTTAGTAATTGTTTACAGTGGAGAAACATGGGAACAGAGACTGGTTTGGAGGCACTGAAGTCCTCAGGCAAGAGATGATGATTGCTTGTCCTGGGGTGGCAGAGTTGGATATGGTAATAAGATAGCTCTATTTTGTGGGAAGAACTGAGTTGACTTCCTAATTCACTGCACATTAGATGGGTTAGGCCACTTTACAAACCAAGTACTAAGCCTCCTTTGTTGTCTTTTTACTTGTGATGAACTGTTGCCTTACGGGTCCTATATACCATGTACCTTATTTTTAGTCGTAGATCAGTTATCTTATTTCAATTGAAACTCCTTCTAATACACCTGGCCTAAAAAGCAAACAAACAAACAAACAAAAACACCCAGAAGAACCAGGCAAAGCCTTTTAAAAGACCTGGTCACCCTTCTTCCCAGAATACTTGGAAGCGAACTGAACAGAAAACACGTGACAGACACAATCCAACATGTTTGTCTTCTGAAATTTTTGAAGACCTATCCCTGTATTGGGCAGAGTAATCTGATGATTTAATAACACTGGGGGCAATCAAGCATGGTGTCCATATTTGCATCAGCAACTCTTAAAAGGGTTACAAACACAGCAGACCATCCAAACTAAGACATTAAATGCAGTTTTCCTTATGTTAAATTCTTGGTTGAGAACCTTCAACATCTGCAAGTACAGATTTTAACTTCACCACCACCACCTCCAACAGATTTTCATGATATCCTTTGGTAAATTCTTGATGTAAGTTCTTTTGTTTTTATTCTGATATTGCTAATCATATTTGCAGCTGAATTTGATTTTAAAAAGAGTCCCATAACAAGTGACAATGAAGGGTTAGGCATCCATTGGTTTGGTATTTCCTTCAGCAAGAGTGGCTCTAGATAAAGTGTTTAAGGGATATAGAGTGGAGTTGGACCATATGACTCTTCTTAAATTCTTTTAATGCTTCCTAGAAATTCTAAATCTTATTTCCAAAAGCCCATTCCCAGTTGACTAGCAACATAATACATACATTATAATCATGAATAGCTCATGAATTAAGCTAAAGTAAGCAAATAATCTAAACAAATACATTTCTGTGTTTGGTTTTCAGTGATTTGAACTGCTGAAGAAGGCCACCAAACACTGATTCAGCAGTCATGTTCCACAGTGCAATGAGGAGCAGCCATCCAATTATGCAAGAATGGCATTTGTCTCTCTTTCAGTTTCTTCTATGGGGCCAAGTCTCTGAGAGTATCATCCTCAGGAGATACCTGTAATGGGCTGTTTCTAGGTCACTAGCTTTCTTCTACTAACATAGGAGATAGTCTGTTCACCTTTCACTTCATTGTCTCCAATTCTAAGTAGCCCACATTTACCTGAAGGTCTGTCTATACAACACACTCTTCTGTACATAATTATGTGTTAATGCTCCTTTAAAAGCACCTGAACCTCTTTCTAGCTCAAGTAAAAAAGAGGAAAAAAATGCATAAATATTGATACGGCAGGGTAACTGTGGTTTATCATGAGATCACAGACAGAATCAGGAGACAAGGAACTAATGCCAGCTCTGGAAACCTCAGCAGCAAGAACTTTTCTTTTTTTCTCCTTTAAGAGTTTTCTTGTAACGTGATCCAGATCAAGTAACTCCTAAGGTCTGTGTCCTCCCTATGCTGAGGGCCATTTTCTGAGGGAATCTGGCCCAGATCAAAGCGCCACATCCATGAGCTTCATCCAAGAACAAGATCAGGTGTATTGAAACGGCATCTGGAAGACCACATACGTGCCTTCAGAACTGGTCTCAAAAGAGAGGCACTGGCTGAGGTGGATGACCATTCAAAGGGGACGCGTCTCCCACAGCTAAACACTGTTCTAGAAGCTCCATTTACCTCAAAGCATTTAGTCTTCACTATGAAATTATTTCACAGCTGGAGAAACTAGTTTTTCAACAACCTGTCCATATTAAGTGACAGACCTATTCCTTAAACCCCACTCTATCTGACGCCCAAAGTGCTAAATAAAGACAAGCTATAAAATCATTCTTTGTACACAGAAAAATTTTCAAAGCTCACTCAAGTAATATGTATACTCAAGTTGACTGAAAAACTATATCCACAATTGCATAGGGGAAAAAAAAAGGAAATACTTCTGCTGTCAAATGTTTTGAAATGGGAAACAGAAAATTTCTAACACATAGTTGAAAGGAAACTCTCTAGTCAGAAAATGTGTCCAAATACAATTAAGTGAGTTTAAAAATCGTATTGCACTTTAGTTAAAAAGGAAAAAAAAAAAAAAGAAAACTAAAAAAATTAGATCTCTATCAACATTTAAGGAAAAAAAAATGTTTACTCCTAACTGATCAAAAGGACTCTGCTGAAATAAAAATAAAAACTGTGTTTCCATGGATATGTTTCAGAGTCTCTATGTTATAGTTGTGGTTAAATAGGTATTTTATTATTTCTAAAGATGCCTGAATCTTTGTGTAATTTGGGGGCATTTTTGTCTTTTGCATTTTCCTAATAATTTCTTATTTATGAAAGAAAATGGGAGATGGAAGAGGCCGATGAGGGTAGAAATAGGGAGAAAAGAAAACAGAAGTCTGGTGGGGGGAGGGGGAGGGAAGGAGGTGTTAGAACAAACTACGTTTCTTCAAATTCTAATATTAGCTCTTTGGGTTTAATTTAGAATTCAGCCAGTCCACTTTTAAGAATCAATGAAACAAGATGGGATTGGGAGGGAGACAAACCATAAGTGACTCTTAATCTCACAAAACAAACTGAGGGTTGCTGGGGGAGGGGGTTTGGAAGAAGGGGGTGGGATTATGGACATTGGGGAGGGTATGTGCTTTGGTGAGTGCTGTGAAGTGTGTAAACCTGGTGATTCACAGACCTGTACCCCTGGGGATAAAAATATATGTTTATAAAAAATAAAAAATTATAAAAAAAAAAAAAAAAAAGAACTTGAATTTGGTCCCTCCTAGTAGTTCAGCCTAACTGTTCCCTTGAGAGTAAACTGAATTTCGGTTAACTTGAATTTCTCTCTCAAGTTGGGATTATAGTGTGCTTGTAAGGTATCTCTGAGGCCCACTTGGAATTCCATTTCTATGGAGATTAGATTGGAACCTGCAACCAGGAATCATAAAGCAAAATACTAATGCATTTCTTCTTTCAAGGACTGTTATAGGGCACTTTCCTTTACTTGCTGTGAAGTGTTATTTCAGGAACTTTCAAGTTTATTGTGTTTTGCATGATAACACTTTGAGAACAAACTGTTTATTTGATTCACTGTCTTCATTAGTGCCCCAGTAATTAAAAACTGATGTTAATTTTCCCCCCTGAGTTCCCTTTTCCTTTTTTGCCAACCCCCCCTTTTTATTCTTTTCTCTATATTCATGAATTGTTTGGGGCATTATTAGTGATTTCTACAAATCTGGGCAAGAAGCCAAATGAGAATATGAGAAGTAGGCCAGAACAATTGTTAACAATGTTTTTTTAATGACTGGGTCTCTTAGAAAAACTTCTGTTACTACCCACCCTCCCTTCCCCCTTGAGGTCTCACATTAAGTCAAATTTCCAGTAAGTAGGGAAAAGATTAAGATGACACTGTTTTACAACTGTAATTATATTTCACCTTTTTGTGTAGCTGGGAGATTTTTTGAATAAAGATGCTGCTGATCACTGTGATATATGGAGTTTTATAAAAAGACTAAATACCATTGGTGTTTGAGGTTCCTCTTTTGCATCCTTCAGAGTTTTCTTTCCTAATTCCTTAATGTGAAAATTAGTTTACAACAACCATGCATTTATCAATTAAAGTTCCTTCCAGCACTAGGAGGAGGCAATATTATTTCCATTTCACAGATAATGAAAATAAGGCTTAGTGACCTGACCAGGAAGACAGAGTGATACGGAGTGACAGCAAGCAAACTGAAGCCTAGGGGAGTTGTCCAAAATAAAATAAATAAAACAGGCTCAGAATCCAACAGATGAGCTGGTTTAAAATAGAAAACTAGAGCAGGATCTTAGAGCAGGATCAGAGTGCCTAAGTCAAAACACATTTAGAAAGTGGGAGAGCCCACAGGTTAGCAAGCTATATTGGAAATAACAAAGGAAGACTAGAAGAAACTAGGTATCAAGTGCTCGAACATTTGCTCCAAATTTCCTTTATCTGTATCTCATTACAACTTCACTGTGCAATGTAAAATCCAGATTATTTTTTAATGATGTATTTGTTTTAGAGACAGAGTCCATGCATATGCAGGCACACATAGCTAGGCAGGGCTTACGTAGGGGGTAGAGAGAGAGAATCTAAAGCAGACTCCCAGCTGAGCATGGAGCGGGAGGCAGGGCTTGATCTCATGACTATGAGGTGACCTGAGCCAAAATCAAGAGACTGATGTTTAACAGACTGAGCCACCCAGATACCTCTAAAGAACTGATCATTGATTCAACTAAAAAATGCCAATTAACTGATTTTCATATAGCATATATTTTGAATTACTAAATATGTGATTTTGTTAGAAAAAATGAAAACAATGTAAAAATTATAGAGTAACACAATTAAAAGTGTTTCATTATTCTATTCCTACATATAGGTAAGCATATGTAGTTATAAGATAGAGTCGTATTTACAGATGAATAGACAGAAACATAAATAAGTACATAATTTCAAGCAAGATAATTTGATTTTTATTTAAGCAGTATGACAATTAATTAAAAAGTCATTTGCTGCTTCAACAGATTACTAGAAATACTTGTCTATAGATGTATCTTCAGGCATACTTTTACTCTCATATGTATACTGGTATAAAAAATAAGCCATATCACTCTACCGTTAGAACATTTTCACAACCACTTGTCCTTAAAACAATTGAAGGTTCATTGTAATCATCTATAAACTGACAAAAAACTAAAGTGTACATGTACAGATCTTCCTCAACTTACCCCGCAGTTACATCACAACAAACCCACTGTAAGTTGAAAATACTGTCAAGTTGAAAATGCACTTCATGTACTTAACCTAACAAACAGGGGCACCTGGGTGGCTCAGTAGGTTAAGCTTCAGGTCATGATCTCAGGGTACTGGGATGGAGCCCCCATCAAGCTCTCTGCTCAGCAAGGAGCCTGTTTCCCCCTCTCTCTGCCTACTTCTGATCTCTCTCTCTCTCTCTGTCAATAAATAAATAAATAAATAAATATATCTAAAAAAAAAAAAAAAACTAACAAACATCATAGCTTAGCCTAGCCTACCTCAACCATGCTCAGAACACTTACTTTAGCCTACAGTTGGGCAAAATCATCTAATGCAGAGCTTATTTTATAATAAAGTGTTGACTACATCATAAAATTCATTAAATACTATACTGAAACTGAAAAACAGAACAGCTGTACTATGGTCATAAGTTACTGACTGTTTAACCTCATTATCAGGCTGACTGAAAGAGATAGCTTAACTGTCACTCCCTGGCATAATAAGACAGTACTGTACTGCATATCATTAGCCCAGGGAAAAATACAAATTTGCAACCAGAAGTACAGTTTTGACTGAATACATATTACTTTTGCACCACCGTAAAGCTGAAAAAAAAAAAAAAATTAACTTATGTGAGGGGCTATCCATATTTCATTGCATATGTGCAAAATCTACAAAATTATCTAACCTGAACTGAAAATGTTATTCCTTTTCTCTATACAGCTTCTTATATACAACATGGCTCCACATCTTCTCCTATAATTGAAACTATCATTTTTCTGAATTTTTAGCTCTTTTAATGGATATATAGCATAATCTTGTTATGGTTTTAATGTGGATTTTCCTGATGACTAACATTGATTATCTCTTTCACATATTTTTTTGCTCTTTAGATATTTTTTTCTTTGGGTAATTTCTGTTTAATTCCTCTGACCATTTCTATATTATGCAACCTTATAAATTTGAAGAATGTCCTATGTTTTGGTTATGAATCCTTTGTCAGTTCTGTGTATTGCAAAAGTTTCCCCCAGTCTATGATTTCTTTTTCACTTCCTTAATGGTGTCTTTCAAAAAAGAAGTTGTTTATTTTTAAAAATTTTTGTATTTTGATGGCATATGATTTATGATGTTTTCTTATATGGTTTGTGCTTTCTATAACCTAGCTGAGAAATATTTGCCGAGCTAAAGCGGCAAAAATTTTTCTACTATATTTTTTAGACCTATTGAGTATTAACTTGTTTTTACATTTTGTCTTAATTTTTGTTAAGGTGCAAGGTCAGGGCTGCAGTTCAATTGTTTTACACAGAAATCCAGTACTGCTGCGTCATTAATTGAAAAGACTCTGATTTCCTCATTGCATTTTATTGGCACCTTTGTGGAAAATCAATTTGCCATATATGTGTGGAGCTATTTCTCAATTCCCAGCTCTGTTCCAATGAAGTTACTACTTTCACTAATGCCTTAATTGTTGTGATTTCATGGTAAACCTTAAAAATCAGGTGGTGGTGTCCTTTAACTGCATTCTATGACAAATTGCTCTGACCATTCTTGGTTATTTGAGTTTTCATATGTTACACATATATTTTTTTAAATTTTTATTTTTTCAGCGTAACAGTATTCATTATTTTTGTACGACACCAAGTGCTCCATGCAATCCGTGCCCTCTCCAATACCCACCACCTGGTTCCCCCAACCTCCCACCCCCCGGCCCTTTAAAACCCTCAGATTGTTTTTCAGAGTCCATAGTCTCTCATGGTTCACCTCCCCTTCCAATTTCCCCCAACTCCCTTCTCCTCTCTAACTCCCCTTGTCCTCCATGCTATTTGTTATGCTCCACAAATAAGTGAAACATTTGATAATTGACTCTCTGCTTGACTTATTTTACTCAGCATAATCTCTTCCAGTCCCGTCCATGTTGCTACAAAAGTTGGGTATTCATCCTTTCTGATGGAGGCATAATACTCCATAGTGTATATGGACCACATCTTCCTTATCCATTCATCCATTGAAGGGCATCTTGGTTCTTTCCATAGTTTGGCAACCGTGGTCATTACAGCAAAGGAAACAGTCAAAAAAATAAAGAGGCAACTCAAGGAATGGGAGAAGATATTTGAAAATGACGGTACAGACAAAAGGTTGATATCCAGGATCTATAAAGAACTCCTGAAACTCAACACACACAAAACAGACAATCATATCAAAAAATGGGCAGAAGATATGAACAGACACTTCTCCAATGAAGACATACAAATGGCTATCAGACACATGAAAAAATGTTCATCATCACTAGCCATCAGGGAGATTCAAATTAAAACCACATTGAGATACCACCTTACACCAGTTAGAATGGCTAAAATTAGCAAGACAGGAAAAAAAAAAAAACATGTGTTGGAGGGGATGTGGGGAAAGGGGAACCCTCTTACACTGTTGGTGGGAATACAAATTGGTGCAGCCACTTTGGAGAACAGTGTGGAGATTCCTCAAGAAATTAAAAATAGAGCTTCCCTATGACCCTGCAATTGCACTCCTGGGTATTTACTCCAAAGATACAGATGCAGTGAAAAGAAGGGCCATTTGTACCCCAATGTTTACACATATATTTTTAACTTCGTATTACAAAAGCCTGCTCTGCTGAGATTCTGTATGGAAATGCCTGGGATGAAATCATAAAGATCAGAGATAATAGGTAAGTCATGGCACATTCATATGGTCAAATAGTATACATCAATGAAAATGAACAAGCCAAAGACAGAACATAGGGGAATCTTAAAAACCTGTTGTTCAGGACAGGAAGCTAAATTCAAGACAAATTATTCCATTTTAAGAACGCTGAAATGGGCTACATTCAGATATGGTGCTAGAAATCAGGAAGATGGTCTCTTTGAGGAGGAAAGGAGCTAGTAACTCAGAGTAGATTGGAGAAGGGGTGTCTTAAAATTAGCTAATCTATCCTTTGATGAGGGTGTGATATATGCATCTTTTATGAAAAACATAGATATGTGCTCTTTTATATACATAGTACTTCAAAGTATTTTTTAAAAGGAAATACATGTGCTTTTAATTGTGTGAGGAAATATGATCACTACCGAACATATTTTATTTGATGAGAAAATGGGGGGATGGGTGTGTATGCATGCCATCTAGTTGCAGAGGTAGTTTTTGAAAAGAATTCACATTAGAGGAATTATTGAGAAACACTAATCCCTGAAGTCCTTCTAAAAACTTTGCCTTTGTAACTTTCCCTCTGTACTTTTCGATCTTTTTTCTAATTCTCCTTTTTTTGACCCTTTCCTTATAGGTTTCAGTATGAATCTTCCACCCTATTCCCCTAGAGCTGGAGTCTGATGCAGCTGTCATACTTCTTCAAAATGCTGGTTGATAAAAGTTTATGGTGTCATTCTCCTGTGGGGTGTGTAACATTTTAACAGAAATTCTAGAAGGTATCAACCAACCTTTAAGAAACAATTGCATGTGTCAATAATGCTAAAATTTGAGACTCTGTGACAGAATGAAAAAATTCTATCGATCAGGATGAATTCTAGTTGCCTCTTAAATTATACTTTAGTTTTTTTGTATATAGCATTTACCTTTCAAGCCAGCTCTAGGGAGTGGCTTCAACTTGCATGTTGAGCCATGCAAGTTCTCCTAAACCATCTTCAATCAAGTTTTAAAAATCTCTCGAGCTCCACCCTGTTGTAAGCTTTATACAACTTCATCATAAAAATGTAAGATTATTCATTATTGTTGTATGGAGTAGCTGGAGGGAGAACCTAAAAATTTATATAACTCAATCACACATCGCTTGCTGAATCCTTCCACATTACTGTGAAGCATTTATTCAGCCTTCTCTCGGAAATGTACAGGGCACTCCCTACATCCCTGGGAGCACATGATAGTTTAGACATTTTAGACCATGTACTTTCTTATTACCCCTATAGTCAGCTTGTAACATATAAAACATCACTTACATTTCTTCCTGTGTCTCCAAGTATTCGGTAATACTCCAAGTAATACTTGAAGACACATATGGATCTTAAAACAGTCTTTTCTATCTAATAGTTTAGAGTTTGTTCATTATCCATGCTGTCCATCACTGAGCAGTCTCTGTTTTGTCAATATCTTGTTTTAAGTTTTAAACATAGAGCCTCAGGTAAACTATATTGTACTTTGGTTCCTAAGACTGCTTTTAGAACTGGATTATTCACTGATTATGATATGTTCCCCTTTTTAAGTATCAGTGTAGGAGGAACAGCTAAAATGCACCTATCTTGAGAAGACCTGTGACGACTGACAATGTCCGTGAGAATTCTATATTGTGTACTTGGAATTAGAGATGTACCTAACTCAGCTTAACTACATATTGTCTAGGTATTGTTTATCTATCATCTTCAGCCACTCATTACCTTCCCCAAACCTTAAAGTGTTGATCTAATAAACGGAGGTAAAAATAGGACTTGTGTTAGGCCTTTTTTAAAGATAGCATATGTGGGAGCACCTGACATATAGTTATAGCTCAATAAATGTTACCTGACTCCAAACCACAAAATAACACTAAATCGATATTTTGGTCACAATGACCTTTCAATACCCTCCAAAAATTATGCCAGATGGCAGCTGCTACCTTCTGGTCATAAATAGGACTGGTCATAAATAGGACTGGTCATAAATAGAGGGTGTGTTATTCATGCCCTGTCTGACTTCACCACCTGCTATCACTTGGCATGAAATGTGGACTTGAGAAATGGGAATTTTCTCTTTGGGGTATAATTTACACTGACGCCAACTCTCTTACCAAGCTCTGGGTTTGAAAATATCTCCTCACCAGGACTATGATATTCAAACTGCTGACTAACTGAACACTTAAAAATTCAGTTACCATTAAATTCTAATGAACGTAAAAACCACATTAACATCTAATTAAGCCATTATGATTAGTGCTGCACAATGCATACTTTATCATCTCAGATACCTTAACATACTTTTATCTTTGAGGCAACTGAGCTCATTAAAAACTGCTATTTGCTGAATAGATCATAAGAACTTTATGATGCAGAGTGACCAACATCATTAACCTCTTTATAAACTTTCTCAAAAACTGAATGCCATTGGGGGGTTACTCTAGGGAAAGGACGTTTTGAGAAAGAAAAACAAAAACAAACAATCAGAAAAAAACAACCCCCCCTCCCAAATCCACAATCTTTACTTGGGTAGAAATTTTAGAAGGACTTTATCAAAATAACATGCAGAATTCACCTCAAAGGAACAAACCTTAGACATTCTAGATAACTGAACAAGCCGTTTGTTCCAATGGAAGTGAATGTCTATGTTTAGAATAAAGCCTTAATTTTCATCCAGATCAATGGTATTGTATTTATATTGATTTTTTAAAACATATTTATTTGTGTATTTGAGAGAAAGAGATCACAAGTAGGTAGAGAGAAAGGCAGAGAGAGAGGGGGAAGCAGACTCCCCACTGAGCAGAGAGCATGATGTGGGGCTCAATCCCAGGACCCTGAGATCATGACCTGAACCGAAGGCAGAGGCTTAACCCACTGAGCCACCTAGGTGTCCCTATATTGATATTTTTTAACCATTATTTTATTATCCAGGTGCAGATGGATCCATGTCACAACTCTTGAAATCTTATGGGCAGATACATTTTTACTTTAATAGAATGCAAACTTTGCACCTCTGTTTCAACCCCGACTCTCTGTTTATGGATATGAAGATTTGGATTTGTGACTTACTTTGAACTTCAATGTCATTATCCATTATATATATATATCTCCAACATTATATATTGTTATAATAGGGCATACAAGTTACACAGACCAGAAACAAGTTAAAAAGATAATCATAAATATACATTATGCATCCAATCAGAGCTTTGGTTACTGTTGGCTTATAGTATTAGTACTTATAACAGATAAAATGTTCACTGAATTTGTTATTAAGTTTTAACAGTGTCTCTCTTTCTACTAGTTTCTTTCATATCTGTCTCTTTTATCACCTGAAATTTTATAATTTATTCAGTTGGGTTGATATGTACATTTCCCCACCCCAGGAAAAGAAAAGGAGAGAATTAAAGACAGTAATTGTTAGTCATCTGGACCCAACTAATAATTAACATATTAGGTTATTTCCCTTGAGAGCTCCTGATTGTTGAGTAATGAGATACTGGAAATTAAGATAGAGTTTAATTTTAGGATCCATGCCAGCCTTGGGTGGAAGGCTGCAAGGAGTAACATGAAAATGCTTAAAAAGCCACAGATTATAGAGAAGAAGAGGGGAAGGGGAACTTGAAACCTTGTTATTCAAAGTTGTTTAATTATCTCAGAAACCTGTTCTTATTTTCCTTACCTCTAGAGACCTCTGTCCACCATTTCAGGCACATGAAGGGCTGGTCTGCCCACAATCCGGCATCTTTTATCCTGGAATTCACATGTCCAGGCAGGGGAAACTGTCTGGATCTGCACTCTGCCTTTAGCTGGAACCTGACAACCAGACACTGGAGTAACTCTACATTTTTCCAGTGTTTCATGCAGCCCAGTGATTTGGATATCTAAGGAAGTGGAATTCCTCCATATTTGAAGGTATATCTTATTCAATCCTATCCTGATTTACTATTATGGACTATTAAAATGTCATCATTATTTTTAAGTGCCTTACAGCAACTTCAAGAATATGAACAGCATACGCTCTTCAGTGTGGCCAGGAAAGTAACTTAAAATAAAATCATGTTATAAACATTGGGGTACAGATGACCCTTCTTTTCACTGCATGTGTATCTTTGGGGTTGCCAAACTGTGGAAAGAACCAAGATGCCCTTCAACAGATGAATGGATAAGGAAGATGTGGTCCATATACACTATGGAGTATTATGCCTCCATCAGAAAGGATGAATACCCAACTTTTGTAGCAACATGGATGGGACTGGAAGAGATTATGCTGAGTGAAATAAGTCAAGCAGAGAGAGTCA
The DNA here is from genome assembly GCF_964662115.1 of Mustela nivalis. Taxonomy (NCBI): domain Eukaryota; kingdom Metazoa; phylum Chordata; class Mammalia; order Carnivora; family Mustelidae; genus Mustela; species Mustela nivalis. The sequence goes on from NC_139036.1 coordinate 34,922,595, forward strand.
GTTATCATATGGTTTCACTTATTTGTGGAGCATAACAAATAGCATGGAGGACAAGGGGAGTTAGAGAGGAGAAGGGAGTTGGGGGAAATTGGAAGGGGAGGTGAACCATGAGAGACTATGGACTCTGAAAAACAATCTGAGGGTTTTAAAGGGCCGGGGGGTGTGAGGTTGGGGGAACCAGGTGGTGGGTATTGGAGAGGGCACGGATTGCATGGAGCACTGGGTGTGGTGCAAAAACTAATGAATACTGTTTTGCTGAAAATAAAAAATAAAATAAAATCAAAAAATAAAATCATGTTAGAAATTCTGTGATTTGGGGGCTCCCTGGGTGGCTTAGTCAATGAAATGCTTGACTCTTGATTTCAGCTCAGATCATGATCTCGGGGTCCTAAGACTGAGGCCCATGTGGGGGTCTGTGTTCAGCAGGGAGGCTGCTTGGGATGCTCTCTCTCCCTCTATACCCCACTCAGCTCATGTGCATTCTCTCTGTTTCTCTCTAAACTAAATATTTAAAAGAAAATAAATTTTTATAATTTTAAGTTCACTTTCACACGCTATATTTCTTGTTAATGACACCTCTAAGTACAGTTATTATTTTTTTTCACTCCCATTTGGCATGTTAGGAAACTGAGACTTAGAAAAAAAAAGTCTCTTGTTTCATTAAATAGTTTGCAGTGGCACCAAGGTTTAATTTATTTAATAAATATTTATTTAATGCCCACTCTCTCCCTCGCCAGCATTTTAGTGAGTAAGACAGAAAAAGGAATTGCTCTGATATTGCTTATGAACTAGTAAGGGAAAACAAACATGTACCTTATAGGAGAACATTAAAATTTGTAGTGCTAAGAAAACAATTAAAATGGTATAGTATGATAAATTGAGTCTTTTTTTTTTTTTAAAGATTTTATTTATTTATTTGACAGAGAGAGAAATCACAAGTAGGCAGAGAGTCAGGCAGAGAGAGAGAGAGAAGCAGGCTCCCGCTGAGCAAAGAGCCCGATGCGGGGCTCGATCCCAGGACACTGAGATCATGACCTGAGCCGAAGGCAGCGGCTTAATCCACTGAGCCACCCAGGCGCCCTGATAAATTGAGTCTTAAGAAGCTACTCTTGATAGAAAAAGAAAGCAGTCCAGAATATTTAGGTTAGTTTTCCTGTGAAATGGGAAAGATGAAGAACATTTGACTGAATAAACAGGCAGTGACCAGGCATGGTTTTGCTGTCAGAAATCGGGCATCTTGGTAAATTTGTTTGTTTTGGTCCCAGTGCAGGATGAGCTGGGTATCGGAAGTTAGGCACATAGGCTTAGCACTAAAGGCCACGGGATTAGTTTATGATTATGAAAGAAAAAAGGAAGGGGACTAGGTAAAAGAGTAGATCCTAGGAGTTCTCAAGGAGAACATTTCTTTTCCCTGTAGCTATAGGACATGATGGATGTAAACTAAATTCTCTGTGGTCATCATTTCACAATCTAGGTAAATCATGCTGTGCACCTTTAACTTGTCCAGGGATGTATGTCAATGATTTCTCAATAAAACTGGGGGGTAAAAAAAAAAAAAAAAAGGAGGAACCGGATTGTTAGGCAGAGCCCCCAGTACAGAAGCATATTTCGACAGGCAAAGCTAAAGTAGCAAGTGTCATCTATTTATCTGCCTTTGACAATATTAAATGAAAATAAATACACATTTTTTTTTACCTACATAATAATCATTTCTGATGCTCTTCCTTTCTTCTTATGATATGAATTTTCATTAAATGTCATTTTCCTTTAGACCAAAGAACTTTCCTTAGCTCATCTTGTGTTGCTGGTCTACTGGCAATAGTATTTTGTTGGTTTTTTTTTTTTTTTTTTACTGTTTTAGCCTAAAAATGTTTTTATTTTACCTTCATTTTTGAAGGATAGCTGTTCTAAATACAAAATTCTTAGATGACTTTTTTTTCCTTCAGCACTTTTAATATGTTTTTAAAACATAAAAATAAAAACATTAAAAAAAATTGAGGATTCCATACATTCTGATGAAAAGTCAATGCTATTTTATCATTTTTCTTTGCAGATGTAATAAAATTAAAGTCATACTAGACAAAATATAAGGTCATACTAAATCAAATATTATAGATATGTTCACAAAAAGGAGAAAATTTGAACACAGAAAGACACACAGGGAAGAAGGCCATGTGCAGATGACGGTAGAGATTACAGTAAGCATCTCCAAGCCATAGAATGCCAAGGATTGCCAACAACCATCAGAAGAACTTAGAGGCTGGGAAGAATTCTTGCCTGGAGTCATTGGAGAAAACAGCACCCTGCCAAAACCTTGATTTCAGACTTCTATACTGTGGAACTGTGAACTTACAAATTTCTGTTTTACAAGCCACCTAATTTGTTGTAATTTGTTATGGCACCCCTAGGAAACTAATACACCAGACATAAAAACTATTTTGATCCCAAATACAATGCTTTAGATATATCCACCAGAATTTATCTATGGTCAAACAGAAGACTTTATAACATAAATCTCTTGCTTTAAGAAGCCCATTTTGCAATGATCAAAACATTTGAATGGTTGTCTTCATCCAAACCATTTTTTGCGGGGTGGGGGGGTTTGATCCACACCTATCCAGCCATGCTTGGCCTCAGCAAACTTTCCAATTTTATGTCAATTTCCTTAAATCCCCAGCTTTGCAACCCCCATGCCCAAACCAGTGGTTTTCAAACCAAATGTGGTTAAAAATCACATGAGAATAATTTTGTTTCAATAAAGATTCAGGGCCCCACTACAAACCTACTAGAGCAGAATTGCTAGGTGTAGGATCCAAGAATCCAGGATTCTGTTGTAGATGGTCCTTATATTCCACTTCGAGAAAAACTGAACTAGACCAGTGTTTCTTTCCTTATTTCTTTTTTATATTTATTTATTTATTTTAGAGAGAGAGTGAGAGGGCATGTGAGCAGGGGGGTGGCACAGAGGTAGAGAGGGAGAGAATCTCAAGCAGATTCCCCTCTAAGCATGGAGCCTCATGCTGGACTCAATCTCAGACCCTGAAGTCATGACCTGAGCACAAATCAAGAGTTGGAAAGTTAAGCAACTGAGCCACCCAGGATGCCCAAGATCAGTGTTTCAAAAGATTTAATGAATGTCAATAACCTAGGATTATCAATAACTGAGGATTGTATTAAAACATGGGTTGTAATTTAATATGGCTAAGTCTGGACCTGAGATTCTATATTTCTAACAAGGTCCCAGGCAGAGTCAAGGCTGCAGGTACATGGACTATATTGGGAAGAGCAAGAACTTAGAAACAATGCTCCATTCATTATAGTGTTCAATAAGTTGATTAATTGAAAGAGCATTTGTATCACTATATCTACCCTTGCCTTAAAGTGTTTACTACATTCTATATTGGAATATAAATCTCTTGTGCCTGATAAATTCTTTTAACAAGTCTTCTCGTACGTGAAAGAAAGGATCTTACTCCACATTTGTATCTTCTCCAAAGCACCTGGCATAATATCTGGAAGAATAATTTCCCCTAAATACGTGTATAAACCAAAGAAGAAATAACCTAGCCAACAATCAATAGACTGAAGAGGATGGACTACACTGGTATGGGGCCTTTGGAACTAAATGGTAACTAACAAATATGTATCAGGCTTATCAGATAATAGGGGGACTTTTAAACTATCTCTAAGATCAGCCAAGATCAGTAAGGGACACTGGTTAAATCAAATAGCCAATAGATTTTATGTTTTTAATTACTCCCTCAACTACCATCTCTCATCACACAACTTGATGATAACATAAATTTGTTGCATTTTTTAATCGAAGGGATAAGCTAAAGCATAATACTTGCATTTTTTTTTTTTTTTTACAAAATGGGAAAATAGAGTTTTATACAGGTTGTATTACTTGCCTAAGACTCAACAGCAAGTTGGTAAGACAAATATTATTAACACTCCTGATGTGTTCAATTGATGTCTAATGTCTAAATGTATGACAGAAAATCTGTTAACTCAAAACTGTTGTAGCAAGTTTCCAGATAAGCCTGTTTTACAGTGAGTACCAGTCAAAATCAATAGGACCATTACTCTGTCAATATTGAGATGATGGTTTATGGGTGATGGTATCTATCAAGGGGTAATGTATAGGGATATATAAATGATTACACAGTAAGTACAACCAAGAAATACCAAGCACAAGGCTATGGAGTTTTCTGGATAGTCCTTGATTTTTAGTTAAAAAGGATTTCTAGTCACTTCATAATTTTGGCAGTTTTCTTGCTCTTGAAAGATATTTTAGCATGATGTTCATGAACTTATTAAACTGAGATGGTATGAGAGACTAGAAGAAATACTTTGGAATCAGAACTGGTATCTAAACCAGTTACTACCTATGTTGAAATCCTAAAATATTAATATTAAAAATATGTAATAACTTCAGTATCTATGTAAAACAATTTTTTGAAAGGGGAAATTTAAAAGTTTTCTTTTCAGTTAAGGTAGAATTTTAATTAGCTCTCTACCCATTCTTGCCCTAATTATTTAACTACATTTGTTCTCTACTGTTGAAAAAAATAAAACCTGCTACCTTTTTTACAACTTTCAAAATTATTGTCCCTTTAATCCAAAGAAATCAACTTCATACTCCACTTTACCTTTGTCATTGTAAGACAATTGCTACTGCCACCTTCTCCAAACATGCCATATTGCCCCTCTCTAGCTATATTAACTCTGTCAGACCTTTATTGATTTCCTTACCCAAATTTTACAAAACAAAAATTTGTGATCACTCTCCCTACATCTCATCACTCCTTCATTCCTCAATACACTCCATCAAGCTGGTATACCCTGAGAAGTACCTTTCTTAGGTTACTAATGTCCCCCTAGTCTAAGACTAATTAACACTTCCTACTCTGAATTTAGATCATTTCTTCATTGCAGCAAATAATATCTTGGAAGTCTGTTCTTCCTTGGCTTTCATGACTCCACACTTCCCTAATTTCTTATTAAACCTCTTTAGCATTCCCTCTGGCTACTTCCATTGGCAAGTTTTCCACTATTTATTCCTGAAATGCTGACACAGTGTAGATTTCCATCATTGGTCTCCTGCCTTTCTCATTCCACAACCTGCCCCTGAAGAATAAAACATATCAGGGTGTTTTTAACCCCCCTTCAAGACACTGATGACTCTAAAATTTATACCTTCAAACTGCAAATCTTTTTTCATAGTACTAACATTTTATATCAACTTCAAAGTATTGAACTATTACATTCACTTGCTTGTTGACCGTCAACATTCAGATACACCATGGGCACCTTGAACTTAATATGCTCATTTGGAAAGCATTATTTTTTCCCTTCAGGTTATTCAATATCTCACCTCCTTTAGCTGAATTAATAACATCAACATTTGCAGACTTTTCCAAAATAGGACTCTGGGCACAATCTTAGATGTCTCCGTGTCTCTGCTCTCTCATTCTCTTTTTCAATCAGTCAAGTCCTATTGATTTATTCTAAGTAATTATCTAATTCAGTATTCCTGAACTTTTTTTTAAGATTTTATTTATTTATTTGACAGAGATCAGAAATAGGCAGAGAGGCAGGCAGAGAAAGAGGGAGGAAGCAGGCTCCCTGGCGAGCAGAGAGCCTGATGCGGGGCTCAATCCCAGGACCCTGAGACCATGACCTGAGCCAAAAGCAGAGGCTTAGCCCACTGAGCCACCCAGGTGCTCCTATTCCTGAAGTTTTATTAGGTATCATAATTACTTGTTGAGCTTAGAAAAAATTCCAATACTTGGTACCCAACTCAGACCAATCAGTGCAGAACCTTGTTGATGGTACATGGGTAGTGGTCCCATTGCCCTACTGTAATTCTTCATTCTCTCTCAAATTAGTATAGTAATATATTCACTATCCTTTGTCTCCTCTTTTATCTGCCTCAACACCTTCCTCCTCATAGCTACCTAAAAGATTTCTCAAAAAATATCTTCTATTCAATTAAAAAAAAAAATCACAGTTCTAACATAATTACTAAGGTCCTCAAAGATCTAGTCCCAGCCTTTCTCTTGACTCATGGATAGCTGTTGCTGGAGATTTCCCATGCGTATCAGGGTATATTTTGTTCATGTTCTTTTACTTGTTTCTTCTCTATACTTCTCTTTGCCAACAATACAACGCCTCCCCATTGGGAAAGTACTCATTTCCTACAGTCTTTTCATGATCTCTTCTTGGCTCCATAAGATTGAGCCTTGAGATAGGCACACACACTTACCAAGAGATGAAAAGCCCATCAGCCTGTGCCAGGCTTGTCACCTCGTGTGGGACTATCTTTTCCTGTTTCATGCTCAGAGAATGTTCCGGGTTTTTTGTTTTTGTTTTTGGTTTTTTGTTTTTCTATTTAAGCATGTATGTCAGTGGCACTCTGACACATCTTCAATTTTCAATATTTCAGATTCCATGAGTGATGGTTGGGATCCTTCTACCCAGCAGCAGAAGGCTTTATGTAGGCAAACTGCCTTGCACCAGTGGCTTGAAGATTCATGCTGGCCACAGGGACCAGTGTCCACTATTAAAACAGACTGTGCTCTGCTTCTTCTCTATGTAAGTAAATATACCTAATGTTATGCCATCCATGCCTGACTACACTGTGTTTTCTGTGGTGACTGCGATACCAAGGTGCAGTGGGCAGAACTCTTTGAACTTCCATCCCTGGTGGTCTTTATAGTGATTTTTGCTATCTTCCACGTAGCCGGAGTCTTCCCCTGGGTTTTGTAACTGGTCACAGTGTTTTTCTCCCCTGGGACTGCTCAACACCCCCTCTCTTACTGTAAATCTTACCAGTGAATTAAGTTCTAACCAGTCCATCTCCTCTGAGATGTCTTCCCCAGCTCACCTTTCCTCCAAACTTGATGCGATGCCCTCACATCCGGCGTTGAACTTGCCTCTTTGTCTTGTAATCACTTATTTGTGCATCTCTATCTCCTACCAGATGTACCTGATTTGGGGGATCAAAGACTCACTCCTTTGTGAATCTCCACCCCTATTACAGTCTTGTAGTTTCATATTTATCAAATGTCTATATAAATTTATTAATCAATTAATTTATCAGTTTTTCCCTTTTTCTGCTTCTATCAAAATATTTTATCTGTACCTAACTTGGTATAGGGCTGTCAGTGACTAAGTAAAGTATGTCCTCAGGGTCATTATTCTCTTCTTTCCCAAAGGTCTTCCTGCGGCCTTTCCCATATTCCAAGCTCATTTTTTCCACCTTATCCTGTGCAATGCCCGTATCTTATAACACATAAACATAAGTAAAGCTATCTTTATTATCTTGCATTAAATCCAGAATATCATTTATATTCACATTTAATGTCTTAATTAAAATTATAGAGGATAAATAAAAGGAACGTGATTTATAATAAAATACATATCAATAGGTAAAACCTTGAGAAACGCTATACTAGAAGTCACAATGAAGGAGAGGATAAACACATCTATATAAATTTGCCCACACTGTGCCATCTACAAATGCAGGTCAATAGTTATAATTGTGAAACAAAACAATAAACATCATTATCACCACCCGGGACATGTATCTCTGAACTTGTGAACAATTCTGAAGCTCAAATTAACATTTGACCTAGACTTCCATTGCTTTCCTGCAAAGTTCATTGTAAAACCATGGACCCCCCCCCCCCCAAAAAAAATTATGTCTTTATAAAATGGAATATAGATTGGCTTAGGTAAACTTTTTCTGAATGTCTAGCAGGGTATTCAAAAGTCAAGGAACAGAGACGCCTGGGTAGCTCAGTTGGTTAAGCAGCTGCCTTCGGCTCGGGTCATGATCCCAGCATCCTGGGATCAAGTCCCACATCGGGCTCCTTGCTCAGCGGGAAGCCTGCTTCTCCCTCTGCCTCTGCCTGCCATTCTGTCTGCCTGTGCTCGCTCTCTCTCCCTCTCTCTCTCTGATAAATAAATAAAATCTTTAAAAAAAAAAAAGTCCAGGAACAAATGGGTCAATATTTTGTTTTATTCAACAGCCTGCCCATCAGGCCATTTAGCATCCATATCCCACTCATTAAATGAATTAGTTACCCCTGTCACTGGAATACAAAATTCACAAAATGTCCCAAAACTTTCAGATCTTTCTCTTGGTTATGATGACATTCCCTGCCTACATTCTCCCATGCCCCTCCTAAACTCACCCTGACCTCCTGCTCTCATTTCCCTCAGCTCCCGATCTCACTTAGTATTTCTTCGTCATACTCGTTCTGTCATGATTAATAATGGTCCAGGATGGGAATATCAAGCCCCATAGAAGGTATATTAGAGAGGCAGCCTTATATTGTTAAGAAGGGAGAGGGAAATATATGGGAATATTTCTCTGCCCCACACTTCATAACAAATATCTGTGATTAGGAAACTTCTGAGCCTTATTAGTGGCACAGATCCTGGGAATAGGTTTGGGAGTTTTATTCCCCTACCTCCATTAATAACCTAATAATATAGCATCATCAACAATCAAGTTTTTGATGGCAAATAATTGTAAAGATAAGCATATGCAGAACAAATATTTAAAAAATGATCATCCTACAGTGGTCATGTAAAATAAAGAAGAGGCACACTAAATGCCTGTTGCATTTTTTTAGGTGGAGTTAACTCCAGAGCTTGATTTATGCTAAGAGTGCTTCTGAATCTGTATAAGCATAAATAAAGAATTCTGCAAATCTGTGGAATTTGTTTTAACCTTTATATCTGCAGCCTTGTAGTAGGGTTCTCTGGAGAGTTTAGCTGTAATTAATACTATTCTCTTGCTGTGACCCATTTTCAGCTGAAAGCTAGTCTTTCCTAGTCCTACCTGAGAAATTGAAGCGTAAAAGCTTTCCAAATCTCTGCTAAAACCCTACGTAGTTCTCAACAGTGAGATTTAAGAATGTCCTCACTGCAAATATCTCAAGTTTTAATTTCTCATGTAATAATTTAATCACTTGTCTTGTAATAAAGCTCATTTTAAGCTGTTTCAAGGTATCCTACATGTTTTCTCAGAATGTTTTTTGTCTCTTTCGTGTGTGTGTGTAAGATTATGGTAAATCAGCATTAGATTCCAGCTGAACCCTTCCATATTTCACAAAGCATTTACCAGCACTGATTGTTCATCTAAAACTGCATTTCTGTAGAGGAAGAGGTCAAAGGTATGAATGAATGGTAGAAGGTATAATAAACTCAACAGTGAAGAAGAAAAAACATAGGGTGCTCAAATACCATTATAGCTTCTCTTGTGGTAAATTAGATTGAAAAAAAAAATTAATCAAGTTCCCTACCATCTAAACTCTGTGATAGCCAACAAGATGTGGATTGATTTAAAGATTTTAAATGCAAATCCTTATTTTTGGTGGTATTTCAAGAACAGCTGTTCAAACTATAACACAATCTTTGATAGTTTGATCAATACTAGTTTAAGCAAAGATAAAACTAGCTGCACAAAATGTCGATTTGGTACACAAAGGGGTCAACTGAGAAGCTTCTAAACAATTTTTTTTCTACAAACCAAGGTGTTTTACTCTGCCACCTCGAGAGAGATCAATGTGCAGACACATGCCATCTGTTTTGCTGAATCCTAAGTCAGAAGAAAATATACCTACTATGGGATTTAAACCAAGATGAAATACAACAATCACAAATACTGGCAAGTATTAGTCACTTGGAAAAAAATATCGATCCTGTGCCTCCCCTGAACAGGTGCTTGACCAAGGCAATCTGGACATGCAAATGACCAGAGTACTTGGTGAGTACATAATAAAATACAAGAGACAGAGGAAAATACTGGCCCATGGGAACATTTGGGAAATATACATTTAAACAGAAGAAATTGATAATGAACTTTCTAAGGGCAGAATAAACGAAAATGATACAGTCAATCATGGAAAGATTTCTAGGCAATATGGGTTATGAACTAGGTTTTGAATGACATGTCACAGATCAATATCACAAATAACGAGACTATGTATATTCAATAAATTTGCTTAGCATAATTTGGTTAAAATGACTTCGTCCCTATCATGTGTGAGACTTTCCATAGACACCTGGAGATATGAGGAAGAGTAAAAATTTGCCTCTTTTGGGGAGCTCAGTCCAGTCCGGGAGGTCATCATGGTACATGGAATGGAGACAAGACTTCCCAGAACTCTATTATGCTATTCATAAATCTGTAATTACTGGGGACTCCAGGCTGTCAGTTCAGATGAGCAGACCCTCAAGCCCCATAGTTCTCCAAGGGGCTTACACCATTTCCAAAACTACTGCCTAACGCTTCTGCTTCTGCTTTGTACACTCTTCTTGAGGTTTATAGGACAACAAACCTTGATCTGAAGATTTAATTAATTGGGACACTTGAGGAAATGAAATCACATGATTTATTGTATGTATTTATCTCCTGAAAATTTGATTTGTTCATCAATGATCAAATGGACATAATAGTGTGTCATTCCAAACAATATAACCAAGTTTAATGCAGGATCAAATGTATAGTTTAAAAATTATTTTTATAGTGTTCTGTGAAAAAAAAAAAATGGAGAAGCTATATCTGTCCAAGGAATCCTTTGTAAAAATCTAATTTTTTTAAAAACAAGTTAATTCTCATAATTTTTTTAAGACGGAGGCATGTCTAGAGCAAATCTTCTTTATTCATGAGGCAATCTGATCACCATTTTACCTAAGTCAATTCTGTTATTCTCTTCACTGTCTCTTATTTTTCTTCAGACTCACTTCCTTCCTCAGCCAATATACATAAGGTCTCAGCTTCAACACCTGGTGTAGGGTAGGGGTCTCAAATATTCAGCCTTCACTACTGACTGATGGTTCTGAAAGCAAATTATCTGCCCAGGTCCTGTTACCCATTTTTCCTGAGGCCACTCCAAGAATGTTCATAGTTTCCAGGCATCATTTTACTGTATGTCCTTATATATTTTTCAATGACTACATAAATAACACAAATTTAGTAACTTACAAGAACAGATTTATTATCTCAGTTATGTGGATCAGAGTTCCAGGTTATCTGGTCCTCTGTTCAGGGTTACACCAGGCTGAGTTCAAAGTGTGGGCTGAGGGATGCCTGGGTGGTTCAGACAGTTAAGTATCTGCCTTCAGCTCAGGTCATGATCTCCAGATCCTGGGATTGAGGCCCATGTTGGGCTCCCAGCTCAATAAGGAATCTGTTTCTCCCTCTGCCTCTCGTCCACACAACATGCCATCTTATTTCTTGAAAGCCAACAGTGAAAAGCCTATCCAGTCTGCTACCAACATGGAATAGTATATAGCAACATAACCATGGGAGTAACTCTCACATCACCCTTGTCATGTGTCCTAATGTAATCAAAGGAACTACTATCCCCCCCATACTCAAGAGGAGGTTGATTATATACATCAAGGAATATGAATCTTAGAATCTTAGAGCCATCTGAGAATTCTGCCCACCATTCTCCAGCAACAACAGCCTTGCCAGGTGTCAGTCACTTACTTATTTATTTATTTATTTATTTATTTATTTATTTATTTGACAGAGAGAAATCACAAGTAGATGGAGAGGCAGGGAGAGAGAGAGAGAGAGGGAAGCAGGCTCCCTGCTGAGCAGAGAGCCCGATGCGGGACCCGATCCCAGGACCCTGAGATCATGACCCGAGCCGAAGGCGGAGGCTTAACCCACTGAGCCACCCAGGTGCCGGTGTCAGTCATTTTGACTTAATGCTCTTGTCCTCCTTTCTTTTCCAACCCCCAGAATTAGGTCTATAAGTAAATTTACAATGAAATTTAGAATATAGTGGGGATTTGTGTGTTTTTCAATCGATATTTATTTTCCAGGTTGTTAAACTCTGTGAAAATCAATATCATATAAGTTATCTTCCTCCTTGTAGACATATATTGTTACTTTCACAGTAAAGTGAATCCTAGTTTACTTGATGAGCTTTGGGTCACAGAATTCTTAAATGGCCCATCAAAGTTTTGAATATAGAACTTCCAAAAAAAATTTTTTTAAAGATTTATTTATTTATTTTAGGAAAGAGAGAGAGAGAGAGAAAGCATGATAGGAGGGGTGGGAGGAGGTGTAGGGACTAGCAGAGCACAGAGCCAGACACAGGGCTCAATCTCCGAATCCTGAGATAATGACCTGAGCCAAATAAAGAATTGGATGCTTAAATCAACTGAGCCATCCAGATGCCCCAGAACTTTTGACTTTGTAAACCTCAATTGCTTCTACCCCATCACTGTTTTCTACAGTATTCTCAAGGATGTTGTTAAGGAAAAGGACAAGTAACGAAACAAACGACCTTTGGGTTTTCATAGGATCAGTACACCACAGAGCTAATGTCTTAGTCCACTCAAGGCTGTGAGATGCTGAAAATATACAGGGTTCCTTTCCACACCAGATCCCATTGGGAAAAGGGAAGACTTAGTTTGGATAAGGAGAGCCATCAGTTAGTTCCACTTAGCTCTTTGGTAACAAGGGAGGAGCCTCCAAACTCACTCAACTGAACCATCTTGGCTGTCTATCCACTGATAGGAAAATACACGTTGTCTCATCTGAATATTTTATTTTTCATTTACTTTTCATATGCTCTATTGTTATTTCTTTTCTGTCCCAAGTTGGGTTGAGATCTCTTTTCTCTTCAATAGTTGTCTCAGGAAGTTTGCTAGTCATGTGCGTATTTTGCATACTATTTCTCATATTTCTTTGGTTAGATTTATATCATTTAAAAATGTGAACTGTAAACTTGTTTCTTAATCAGTATCAAAATAATATCATTGTTACCAAGTATCATCCTTCAAATAACACAATATCCTTTGGACATTTTCATTGGCTCACCTCCTCCTCCAAACTGTTATTTTGATAAAGCTTCCGTGAATGTTATTTGAAGCTTATTTTACATTTGCCTTTTCTTTCCTGTGAATCATTTCTTAACAACTACACCAATGCTCACAGCTGCCATACTGATAATTATTTATACCTACCGATAATATTACTATTTTTCTGCTCAGCACTCTTATTTACATATTAATTTTTCTAGATGCCTAACATTCATTTTCACTTAGAGAGTATTTCCAATAAAAACAAAGTTGACAGTAGTAGCATTTTAAAAGGTTTCTATATCAGAATATATCTTCACTTTTTTCTGCATACTTAAATGATAGTTCTGAAAAGGAGTGGAAGATAAAGGTTTATCAGGGATGAAGTAGGGTTTTTTCAATATATTCTGCCACTTCCATTACCTTTTGCCTTTTATTATAGATATAAATTACCTCCAAACACTATCATCTTCTCTGTCTATAATGGCCAATCTAGAAGCTGATCTCTTGTGATATTCTGGTTTAAAAAACAAAAACAAAAACAAACAAACAAAACAAACAAGAAAGAAAAAAAAATGTACTCTTGGGTTTTACCTGGAAGCAAATACTAGGAGTAGCAGCTCTGAGCTGTAGGAACTGGTTAGCTGGGCTGCAGTTCCTACATTCACTGTTATCTCATAGAACACAGACCACATCAGTGATGAAGTGTATCATTATTTCATGGACAGTTACTAATAAAAATTGCTGCCAACTTACAATTGGGTGATTGTAAGAAACTTTTAGATTATTAAATAAATATTAACATATGAAAAATTCTAAAGCTAAGAATTGATGAAATATAATTACCTGGTTGATTGCTCACAGCCCTCTTTTCTCTCCCCCAGGCTTTTGCTCTAGGGTATCTTGGAGGAGCTATTCCTGAGAATTTCTGTGGAAAAGCAGTATTGTTCTTGAAGACCTCCTCTTTTGCTACCTTAATTCTGTTAGATTTCACTGTCAATCTTATTCCATCTGCTTTTTAATATCCCCAAATTCCTAATGAATGTGATTGTGGCAACCCTTCTAGTCTGCCAGTGAGGCTGCAGATTTGTTTTTATATGTATTCTGTCTTATTGACCCATTTTGAACAATAACCACATTTTTAAAAAAATATTGTCTCTAAATACTCTTATTTCAATTGCGTATACTGTGCTTCCCTTCCCATTCTCATCTTTCCTTCACACAGTGCATCAGGCAATGAGCCAAAAATGGTTTTCATCTCAGGGAGATGAGATTTTATTCCTCTAAGCAAAATTTTATTTTAAAATAAAGGCAGTCAAATTCCTCAACCAGGAGCTCAGGTTTTCATAATTAACACTAAAACACAGACATCCATTAATTTAAAACTTAAATAATATCAACAGTTAGGCAAGGAAGTAACTCAACGCTTTCTGCCTGGAACATGTTTTAGCTACTAGCAACCTACCTCTCTATTCAATCCAGAATATAAATTATATGGACAGAAATAAGTTTTAATTTTTTTTTTTCAAACCTGTGTTTATCTTGGGACTGTTAGTACAGAAACCCTAGGAACAGCTTTGTGTTCTCAGCCCCCAGAGGATGTCTAAATCGGACCTCAGGAATTCACAAATATCGAACTACTTCAAGTAAACACTTCTTTCCTTTAGAAGTAGTTTCCTATACCATTTTGATTGATTCTTTCAATGCTTATCTTTCCAAAGTCTGTTCTTATTTATTTGTTTATATTGCTCCTCATTTACTAAAAACTTAGTTATCATAGAAAATCTGTACAATTTAAAATACTTTAAGAAATTTGGTGGAGGGACATGAATATAGATGGCTAAATAAAATCAAGCTAAGGATAAATTTAGTACAAAAAAAAAGAACTTCTAAAAATGTTTTTGGAAAGGTTAGGAATAGATTGCAAATGTGGCTATTAAACAGGTTAAAATGTTTAGTTTGAATGAATGTTGTAGCTGAGTGGACATGCTTTGATCAGTATCTGTGCTCTCCCACTTACTATTTAAAACCTTCAACATGTTTCTAAACCTGCCCAAGCTTTGGTTTCCTTATACCAAAATGCTAGATAATAATGACATTTTCTCATAGGTTTGTTACGAAGTTTAAATTAGGTAATGAATCTAAACCCCTTGATAGTTTCTGACATGTAATTAAACCTCCATAAATATTAGTTATTACTAATATTACTGTGTTTGAGATAAAAATGTAGAGATGAGCTGCACTTAGTTAAAATGCCAGACACTTTTGTTTAATATAAAAGTGATAGGCTCATTTTAGTACAGATATATTGCTTAATTCTTAGACTTTAGGTGTAATTAGATATTATGAATTTGGCAAAGTTCTACAAAACTGTAGAGTGTTGTAACTCAAAGTACAAACTAATTTGAACTACACTTCATAATACCAAAGAAGGCAACTGCTTTGAAACAAATCTACAGAAAGAACAGAATAAAAACAGATTCATAGTTGGCATTATATTCTCTGATCTCCTTTGATAATAGCAAAGGAAAAATGATATTAAGGCTCGTCAACTGCCATTTAAGAAGACATTTACATGTATAATCACAATTTGGGATCGCTTTATAAAATATTTTTTATCAGTTCTCTAAAAGAATTTTTATGTAATTGACTTCAAGTTCACAATGACATAAATAAGTTGAATTCAGGTGGTAGAGGGGCATAAAGAGTAGCACAGAACAAGTTCAGGAAAGGATGGGTTTCCATTATTAATTCAATCACAGGAAATGATTAATAGAAAATGTAGGTGCATAATGGATAAACCAATGAAGCTTCTGGATGAATGCTGAGTTTTTAAAATTACTGTGGTAAAATACACATACAATTTACCATCTTAACCATTTTAAATGTACAGTTCAGTGGTATTAAAAACAAAGATAATGTTGTCCTACGATCCTCACCATGCATCTCCAGAACTCTTTCCATCTATTAAATCTGAAACTCTACTCATTAAGCAGTAACTTCTTTCTTTCTCCTCAGTCCCTGACAACCACCATTCTACTTTCTGTCTCTATGACTTTGACTACTGTAAGATCGTCATTAAATGGAATCATGCACATTTATCTTTTTGTGATTGGCTTATTTCACTTAGCATAATGTCCCTAAGCTTCACCCATTTTGTAGCATACGTCAGAATTTCCTTCCTTTTAAAGGTTAACGACTATTCCAGTGCATGTTTTTAACCACATCTTGCTTATCTATTTATTCTTTGATGAACACTGGGTTGCTTCCCTATTTTAGCTACTGTGAATACTGCTCCTAAGAACATGGGTGTGCAATATCTCTTAGGGTCCTGCTTTCATTTCTTTTGAGTGTATACCTAGAAGTGGCATTAAGAGATTTCATAATTCTATCTTTCATTTTTTTGAGCAACTGTCATACTGTTTTCCACAGTTGTTAGAGCATTTTTTTATTCCCACTGACAGTTTACAAGGATTCCAATTTCTTTACGTTCTCACCAACACTTGTAATTTTCTGATTATTTTTTTTTTTAATAATAGCCACCCTAATGGGTGTGAGGGTGTATCTCATTTTTTACTTGCATTCCCCTGATTATTAGTGACATTGTGTATCTTTTCAAGCCCTTTTTGGACATTTTTCTCTTCTTTAGAAAATACTCAAGCTTTTTGCTCATGTTTGTTTCAGACTATTTGTTTATTTGTTGTTGAGTTTTAGGAGTTATTTATATATTTTGGATATTAATTCCTTACCAGATATATGGTTTTCAAATAATTTATCTCATTGTGAGTTGCTTCTGTACTCTGTTGACAGTGACAGTGTCTTTTGATACACTCTATTAATTTTCAAAATTTCTATTTTTTCTTTTGTTGCTATACCCTTGCTGCATGTACAAGAAACCACTGTCAAATCCAATTGCTGTACATCTTTTGTTCTATATTTTGTTCTAAGAGTTTTATAGTTTTAAAACTTGCACTTAGGTCCAATTTTAGTTAATTTTTGTATTAGGCAAGGATTCAACTTCATTCATTTGCATTGGTAATCTAGTTTTCTGTGGATAGTAAAGACTTTTTCCTCAAAAAAGTATTTTGCCCCACTAAATAGTCTTGGCACTCTTGTCAATAATCATTTGACCATATGTGTAAGGCTTATTTCTCAGCTCGCTCTTCTATTCCATTGGTCTATTTGAGGTCCCTGGAGATTCCATATGGAATAGCTGTCTTCTGTTTCTTTTAAATATATAATTGACATTTTGATAAGGATTATAATGAATTTTAGATCACTTTGAGTAGTACTGACAACATTAAGTCTTCTAATCCATTAATATGTGATGTCTACTTTTTAAGTCTTTTAAATGTCTTTTTTAATTTCAATTCAATTAGCCAACATATAGTACATCATTAGTTTTCGATGTGTGGTTCAATGATTCATTAGTTGCATAGAACACCCAGTGCCCATCACAACAAATGCCCTCCTTAATGTCCATCCCCCAGTTACCCCATCCCCCCACCCACCTCCCTTTCCACAACCCTCAGTTTGTTTCCTGGAGTCAAGAATCTCTCACAGTCTGTCTCCCTCTGATTTCTTTCCATTCAGTTTTCCCTCCCTTCCCCTATTATCTTCTGTTACTGTTTCTTATATTCCACATATGAATGAAACCATATGATAATTTTCTTTCTCTGATTATTTCACTTAGTATAATACCCTCCAGTTCCATGCAAATGGCAGATATTCATCCCTTCTGATGACTGTGTTTATTTTTTTATTTTTTAATTTTTTGTTGTGTAAATCTTTAACCTCCTTGGTTAAACTCAATTCCCAAGCATTTTATTCTTTTTGATATGAATGAAAATTGAATTACCTTCTTAATTTCCTTTTTTGTCCTAGTCATCATTAATGTAGACAGGTGCAATGGATTTTTGTGTACTGACTTTGCATGCTGCTGCTTTGCTGAAATTCATTCATTAGTTTTAACAATTTTGGGGGGAATCTTTAGGTTTTCTTATATCTTCAAACAGAGATAACTTTACTTCTTCCTTTCAAATTCAAATGGCTTTATTTTTTTTACCTAATTCCTATGGCTAAAACTTTTAATACTTTGTCAGATAGAAGTGGCAAAAGTGAGCAGCCTTGTCTTGTTCCGGGTCTTAAGGAAATAAAATAAAATTAAATTAAATTTTACAAAAACCAAACTTTCAGTATTTTATCATTGAGTATGATGTTCACAGTAAGTTTAAAATATATATATATGAATATGTATACATATATATGACTTTTATTATGTTGAGGTAGTTTCATTCCACTTCTACTTTGTTGGAATATTGTGTATGATGAAAGAATGTTGAATTTTATCAAATGCGTTTTCTGCATCAATTTAGATGATTGTGTGTGTGTGTCTTCCTCATTCTATTAATGTCATATATTACATCTATCAATTTTTATCCTGCAATCAGGAAAAGGAAGCCAACTTGTCAGATTTTATAATCCTTTTAATATGCTATCACATTAAGTCAGTTAGTATTTTGCTGAGGATTTTTTGCATTAACATTTAACTAAGGGACTTTGGTTCTATGGTTTTTGTTCCTTATTGTCTCTTTTGCTAAGGTTTCACAATAATGCTAGCCTCAAAGAATGAATTAGGAAGTGCTCCTTCCTGTTCAATTTCTTGTAAAAATTTGAGAAGGATTGCTGTCAGTTTCTCTACAACTGTTTGATGAAATTCACAAGTAAAGCAATCAGGTCCAAGGTTTTTCTTTGTCAGAAGATTTCTAATTACTGATCCAACCACCTTACTATTTAAAGGTCTATTTAGATATTCTATTTCTTCCTGATTTAGTCTTGATGAGTTTTATCAAGAATTCAAGAAATTTGTCAATTTCACTTAGGTTATCTAATTCGTTAGCTTACAAATGTTCTTACTACTTTCTTAAAGCCTTTTATATTTCTGTAAAACCCAAACTAATGTTCCCACTTTCATTCTTTTTTTTTTTTTTTTCAAGTCATTTAAGCCACATTTCAGTGGTCTGCTTTTGGGTATTTAAATGTTTATAAATGTCATATCCTCTTGCTGTTTTGCAACTTTTATTAATACATAATGTTCTTCTTTGTCTCATATAACCCTTTCTAATTTAGTTAATTTATTTGGTATTAGTATAGTTATCTCTGTTCTTATCTGTTTACTATTTGTATACAATATGTTTTTTTTAAAGATTTTATTTATTTATTTGACAGAGATCACAAGTAGGCAGAGAGGCAGGCAGAGAGACAGAGGAAGGGGGGAAGCAGGCTCCCTGCCGAGCAGGGAGTCTGATGTGGAGCTTGATCCCAGGACCCTGGGATCATGACCTGAGTTGAAGGCAGAGGCTTTAACCCACTGAGCCACCCAGGCACCCCACAATATGTTTTTTTTTTTTTTTTCCCATCCTTTCACTTCCAAACTCTTTGTGTCACTGGAGTTTCTTACAGACAGCAAATAGTTGCATTATCATCATTATTATTTTACCCATTCTGATCTTAGTGATCAGGGAAGACTTTCTTCTGATCTTTGGTATTTGTCTTCCATATGTTTTATAGTTTTTTCCTGTCTTTGGTTTCCTGTATTACTTCCTTATCTTGTGTTTTTTTTTTTTTTTTTTAGTAAAATAATTTATATTTCTTTCTCATTTCTTTTTGTGTATAATCTGTAGCTATTTTCATTTTGGTTACCATGAGGATTACATTTAACATTTATCATGAGGATAACATTTAATTTAGAGTATTAGTTATAATGCTCTAAAACAAATTTATACTTACTTAACTTCAATAACATATAAAAACTCTGCTCCTTACAGCTCTATGCCTACTTCTTTTAGTTGTGATGTTATGCAATTAAATCTTTATACATTTGTGCCCCAAAATATAAACCAATAATACTTTTAAATGCATTAGTCTCAAAATTTATGTATAAAATAAAATGTGGAGTTACAAGCCAAAGCCAAAATTACAATATTAGCATTTAGATTAATAATTATTTTTAACTGTATTAGATTTTTAAATCATATAGAAAATTAAAAGCAGAGTTATAAACTATTGTTACAATAAAATCTATGGTTTCAAGTCACTGTCTAGTTTCCTTCACTTCAACCTGCAAGACTCCCCTTAGCATTTCTTGCATGACAGACCTAATGACAACGAACTCCTTAAGCTTTTGTTTATTCTCCCAAACTTAATTTCTCCCACACTTTTGAAAATGGTTTATTTACCCCAATGTTCACAGCAGCAATGTCCACAATAGCCAAACTAGAAAGAGCTGAGATGCCCTTCCACAGATGAATAAATAAAGAAGATGTGGTCCATATATACAGTGGAATATTACTCAGCTACCAGAAAGGATCAATACCCAACTTTTGCATCAACATGGACAGGACTGGAGGAGATTATGCAAAGTGAAAAAAGTCAACCAGACAAAGTCAATTATCATATGGTTTCACTTACTTGTGGAACATGAAGGACATTAGGAGAAGGAAAGGAAAATTGAAGCGGGGAAATCAGAGGGGGAGGCAAACCATGAGAGGCTATGGATTCCGAAAAAAAAAATGAGGGTCTTAGACAGGAGTGGGGTGAAGGGATGGGTGAGCCTGGTGGTGGGTATTAAGGAGGGCACATACTGCATGGAGCACTGGGTGTTATACGTAAACAATGAATCTTGGAACACTACATCAAAACTAATGATGTACTGTATGGAGACTACAAAAAAGAAAAGAAAATCTAAAAAAGAGAATGAAAGATGGTTTTGCCAGATATAGGTTCTTGACTGAGGTGGAGGTTTTGTTTTGTTTTGTTAAGCACTTTGCATATACTGGCTCACTGCCTCTGAGTCTGCAACTTTTTTTGTTGAGAAATTGACTCATGATATTGTTGAGAATCCCTTGTATGTGATGAATCACTTTTAACTTGCTGTTTTAAAGATTCTCTCCTTGTCTTTATCTTTTGGAAGTTTAATTATAATGTGTCTCGGTATGGGTCTCTACTGTCATTTTGGAGATTGTTAAGCTTCTTGGGTATCTATATTCATATCTTTCATCAAACTTGGGATATTTTCAGCTGTTATTTCTTCAAATATTCTCTCTGCCCCTTCTTTTGGGACTCTCACAGTAAAATATTCATCCATGTGATGGAATCACACAAGCAACTTAGGTTCTATCCACTTTTCTTCATTTTTTTTTTCCTTTGTTCATTAGACTTGACCTTTGTTCTTTTCTGTTTCTTTGTAACCCTTGTGATGTTTGTTTGTCTGTTTTTGGAAATCGGATATTTGAATCTAATAATGTAGCAACTCTAGAAATAAGATTCCTCCCATCCCCAGGGTCTAATGTTTTGGTTTTTGATATATATTTTTTTATTGTTATATGCTGTCTCTGCACTGAGAATCAGCCTGAGCTCTAAACTTAAGGTCCTTTTAGGTGTTTTCTGAGCCTACATTTTCTCTCTGCATGTGTGTGACTTTCTAATTCCCCCCATATAAGCAGTTGCTATTAAATGTTCTAGTCTTTAATGTCTGACTTCAAAATTTGGAAACAAAAAAAAAAAAAAAACAAAAAAAAAAAAAGGAAGAGGAGGAGAAAGGGTACCAGTCCTCAAAATCCCTTGGAAGTCACTGCTGCTGGAGGGGAGAAATGTTTGCAGCATTGGAGGGAATGGGAAAACAATGGCCATCCACCATTTTATCTGCACCTCTGAGATGAAATGTAGCATTCAGTGATTGGAGCACTGATTTACAATATTTAAAGGACACAATTATTCTTCCCCACCCTGGCTCCTGAAAGCTGCTCCAGGAAAACATGCGCAGGTTGCCAGCCGTGAGGCTGGAGAATGGAATACAGGTAATTGCTACTGTGTTAAGACCTGAAATTGGTGGAAATTAGCTGCAATTTTCTGTCCAACACTTCCCCTGGAAAGTTGCAAGTCTTCAGTAGTCTCCAGAGTTCTAAAATAGTTATATCAGAAAATTTTACCAGTGCTATTGTTATCTAGGTGGGGAGAGAGAATGCTAGTGCTTTCTACTCTGACATTTTCCCAGAATCCTCAATAACCCTAGAGTTTTTGTCAACTGGTAGTTCTCTGGTTTGGAAAATATTTTTTATCTAAATTATAAAACTCTTCTAATATTTAAAATGGAGTTTTTTTTTTTTTTTCATTTTCTCTCTTTCTCTCTCTCTCTTTCCCTTAGAACTGGAAGAATCCAAGTATTTGTGACAAACTGTGGTTTTGATCAGTAGAAAAGTATTCCTTAATAGAACTCAAATTAGTGGGCTACATATACCCTTTGGAACTATTAAAATTTGGTAGGAATTGCCTAATCATTCTGAAAATCTGTATTACAAATTTGTTGGGTTTATGACATTAATGACATCTTCATAAGCTTGATTTCCTATAATAATTCTATTCAATCCAGCATTCTTTATTCTTTTTTACTTAATGACATATATGAAAAATAGTAGTAAGGAATATCCACTGCTTCTGGCTTTGGTAGTATAGCTAAATATTATTTAATATTAAAGATTATGTACATGCGAATTTAAACAATCTACTAGAAATTTTAGGTTAAAAATTAATGTACTAATCATTATTAGCCTAGGTTAAAGAATAATCTCAATCTCAGATGAAGACTATTTTTACGTGATAAAACCTAGCTTATTCTCACTTACCTCATATCTAAATCTGACTTGCTTTCAAGTCTGATAGATATAATTTATCATTTAGTATTTGAGACGTTTTACTAGAATCTAGAGAAAAAGCAAAGATGAACTAGATACTGTCCTTAAATTTGAAGATGCTCACATCTCTTATAGCCATAAATTCTAATGTCTAAATGACCAGTTTCAAAAGCTTTACAAGTATGCAAGTATGCCCTCTCATGGACTATCGTCCCTACCAACATACACATACAGACACATAAACACACACAAACAGAAATACTTTTGATTCCTAGCCTAACAGAATACTGGGAAAATATCTCCATAAAACATAAACCACAATAATACATTGTTTTCCTGAATTATCAGCTTCTTTGTAAACTTAATATGATCAAGTCATCTGGTGCTTGTTTGAGATGACAATACGTTAATGGAAAATATCAATCCCATAAGTGGCTTTACTATCTTCTTTCTGGTTGTTACCTATTGGAAAAAAAGTGTTTTCATGTTTGGTTTGGCAGATAGATTAGTGTTCCAGAGTTCATTCAAAAATCAAATATTCCAATGAGGAGTCAAGATGGCGGAGAAGTAGCAGGCTGAGACTACTTCAGCTAGCAGAGGATCAGCTAGATAGCTTATCTAAAGATTGCAAACACCTGTAAATCCATCCACAGATCAAAGAGAAGAAGAACAGCAATTCTAGAAACAGAAAAACAACCACTTTCTGAAAGGTAAGATTGATGGAGAAGTGAATCCAAAGCAACGGGAAGATAGACCCCGGGGTGAGGGGCGGGCTCCCAGCAAATGACGGAGCAACAGAGCACAAAATCAGGACTTTTAAAAGTCTGTTCCGCTGTGGGACATCGCTCCAGAGGCTAAACCGGGGCGAAGCCCACACGGGGTCAGCGTGGCCTCAGGTCCCGCAGGGTCACAGAATGAATGGGGGTGTCTGAGTGTCGCAGAGCTTGCGGGTATTGGAATGGGAAAGCCAGCTACAGAGACAGAGCCAACAGTAAGCTCACAGCTTGGTGTTACCTTGAACCGGTCGCAGGCTCAGTGAGCTCGGAGCGCTGCTGGAGGTCAGGCAGACGGGAGTTACTGGGCACTGTTCTCTGAGGCAGCACTGAGGAGTGGGACCCCGAGCTCTCCACTCCTCCAGGCCGGAGACCAGGAGGCTGCCATTTGTATTCCAGTCCTCCAGAACTCTACAGAAAGCGCTCAGGGAACAAAAGCTCCTGAAAGCAAAGCCCAGCGGATTACTCAGCCCCTGGTAAGGGCGGTGCAATTCCGCCTGGGGCAAAGACACTTGAGAATCACTACACCAGGCCCCTCCCCCAGAAAATCAACAAGAAATTCAGCCAAGACCAAGTTCACCTACCAAGGAGTGCGGTTTCAATACCAAGGAGAGCATCAGAATTCCAGAGGAGGAGAAAGCAAAGCACAGAACTCATGGCTTTCTCCCTGTGATTTTTTAGTCTTGCAGTTAATTTAATTTTTTCTTTTTCATTTTTTTTTCTCTTCTTCTGCTAAATTTTTTTTAACTTTTACCTTTTTCTTTTTTAATGTTTTTTAACTAGTTTAATATATATATTTTTTCTTTTTTATACTTTTCTATATTCATTTTCTTTTTTTAATTCTTCTTTCTTTCTTTCTTTCTTTTTGAACCTCTTTTTATCCCCTTTCTCCCCCCTCACAATTTGGGAACTCTTCTGATTTGGTTAAAGCATATTTTCCTGGGGTCGTTGCCACCCTTTTAGTATTTTACTTGCTCCTTCATATACTCTTAGCTGGACAAAATGACAAGGCGGAAAAATTCACCAGAAAAAAAAAGAACAAGAGGCAGTACTGAAGGCTAGGGACCTAATCAATACAGACATTGGTAATACGTCAGATCTAGAGTTCAGAATGACAATTCTGAAGGTTCTAGCTGGGCTCGAAAAAGGCATGGAATATATTAGAGAAAGCCTCTCGGGAGATATAAAAGCCATTTCTGGAGAAAAAAGAACTAAAATCTAACCAAGTTAAAATAAAAAAATCTATCAATGAGGTGCAATAAAAAATGGAGACTCTCACTGCTAGGTTAAATGAGGCAGAAGAAAGAATTAGCGATATAGAAGACCAAATGACAGAGAATAAAGAAGCTGAGCAAAAGAGGGACAAACAGCTACTGGACTACGAGGGGAGAATTCGAGAGATAAGTGACACCATAAGATGAAACAACATTAGAATAATTGGGATTCCAGAAGAAGAAGAAAGAGATAGGGGAGCAGAAGGTATACTGGAGAGAATTATTGGGGAGAATTTCCCTAATATGGCAAAGGGAATGAGCATCAAAATTCAGGAGGTTCAGAGAATGCCCCTCAAAATCAATAAGAATAGGCCCACACCCCATCACCTAATAGTAAAATTTACAAGTCTTAGTGACAAAGAGAAAATCCTGAAAGCAGCCCGGGAAAAGAAGTCTGTAACATACAATGATAAAAATATTAGATTGGCAGCTGACTTATCCACAGAGACCTGGCAGGCCAGAAAGAGCTGGAATGCTATTTTCAGAGCACTAACCGAGAAAAACATGCAGCCAAGAATACTATATCCAGCTAGGCTATCATTGAAAATAGAAGGAGAGATTAAAAGCTTACAGGAAAAACAAAAAATGAAAGAATTTGCAAACACTAAACCAGCTCTACAAGAAATATTGAAAGGGGTCCTCTAAGCAATGAGAGAGCCTACAGTGATAGATCAAAAAGGAACAGAGACAATATACAGTAACAGTCACCTTACAGGCAATACAATGGCACTAAATTCATATCTCTCAGTAGTTATCCTGAATGTTAATGGGCTAAATGCCCCAATCAAAAGACACAGGGTATCAGAATGGATAAAAAACCAAAACCCATCTATATGTTGCCTACAAGAAACTCATTTTAAGCCCAAAGACACCTCCAGATTTAAAGTGAGGGGGTGGAAAAGAATTTACCATGCTAATGGACATGAGAAGAAAGCAGGAGTGGCAATCCTTGTATCAGATCAATTAGATTTTAAGCCAAAGACTATAATAAGAGATGAGGAAGGGCACTATATCATACTCAAAGGGTCTGTCCAACAAGAAGATCTAACAATTTTAAATATCTATGCCCCCAACGTGGGAGCAGCCAACTATATAAACCAATTAATAACAAAATCAAAGAAACACATCAATAATAATACAATAATAGTACGGGGCTTTAACACTCCCCTCACTGAAATGGACAGATCATCCAAGCAAAAGATCAACAAGGAAATAAAGGCCTTAAACAACACACTGGACCAGATGGACATCACAGATATATTCAGAATATTTCATCCCAAAGCAACAGAATACACATTCTTCTCTAGTGCACATGGAACATTCTTCAGAATAGATTACATCCTCGGTCCTAAACCAGGACTCAACCGGTATCAAAAGATTGGGATCATTTCCTGCATATTTTCAGACCACAATGCTCTGAAGCTAGAACTCAACCACAAGAGGAAGTTTGGTAAGAACCCAAATACATGGAGACTAAACAGCATCCTTCTTAGGAATGAATGGGTCAACCGGGATATTAAAGAAGAATTGAAAAAAATCATGGAAACAAATGATAATGAAAATACAACAGTTCAAAATCTGTGGGACACAACAAAGGCAATCCTGTGAGGAAAATATATAGCGGTACAAGTCTTTCTCAAGAAACAAGAAAGGTCTCAGGTACACAACCTAACCCTACACCTAAAGGAGCTGGAGAAAGAACAAGAAAGAAACCCTAAGCCCAGCAGAAGAGAAATCATAAAGATCAGAGCAAAAATCAATGAAATAGAAACCAAAAAACCAAAAGAACAAATCAACGAAACTAGGAGCTGGTTCTTTGAAAGAATTAATAAGACTGATAAACCCCTGGCCAGACTTATCAAAAAGAAAAGAGAGGGGCGCCTGGGTGGCTCATGGGTTGAGGCCTCTGCCTTCGGCTCAGATCATGGTCCCAGGGTCCTGGGATCGAGCCCCGCATCAGGCTCTCTGCTCGGCGGGGAGCCTGCTTCCTCCTCTCTCTCTCTGCCTGCCTCTCCACCTATTTGTGATTACCATCTGTCAAATGAATAAATAAAATCTTAAAAAATAAAAAAAAATTAAAAAAGAAAAGAGAAAGGACCCAAATAAATAAAATCATGAATGAAAGAGGAGAGATCACAACTAACACCAAAGAAATACAAACCATTATAAGAACATACTATGAGCAACTCTACGCCAACAAATTTAACAATCTGGAAGAAATGGATGCATTCCTAGAAACATATAAACTACCACAACTGAACCAAGAAGAAATAGAAAGCCTGAACAGACCCATAACCAGTAAGGAGATTGAAACAGTCATTAAAAATCTCCAAACAAATAAAAGCCCAGGGCCAGATGGCTTCCCCAGGGAAATCTACCAAACATTTAAAGAAGAACTAATTCCTATTCTCCTGAAACTGTTCCAAAAAATAGAAATTGGAGGAAAACTTCCAAACTCCTTTAATGAGGCCAGCATCACCTTGATTTCAAAACCAGACAAGGATCCCATCAAAAAAGAGAGCTATAGACCAATATCCTTGATGAACACAAATGCGAAAATTCTCACCAAAATACTAGCCAATAGGATTCAACAGTACATTAAAAGGATTATTCACCACGACCAAGTGGGATTTATTCCAGGGCTGCAAGGTTGGTTCAACATCCGCAAATCAGTCAATGTGATACAACACATCAATAAAAGAAAGAACAAGAACCATATGATACTCTCAATAGATGCTGAAAAAGCATTTGACAAAGTACAGCATCCCTTCCTGATCAAAACTCTTCAAAGTGTAGGGATAGAGGGCACATACCTCAATATCATCAAAGCCATCTATGAAAAACCCACCGCAAATATCATTCTCAATGGAGAAAAACTGAAAGCTTTTCTGCTAAGGTCAGGAACACGGCAGGGATGTCCATTATCACCACTGCTATTCAACATAGTACTAGAAGTCGTAGCCTCAGCAATCAGACAACAAAAGGAAATTAAAGGCATCCAAATCGGCAAAGAAGTCAAATTATCACTCTTCGCAGATGATATGATACTCTATGTGGAAAACCCAAAAGACTCCACTCCAAAACTGCTAGAACTTGTACAGGAATTCAGTAAAGTGTCAGGATATAAAATCAATGCACAGAAATCAGTTGCATTTCTCTACACCAAAAACAAGACAGAAGAAAGAGAAATTAAGGAGTCCATCCCATTTACAATTGCACCCCAAACCATAAGATACCTAGGAATAAACCTAACCAAAGAGGCACAGAATCTATTCTCAGAAAACTATCAAGTACTCATGAAAGAAATTGAGGAAGACACAAAGAAATGGAAAAATGTTCCATGCTCCTGGATTGGAAGAATAAATATTGTGAAAATGTCTATGCTACCTAAAGCAATCTACACATTTAATGCAATTCCTATCAAAGTACCATCCATCTTTTTCAAAGAAATGGAACAAATAATTCTAAAATTTATATGGAACCAGAAAAGACCTCAAATAGCCAAAGGAATATTGAAAAAGAAAGCCAAAGTTGGTGGCATCACAATTCTGGACTTCAAGCTCTATTACAAAGCTGCCATCATCAAGACAGCATGGTACTGGCACAAAAACAGACACATAGATTAATTTAACAGAATAGAGAGCCCAGAGATAGACCCTCAACTCTATGGTCAACTAATCTTTGACAAAGCAGGAAAGAATGTCCAATGGAAAAAAGACAGCCTCTTCAATAAATGGTGCTGGGAAAATTGGACAGCCACATGCAGAAAAATGAAATTGGACCATTTCCTTACACCACACACAAAAATGGACTCAAAATGGATGAAGGTCCTCAATGTGCAAAAGGAATCCATCAAAATCCTTGAGGAGAACACAGGCAGCAACCTCTTCGACCTCAGCCGCAGCAACATCTTCCTAGGAACATCGCCAAAGGCAAGGGAAGCAAGGGGAAAAATGAACTATTGGGATTTCCTCAAGATCAAAAGCTTTTGCACAGCAAAGGAAACAGTTAACAAAACCAAAAGACAACTGACAGAATGGGAGAAGATATTTGCAAACGACATATCAGATAAAGGACTAGTGTCCAAAATCTATAAAGAACTTAGCAAACTCAACACCCAAAGAACACATAACCCAATCAAGAAATGGGCAGAGGACATGAACAGACATTTCTGCAAAGAAGACAGACACATGAAAAAGTGCTCCATATCACTCAGCATCAGGGAAATACAAATCAAAACCACAATGAGATCACCACACACCAGTCAGAATGGCTAAAATCAACAAGTCAGGACATGATAGATGCTGGCGAGGATGTGGAGAAAGGGGAACCCTCCTACACTGTTGGTGGGAATGCAAGCTGGTGCAACCACTCTGGAAAACAGCATGGAGGTTCCTCAAAATGTTGAAAATAGAACTGCCCTATGACCCAGCAATTGCACTACTGGGTATTTACCCTAAAGATACAAACGTAGTGATCCAAAGGGACACGTGCACCCAAATGTTTATAGCAGTAATGTCCACAATAGCCAAACTATGGAAAGAACCTAGATGTCCATCAACAGATGAATGGATCAAGAAGATGTGGTATATATACACAATGGAATACTATGCAGCCATCAAAAGAAATGAAATCTTGCCATTTGAGACAACATGGATGGAACTAGAGCCTATCATGCTTAGTGAAATAAGTCAAGCGGAGAAAGACAACTATCATATGATCTCCCTGATATGAGGAAGTGGTGATGCAACATGGGAGCTTAAGTGGGTAGAAGAATCAATGAAACAAGATGGGATTGGGAGGGAGACAAACCATAAGTGACTCTTAATCTCACAAAACAAATTGAGGATTGCTGGGGGAAGGGGTGTTGGGAGAAGGGTGTGGGGTTATGGACATTGTGGGGGGGTATGTGCTTTGGTGAGTGCTGTGAAGTGTGTAAACCTGGTGATTCACAGACCTGTACCCCTGGGGATAAAAATATATGTTTATAAAAAATTAAAAATTTAAAAAAATGAAATATTCCATCATTTTGGCCATAAGTATAATCTGGCTCAAGTAAAGAAACCATACAACTTTATGGTCAATTATAGAAGAAAAATTGAATCTTACTGTTAGAGCTCCAGCCTCTGTGATCCAGTTCTTGGTTTTATTCCTAGTTATTAGATGGATAAGGTAAAATACTGATAGTCTTCTGAAACAGCCATTGGGTGAGACCCATCTTTTCTGATTTGTGTTGTATTCCTATGGATAAATAAATAAATATTAAAAACATGTATTTCTGGTTAAAAGTAATATATATTTAGATTTTTTATTTAAGCTTGCTTGCTCCTGTGACTAAATTTTAGTAAACATAAATATCACATAGGTAATTTGTGAAAAATGCTTAGGAATGGATCCTACCATTGAGTTTCTGATTAGTAAAGCTAGCATAAATTTAGTGTTTCTGATGTAGTTGAACTGAGTTTCATATATTTGTGGAAAAAATGCATTTTAAAAAGAAATAAAATTTTCTGGTATAAAGGAGTAATTCAGAGACTAAGATCTAAACATATAGCTGTGGTTTCACATATAGTTACATGAGTGTTTTAAAAAAAAGAATTAATGACATCCGTTAAAGAATAGTAAGGCAGCCTTTTTTCAGAACCATTTGGACAGAGAAGGGGATACTACAATGGGGTTTGGCAGTAGCAATATAAGAGATTAGAATCAATTCCATATACAAGCAAAAATGGGAATTTACACCTGGAGTGTGAGTGTGCATGCATCAGGGGATAGAAAATTACTATGGGAACTACTTTTATCAGAGGTAAGGGAGGATCCTGGCTAAAATGACCTAAGAAAATTCTTACTGAAGTGATTTCTTCATAAAATCCCCTTGAAGACTGAAGGATGAGGAACCTGATTAGATATTGAAGGTGATCAGATATCAAGGATGGTCGTTTCTAGACAAACAGACTTAGCAGGAGTCTTCCTAAAATTGAACAATGCAGAGACAAACATAAAAGCTCAAAAGTCAGAGTCTTTGAGAAGTGGATTCACAGGAACCAGAGAGGCATTTGGCCAAGGAGAGTATCTTTGTCATTAGTAATAAGCAATTACAAAGAAAGCATAATTTTACCCTATCCATCATCACTGTTATAGAACCTCAAACTAGTGTAATAACCTTTTCATTAGAGAAACAAAGTTTTTCCTATGTGTATCTTTCTATACAGATAATCCCCACAACCTCATAATCAGACAGTCTTCTAGAACACAGAAAAAAAGCTGAAAGTAGGGGCGCCTGGGTGGCTCAGTGGGTTAAAGTCTCTGCCTTCGGCTCGGGTCATGATCCCAGGGTCCTGGGATCAAACCCCACATCTGGCTTTCTGCTCAGCAGGGAGCCTGCTTCCTCCTTTCTCTCTCTGCCACCTCTCTGTGTACTTGTGATCTCTGTCTGTCAAATAAATAAATAAAATCTTTTAAAAAATGATTATGAAGAAAAAGAAACCTGGAAATATATATACATTGATTCCCCAGAGATCTAACTTAATTAACCTAGGGTACAGCTTGGGCATCACTTTTTAAATATCACAGGGAACTCTAACATGTAGACAAATTTGGGACTACTGCTTGAAACCAATCCTTTGCCCCAACAAAAACAGATTCAACAATAGACAGTGATCACATTTCTTCACTGAATGCTCATAACTGTTTTAACAGTTATGTACTGTTACATACATAACATGTATGTAACATGTTCTAACAGATTACAAATGTGTAATGTTTGTTAGGTTGGTTTGCCTGGAATTAATTCATTGCTACTGAATGCAGCCAAGTATTTGTTGTTTCTTCTTCATAACTTGGCTTTCAGTGAGAGAAATAAAGTTGGCCCAAAAGTTAACACACACCTCTTTATTCTTTTGGAAGTAGAGAATAAGACAAGCCCTAATGAAGGACTGAGAGAGCTCTTGGGTAGACAAGTTTTTGCCAATTCTGAGCTCCTATTTTTGAATAGAGAGAAGGAAAATGACACCTACCATAATTAAATTTCTCACCTCTTTCAGTTGTCTAACTGCCTCCCTAAATATGATGGTAAGGAGATAGATGTCTTTTCAATATTAAAAAAAAAAAAAAAAAAAAAAAACCTCAGGTGCAACTCAATTTTTGCATGTCATGAAACAAAATATGTTGAAGGGGGTGCATTTTTGAATTAAAGAAGTCCATTAGGAATTTTGTGATGTCTTCTTGAAAAAAAAATTGCGATAAACTGAAATCTTTTGAGACTTGTCTTTTTCCTTTGTCATCATCTTTATGCCTCAATTCTTGGTTGTACTATAAATTTAAGTTTTTGAAAGTTTTATGGAAATTTCTTCAAGTGCATATTACAGAACAATACATGAAATACTCAGCTAAATACTTCTAAAATTTTACAAATCTTCAAAAAATTTATGAGCATATTATCAATTTGACTGTTTTTCCAGAAATGCATTCTTGGCATAAAGAGGGATACATGAGAATTCAGTATTAGAAACCTTTAATTTGTTAAAAGTTCTGTTTCTTATTTTCTAAAAATTATAAAGGATGATTGATAAGTTTGCCTCCATAAACCCTCTAGAACTTCAAAGTTAAGAAAAGTCATTTAATCTCTCTGTGCCTCAGTTGTCTCAGGTGAGGACTGATTGAAATAATATGGAAAGACATCTTGTAACCTAGTACCAATGTTCTAATGGTCTGCATTGGCCTTCAGCACTACAGGAAAAGAAAGGTCTTGGCTATAGAAAATGATTCATAAGAAACAAAGGAGAAAGGGAATCTAAGGTTAGTAGCAGACAAATATTGGCTACAGATGACCAAATATAGTAAACAACCTCCAATTTGCAGAATATGTTCTCTGCAGAAAACATCTAAATAAAATTCAAAAGTAGCTACAAGACTTTCACATTTGGGAAATTTAAAAGATACTATTTTTATTTTTTCTTTTAACCCCCAGGAGGATCAGTACTGCAGTCAGGACCTAGCTATACTTTCTTTCTTTCTTTCTTTCTTTTTTAAATTTATTTTCAGCATAACAGTATTCATTGTTTTTGTACCACACCCAGTGCTCCATGCAATCCGTGCCCTCTCTAATACCCACCACTCAACTTTTCATCCATTTTCTGTTATTAAGGGTGTTAATTTCATGGTCAAATTCATCCCATCCATCAGCCCTCCTGAATTCAGGAAAGGTCTTCTCATTCTGACCTCATCCAGATGGTGACTTATTTTAATAGGGACTTCCTAGTACTAAGCTCTTTTTTAAAGCAATTGATATATTTCTTAATCTGAAAAACCATCTCTGCATCTAAATGCGTTATTTAATTTGTGAAATATAAAATCCCACAAACTCATACCTTTTCAGTATGTAAAGATGTGTAAGAAAAGATGGCCTCCAGGGCACCTGGGTGGCTCAGTGGATTAAGCCGCTGCCTTCGGCTCAGGTCATGATCTCAGGGTCCTGGGATCGAGCCCCACATCGGGCTCTCTGCTCAGCGGGGAGCCTGCTTCCCTCTCTCTCTCTGCCTGCCTCTCTGCCTACTTGTGATCTTTCTCTGTCAAATAAATAAATAAAATCTTAAAAAATAAAAGATGGCCTCCATTTCAATGGAGGAAATAGAGAAACAACATACAAAATTTTCATTTGTTAAATTTAAAATGTTAGCAATTTGTTAAATGTTATACTTCAGGTAAGATGAAGGATTTCTTTTTTTTTTTAGATTTTTAAAAATTTATTTTTGTCAGAGAGGGAAAGCGTGAGCGAGCACAATCAGCAGGGGTGAGGGAGAGGGTCCACAGGCAGAGGGAGAAGCAGGCCCCTCGCTGAGCAAGGAGCCCAATATAGGACTTGATCCCAGAACCCAGGAATCATGACTTAAGCTGAAGGCGGATGCTTGACTGACTGAGCCACCCAGCGGTCCCAAGATGATGATTTACTACTAATGAAGAGAGAAAAAGGTTTTAGTACTCAGAAGACAACAGTGAGATCGATAAGGTGCTTATTTGATCATGTGGTAGGCTGATAAAAGACCCACCTTAGGCTGTTTTTACCTCTGGAGAAAAAACTGGCAATGTTTGAGAAAATCACTACTCCAATGACTTAATCCTTGAGCCACTGTGATGAGCAGAACCATCTTGCTTACTTGTGGCAGGCAGCACGCATGAGAAATAAACATACTCAAACTAGGAACATTTGAGATTGTTGTTACTGCAGCATTTCCTAGCCCAGGACTTCTCAAACATTTGTGTGTATATGAATCACCTAAGAAATATACAAAATATAGACCTTGATTCAGTAGAGCAGAGTACAAAATTTGTATTCTAAAAATGAGATATCACTTCACACCTATCAGAATAGCTAAAATTGAAAACATAAAAAACAAGGGTTGGCAAGGACGTGGGGGCTAACAAAAAAAAAGGGGGAGAACCTTGTGGGAACAGAAGCTGGTGCAGCCACTGTAGAAAATATTATGGAGTTTTCTTTAAAAAATTAAAAATAAAATAACCCTATGATCCATTAATTCCACTACTAGGTATTTACCAAAAAAAAAAAAAAAATAGGAAAACACTAATTTGAAACGATAAATGCACCTCCTTGTTTACTGCAGCATTGTTTACAATAGCCAGAATATGGAAGTAATCTATGTGTCTATCAATAGATGAATGGATAAAGAAGATGTGGCGCGCGCACACACACACACACACACACACTACTTAGCCATAAAAAAGAATGAAATCTTGTCATGTGTAACAACATGGATAGATCTAGAAGGTATAGTGCTAAGTCCAGTAAGTCAGTCAGAGAAAGAAAAATACCACATGGTTTCACTCCTCTGTGGAATTTAAGAAACAAAAAAATGAATGAAGAAAAGAAAAAAGACATAAAAACACACTCATAAATATAAAGAATAAACTGGGTTGCCAGAAGGGAGGTGAGCAGGAGGATGAGAAAAATAGGTGAAGGGGATGAAGAATACATTTATCATGATGAGCACTGACAAATGTATAGAATTGTTGAACTGTTACATTGTATACCTGAAACTAATATAACAATGTTTGTCAGTTATATTGGAATTTTTAAAAAATTAATTTAAAAAAAGTCCCAGGTGATGCTGGTATTATTGGTCCAAGAATAGAGTGGTCCAAGAATAGAATAGACCAAGAATAATTGGTCCACAGCTAGTCTATCTGACTGATACACTGACAATGGCGAGTTCTGAAACTAGCATTTTTACTTTAAGTTTAGGGCTTATTTTCCAGTTCAAAACCAGTACATCACCTTGATTTTTGATCTGCAGGTAGTAATCTTTAAGCAGATTATAAAATCAATATCATGACTGAAATGATAACCAGCAGTTAAGAGGTAAAAAATGAAAAATAAAAAGAATAAAATAAAGTGAAATAGAGTGGAAAATTATCAGGTTCTTACAATAAGAGCAAATATTATTTCGTGAAATTTCACAAACTATATATTTCAGGTGGCTTTGAAAAATGTGTAACAGTCAAAAATGTTTAAACTCAATAAATCAGATTTATTAATATTCAGAAATAGTTGGAAATGTTAAGCTAATTATTATTCAATTTTTTTGCACACAGCTGAACACATCTCCTAACTTTCCTTGCAGTTAGGTGTGGCAGGATGATGAGGTTCTAGCCAATGGGCTGTGTGGTAAAGTGCTGAATGATATTTTTATGCCTGATCCATCGATATTTCCAAATGTAATCTCCCAGGCTTTTATTCCTTTTCCCAGGTGGATAATGATACTTAGAGTAGTTTCAGAAAACACATTTCGATGAGGAGAGTGTCTCCACACGTCTCACCAGCCAGAAACACCTTGATCATGTTACAGCATGGACTATCATAGCATAAACAATTTGTGTAAACATTACACAAAAAAATCTGTAATGATACAACTGCTCTGAGCTTCTGGAATTTTCCCACTGCTTTGGAATAAATGCAGAAGTACCTACTATAGAACATGTCCTGAGCGATCTGACCTCTCGTGAGGACTCAGACCTCATTTTATGCGTCTCTCCAGTTCTGTTCACCTGGGATCCAGTCACATTGACTGTCTTGCTGTTCTTTAACATACTCGGAATTCTCCCTTTCCAGAAATTTTGCACATACCATTCCACCTGCCTTGAAAACTATTCCCCTGGATATTTACATGGCTCATGGGTATGCATCTATATACTTTCTGCCCAGATGTTTCTCTCATGCTATGAATGCTGGGCTGGAGTTCAAGCACTACCACAAAGTCCAGCAGATTAATGCCCCTGGAAGCAACACTCAAATCTCAGGGCATGTATATAAATCCATCTCTCCATCCTTCAGGAGGAATTGGGGAGACATTTATAGGTTCCTCAGGAAATCCCGAGAGGGTCAAGACACCATTGCCCATAGTGGCATCCTCAATAATACCTTCTGAATCCTCCTCACTACCTCATGCTTGTAATATGCCCTCTGGATACAAAACCTTTTATCAAGATTTTCTCTCAGGAGAATTTAAACTAAAGTTTCTTTCCCACCTTCCGCAATCTTTAAGAGCCATTCTTTGTAACTATTATCTTTATCTCTCACTTTGATGATGCACAATGATACCAAAATGTGTCTAGCCATGGAGCTTTTTTACAATTGGGCTTCTTGATCTATAAATAAAGACATATCAAAATTATAAAAAATAATCAGAGAGAATTAAGATGGTGGTATAGCAAGAGGACCCTAGATTTGTCTTGTCCCTCACAGTTTGGTAACTGTCAAATCATTCTGAATTCTCAAGAAATCAACCTGAGGACTAAGAGAACAAACTGCACAACTAGAGGGAGAGAAGAGGTCACTTTAAGGACAGTAGGAAGTATGAAGATGTAGTTTGGGGGAGAAATGGATTAGAGGTGCTGCAGAGTAGAGGGTGCCATTGTTGTGGAGAAAGGTGAGAGAGAGTGAAGTACTCAGGGATAAGCACAAGGAGAACACTTCCCTAATGTCATTGGCTGGGAAAATG
The DNA here is from genome assembly GCF_964662115.1 of Mustela nivalis. Lineage (NCBI taxonomy): Eukaryota > Metazoa > Chordata > Mammalia > Carnivora > Mustelidae > Mustela > Mustela nivalis. The sequence goes on from NC_139036.1 coordinate 34,959,185, forward strand.
AGAGGGGTTGAATTTCACGAGTTTTTGCAACCAGCAGGGTTCAAAAACTAGAGTATCAGAAGCCCCCAAGGTTGGCTGTGACCAAGACCTGAGGATGCTGCCCTATTCCTGGAGCACAAGTAGATAATCCCAGGGAAGACTGCATGATCTAGGGATCATGTAAATGGCACAGAGAGAGACTGTTCATTCTTTTTCTTTCTTTTTTTTTTTTTTTTTTTTTTGGAGTGCATCTATAAGAGGTGGCACTGCCTGTTGGGGGACAGAAGAAACAGTGGGAACCATTTCCCTCCACGGCCCCTCAGCATAGGTGCAGAGACACCTGCTGTGGGCAGCTAGCCTAGACACTGGCTGTGTTTAGCGTGCTTTGCTCTGAATCTCACATCCCTGAGCTCTTGCTTGGCTGTCCTTTTGTGTCAAACCTTTGGGTCCCAGTATGGTGCAACCTTTATTCAGAAGATCAGCATGGGTCCCCACCATACCACGTCCATAAATTTTGTAAAGTTTTGAAAGCCAGCAGTCCTGGTTAATGTAGAGCCCAAGGCATGCTGCACTGTACCACGCAGGCAAGTGACCCAGAGAGAGACGTGAGAAATCAGTGACCTGAAAAACATCTGTGATGCATGAGGGGAAATTATTTGACCCTCTGAAAATGCTTCCATGAGAGCAGCAAGCAAAGATTCCCCTCTCTGGGGACACAGAGTGGGTTGGTGCCATTTCTCTCCCCCACCCCTCTGCATAAACCAACTTTATCAAACAGCACAGTGCCAACACTGGTTGCCTAACCTGCTTACATGGGTCTTGCCCCCATATGCCCTGCTGGTACTTCTTTTTAGGGAAGGTGTGCCTAAGGATAACACAAGCATCGCCTTCCCCAGAAGACCATCACAAACCCTTGCATACACCACATCTACTGACCACAGAGCGCTGCAAAGCTTCAGTTTTAGTGGAAATAACATCAGGTCTCATTTAACAACAGAGCATAGCATACCTAGATAAAACTCACCACACTCTGGCAAAAGCCCAAACAATATCCATTTTAGGCAAAGAGAACCCTTATAGATGACTGCCCTAAGGGATAGAACAGCCAAAACACAGCAGCAGAGTGCATGAAACACACACCAGAGATATTACATTCCCTGAATTGTCAGGCCCTGGACATTACATGACCTCTTCTTCATAAGGCCATTACTCACAGGAACAGGAAACATAACAGGCTTTCCTAACACACAGGAGGAGAGACAGAGACCTAGATAAAATGTCAAGGCAGAGGAATTCATCCGAAAAAAAAAAAAAAAAACAAGAAAAGGTCACAGCCCAGGGATCTAACTGAAACAGATGAAAGTAATATGCATGATCCCGAATTTAAATACCAGTCATAAGGATAGAAGCATAAATATGCCTCCAACTTTTGTATCAACATGGATAGGACTGGAAGAGATTATGCTGAGTGAAATAAGTCAACCAGAGAGAGTCAATTATCATACGGTTTCATTTACTTGTGGAGGCATAAGGAATAATATGGAGGACATTTAGAGTTGGAGAGGAGAAGTGAGTTGAGGGAATTCGGAGGAAGAGATAAACCATGAGAGACTGTGGACTCAGAAACAAGCTAGGGCACAGAATCACTATACAGAAATCTGTTTCATTTATATACACCAATAATGAAGCACCAGAAAGAGAAATCAAAGAATTGGTTCCACTTACAACTGTACAAATGTAAGATACCTAGGAATAAACCTAACCAAAGAGGTAAGAGAACTGTACTCTGAAAACCATAAAACACTTATGAAAGAAACTGAAGATGGCATAAACAAATGGAAAAAAAAATCCACACTCATGGATTTGAAGAACAAATATTGTTCTAATGTCATTCTACTCAAAGCAATCTATGGGACTCCTGGGTGGCTCAGTTGTTAAGCATCTGCCTTCGGCTCAGGTCGTGATCCCAGGGTCCTGGGATTAAGCCCTGCATCAGGCTCTCTGCTCAGCAGGAAGCCGGCTTCTCCCTCTCCCTCTCCCTCTCCCACTCCCCTTGCTTGTGTTCCCTCTCTCACTGTGTCTCTCTCTGTCAAATAAATAAAATCTTTAAAAAAAAAAAAGCAATCTACACATTTAATACAATCCCTATCAAAAAATAACACCAGCATTTTTTACTGCGCTGGAACACAAAAGACACCAAATAGCCATAGCAATTTTGAAAAAAGAAAAGCAAACCTGGAGGCATCACAATTCTGGACTTCAAGTTATATTACAAAGTTGTAGTCATCAGGACAGTATGGTACTGGCTCAAAAAGAGATGCATAGATCAATGGAACATAATAGAAAACCCAGAAATGGACCCACAACTATAATCTTCAACAGAGCAGGAAAGAATATTGAATAGAAAAAGACAGTCTTCACCAAATGGTTTTGGGAAAACTGAACAGCAACATGAACAAGAATTAAACTGGACCACTTTCTTACACTATACACAGAAATGAATCCAAAATGTATGAAAGACCTAAATGTAAGACAGGCAACTATCAAAACCCTAGAGGAGAACAGAGGCGGTAACCTCATTGACATTGGTCATAGCAATTTCTTACTAGACACATCGCCACATGCAAGGGAAACAAAAGAAAAAATAAACTATTGAGATTTCACCAAGACAAAAAGATTCTGCGGACTCCTGGGTGGCTCAGTCAGTTAAGTGTCTGCCTTTGGCTCAGATCATGATCCCAGGGTCCTGGGATGGAGTCCCACACCAGACTCCTTGCTAAGCAGGGAGACTGCTTCTCCCTCTTCCTGATGCTCCCCCTGCTTGTGCTCTATCTCTCTGACAAATAAATAAATAAAATCTTTTGGAAAAAAAAAAGATAAAAAGATTCTGCACAGGAAAGGAAATAACCAATAAAACTAAAAGGCAACCTTCAGGATATTAGAAGATATTTGCAAATGACATATCAGTTAAAGGATAGTATCCAAAATATATAAAGAACTTATCAAACTCAACACCCAAAAAACAAATAGTCCAGTTGAAAATGGGTAGAAGACATGAAAAGACATTTTTCCAAAGACATACGGAGGGCTAACAGACACATGAAAAGATAATATCGCTGATCATCAGGGAAATATAAATCAAAACTACAATGAGATGCTACCTCACACCTGGCAGAACAGCTAAAATTAATAATACAGGAAACAACAGATATTGGTGAGGATAAAGAGAAAGAGGAACCCTCCTACACTGTTGGTGGGAAGGCAAACTGATGCAGCCACTGTGGAAAACAGTATGGAGGTTCCTCAGAAAGTTAAAAATAGAACTACCCTATGATCCAGCAATTGCACTTCTAGGTATTTAACCAAAGGATACAAAAATACTGAATCAAAAGGATACATGCACCCCAATATTTATAGCAGCATTATCAACAACAGCCAAACTATGGAAAGAGCCCAAATATCCATCAACTGATAAACGGATAAGAATGAATGCATACACAAACACACACATAATACATACAGAATATATATGATATATATAATGGAATATTACTTAGCCATAAAAAATTAGAAAATCTTGTCATTTGTAATGATGTGGATAAAGCTAGAGTATCCTATGCTAAGTGAAATTTTAAAAAAGCGAAAAAAAAAAGACGGTATTTCATTCATATGTGGAATTTAAGAAACAAAACATGAACATTGGGAAATAAACAGAAGAGAGGCAACCAGAAAAGAGACTCTTAACTATAGAGAACAAAGTGAGAGTTGCTTGAGGGGAAGTGGACGAGAGATGGGTTAAGTGGGTGTTAGGTATTAGGGAATGTACTTTTTTTGATGAGCACTGGGTGTTGTGAGTGAAGAATCACAGAATTCTACACCTGAAACTAATATTACACTATATGTTAACTAGCTGGAATTTAAGTAAAAACTTGAAAAAAGAAAAACAAGCAAAGGGAAGAAAATAAGAGAGAGACAAATCAAGAAACAGTCTCTTAATTATAGAAAATGGATGGTTACCAGAGGGCAGGTGGGTGGGGTCTATGTGATGAGGACAGGGTGATGTATGGAAGCATTGAACTGCTGTACTGCACACTTGAAATGAATGTAACACTGTACGTTAACTAACTGGAATCAAAATTAAAACTAAAACACTGGGGCGCCTGGGTGGCTCAGTGGGTTAAGCCTTTGCCTTTGGCTCTGGTCATGGTCTCAGGGTCCTGGAACCGATCCCCTCGTTGGGCTCTCTGCTCAACAGGGAGTCTGCTTCCCCCTCTCTCTCTGCCTGCCTCTCTGCCTACTTGTGATCCCTCTCTCACTGTCAAATAAATAAGTAAAATCTTTAAAAATAAAAAAATAACCTTTAAAAAATTATGAAAAGAGAATCAGCATATAGCTCTTCAAATGTCAGTAACTTTCCTTTCTCTCTTCTGGAAAGCTAATTAGAAATGTTATATGTTTTCCTTCTACCATTTATAATTCTTCATTTCTCTCCCTTTTTAAGATTTATTTATTTATATTAGAGAGAGAGCACATGAACAGGATGGACAGAGGGTGAGGCAGAGAGCTATCAAGCCAGCTCTATGCTGAGCATAGAGCTGGCTTGATAGTTTCTCTCTATATATAGAGATAGTCTCTCTATATAGTCTCTCTATATGCTGAGCATAGAGCTTGATGTGGGGCTCAATTCCATGACCCTGAGAGCACAATCTGGGTCAAACACAAAAGGCAGATGTTTAACTTACCATGCTACCCAGGAACCCCTTAATTTCTTCTTAATATGTTAAATATGTTAAATCTCATCTCTCTTTCTTGCATTCAGAATGAATTTTTGATGCACTTACCCATTTGCTAATTCTCTTCTTGACTTTGTCTCTCCTGCTTTTAATATACTCATTGCCTTATAAATTTCACTTATTTTTGTTCTTCATTTCTTTTTTTTTTAAGATTTTATTTATTTATTTGACAGAGAGATCACAAGTAGGCAGAGAGGCAGGCAGAGGGGGGGTGAAGCAGGATCCCCACCAAGCAAGGAGCCCAATGCGGGGCTTGATCCCAGAACCCTGAGATCATGACCTGAACCGAAGGCAGAGGATTAACCTACTGAGCCACCTAGGCACCCCTGTTCTTCATTTTTAAGAGTTTTTTTGTTCCTTGTCAAATCTGTACTCAACACATTCCTTTAATTATGCTTTTGGTACATTCTCTTACTTCCTTGAGTATGTTAAACATGCACATTTTGTATTTGTTTTACATAATCCTAATATGCTTATATTCCTTCATTTTGTTTGATAACTCAGTTGTGTTCTGGGATTTATCTATGCAAGATATTTTTGGCCCAACTTTAATGCATATTCCTGTAGGGAGCTTTTCTATTGCTTTTTTCAGGTAGTTAGAGCCCCCTACTTTTGGGGTCAGGTAACATTAGTGAATTCTGACTCTATGCGCAGTGAGGGCAGATGAGGTAGTTTAGGAAGAGACATTTTGTTATACTTTTTTTTTGGCCTCCATTCAATCTGATAGCCATGACAGGCAAGTCCTCCATTGCAGGATATTTTTTTTTATTATTATTATTATTCACCCACACAGAGGATGACACTCTGCGTTATTTTTTGATATCCCCAGCTTTATGGTGGCATCTTTGATCCCAAGGCTTACCATGTGGAGGGCCAGAGATCATCTACTGTTCTCACGCTCTAGGTTTTCATGGATTAACAAAGACTCCAGGCATAAATGCTGGTCTCAGAACCCATATACATCTTAAGATGCTTCTTGTTTCTGCTCTTACCCACGATCTCAGTGATTCATATAAATGGTGATTTTTAGTATTTATCTATTAACTGATAGATAACTTCAGAGGGTTTCTTCAGATATCTAACTCAATACACTGCCAGAAATGGCGAGTTCTCAGTTACCTGTTAGTACGTAAATGAAATATTTTACTCTGGAAAATCATGTTCCTATCACCTATAAGATAAAGTACTTATCTCTGCCACATGGTATCTACACTAGGTAATTCTCCTACCTTTTGCTACACATTTGCACAAACTTATTTTCTCTTTGCCCTTGTTCATCTTTTCCTCTGCCCGCAATATTTTTAAAACTCAGTTTTTGAGCCACTCAACATGAAGCTCTCCACAGCTACCACAGGTAAAAGTTTTCTGTTTTCTTTCAGACATATTTCTGCCATGGTCCCTATAATTTTATTGCTCATTTTTCTTTACCTTGAATGTTCAAAGGCCAGTATTTTACCATTCTCATCTGACTTCTGCAGCTAACTAGTGTATTTCCTAAACCACGGTGGGTTCTTATTTATTTTTTATTAACAGGTCTTCACTTATCTTACACATATGATTTAACTCATACAAAACTCTCTAGTAAAGACATAATATTTTACTCTTAATTAATGAGAAATTATAGATTTCAAAGAAGGTTAGTAACTTGCCAGAAGGCACCCAATTAGTCAGCAGAAATGAGGTTTGGACAGGATCCTATCTCATAAATTTTATGGTATTTTAATTTTTACCATGAAATTTTTTTACCATAAAATGTGGAAATAATTTTGACTGTGATAATGATATGATCATATATGCTTTATACTATTCCACAAGTCATAAGGTTAATTTACATGTATTTTAAGCCATTTTATCCCCATCACCCCAGATTTACCTGCTTTTCCATCCATGACAAAATGGGGTTCTTAGATATTGGAGCCAAAACAACAGCATAAAACCTATGAGTATTTATGTCATCCATTATAGGGGATATTCTATGTATGACCTTAGTACGTCTTGAACAACCCTTCCTGATTTAGACCCTTGTGCTTCTCTTTGCTAAGATATGATCATTAAGAGACAGTGTTTGTTTTCTTTTATTAAAGAAATGACCTTCATTTTATTTCTCTATTTTCTGCAAGGTTTTCATAAAATACCTATCACAGGCTTACGAAAACCCTTAAATAAATAAGCACTGGGGCAACTGGAAATATACACCTCATTTTTCTAAACATACAAAAGCAAAGCCGGTTTGTTTTTCTAGGCTTTAAGTCAAAGATTAGGCAGTTTCATTGTTCGATTTGGCAGCTGGAACATCTGGCTTTAGGACATTTCAATATATTGCTGAAGTAAATTAGTCAGAGATAGTAGGATTACTACTTCATCTAGTTACCACAATTGTATCTTGCTGTCATTAAAAAAAAATGCATTACTACATCCTCAGGAACATATATCTGGACAGATGTAGGAGAGTGTCGCATCCCTGGGGATTATAGACCTAATTGAACTGAAGCATTTCCAACTTTCATTTACATTTGTTCACATATGAAAAGAAGTATGTTCCAAGAATAGCTGGGATCTGAGGGGTTCATTATTTTCATTTGGGAAGAACATAACATTATTTTTCCTCCAGGATGTGGTTAAAGGAAACAACAAAAACAATTTGAATGAAGACATTACAGATCTCTGCTTCAATATTGGTTTTAATGGCCAAAGTCAACAACATATTGTGATCTTCCTTGCTCTTCAGAACTATATTCTCATTGTGTCAGTATTAGTGGTGATGAATGATCCAACTTCCTGCTTAGTTTCTTGATACTACCCCAAACTAATTTCAGAAATGTCTTTACTTTATAGATGAGGAAACTGAAGCCTACATTCATTCATTCATTCATTCTTTCATCCCATAAATAGTTAAGGCTTAATATTTGTCAAGTACTTCCACTAGAGTTAAAGCAGTGGGAATAAAACATAAATCTGCTTACATGGAACATTCATTCTAAGCTGTGGTAGAGGCATCTGCAGTAAACAGCTGAATAAATACATATAAAGTATTATTTTAGATAGAGATCAGAGTCTTGAAAAATCAGAAAAGAGTAATGTGATAGAAGGATGAGGCGTGATTAGGAAGGGATAAGCAAGGAAGACCACCTCCAAAGAGATATTTAAACTCTGACCTAGAAAACCAAAGAATACCATAAACAGAGGAAGAACTTGAGAATTTGAATACTAAATGCTGGCTGAATTGTCCAGTAGATAACGAGGAGTGGAAAGGGGTGCCCAGCTGGCTCAGAAGGTAGAAACAGGACTTTTGATCTCAGGGTTCTAAGTTTGAACCCAACATTGGGTGTGGAGATTATCTTTAAAAAAATAAGTTTTAAAAAACTAATTAAAAAAAAAATAGGATTTACCTAGGTGGCTCAGTCAGTTAAGCATCTGCCTTGGGATCAAGCCCACGGCAGGCACCTTGCTCAGTGCGGAGCCTGCCTCTTACCATTCCTGCTCTCTCTTACTTACTGTCTCTCTCTCTCTCAAAAAACAAAATCTTTAAAAAATGTAAAAAGGGGTAGGAGGATAAATCAAAGATAAAAGCAAGCTCTCCACACCCAATAAACAAATATAAGGACGTGGACAGGCAAAGTAGTGTTTCTAGCCTCTATTTTCCAACTGTCCATCTCTAAAGACTTCCTTGTTAAAAGAATCAAACTCAAAGGAAAAATGGCATGAGACTCTTCTTAAATCCTACCTCCAGTCTTTAACAGAATCAATTACTGCAAATACAGTTTTTCTGAGTACATCTCTAGAAAATTTCTGTGAATACAGAAACACACACACACTATTTCTAAATATTTTCAACAGAACCAGATCAAGCTCTACATTTTGTTCCAGAATGTGCCTTTTTTCAGTTAAGATAACCAAATGTCACAGAGGCTAATATATATTAGTACATCTAAATATACTCTAGTCCTTTTAATGAAAACACAATCTAGAATCCAGCCTAAATATATTATTATATGCAAGTATCTCTCTATTGATCAACATTCAGGTTTTTTGTTTGTTTTTTAATTGAGAGAGAGAGTGAGAGCAAGAGAGAGCGAGAGGGATCACAGGCGGAGGGGGAGAAGCAGACTTGCTGCTGCACAAAGTCCACCTCGGGACTCGATTCCAGGACTCTGGAATCACGACGTGAGCTGAAGGCAGATGCTTAACCAACTGAGCCATGCATGTGCCCCCATTCAGATTATGTCTAATGTTTACCATTTAAAGTGATAGTACAGCTAATATTACTGAATGTGTATCAGGAATATATATTACGAGTATATGTACTCCCATATGCAAGCATTTAAGAACAAAGTAATAACAGTGTAATATTATGGATTTAAGAATATGTGTTTTTGATATGGGTAGATACAGTAAGATTTCTAAAAACATAAAGCCATAATTTTCATTCATAACAATCATGGTAAAGAGTCCTAGTTTTTGTATAGCTTCTCTCAGGCTATTATCAAGCATGCATTTGACCCAACTGAAAAGTAACACATAGTAAACCAATGGTGTTTTCTATTAGCATTTCCCTGATGACTACTACAGCTGAGCCCTTCTTTTTGTTCATTATTTATACATTGTATTTTGTATATATTTTCTTCTGTAAATTGCCTGTTTATTTCATTTTCTTTTGCTCATTTGAAAATTAGGGTTTATTACTTACTGAAAAAATTAAAACACTTTCTATGGAGCTTCATAGCAATCCTCTAAAAAAATACACACTTTACATGAAAAAGTATGTACATTTAAACATGTTTCATTGATTTTCTTTCTAAAAAATATGCCTTCACCTTTCCTGCTTTTATGGAATCATAATCTGTTTTTTGAAAATACACTCAAGTAATTCTTCCAAAAATGTGTCCCTAGTCAAAATGTTTCTGAGTCTTTGCATGTGAATGTGTTATTTTTCTCTGCCATTTGAATGTTAGTATTGTACACTACAGAATTTCATTTTTTAAACCAGTTTTTGCTCAGAACTTAGAAAATATTTTCTACTGTTTTTTAGAACTTGACATTGTTAATTTGTTTCTCATCCATCTATATATGAGTTGTTTCCATTCTGGAGAATTTTTGGATATCTTTTTGTTAGTATAATGAAATATCATCATTATGTATCTATCAAGATGTTTGGGAGTGGTTTTGGTTTTGTTCACTTTAAAATTTATCTTTGTGGTTACACTGTGCATTCTTTCAGCATGGATACTCATGTATTTCTTCAGCAATGGAAAGTTAAATATTTGATTATTCCTTACCCAGTTTTTATGACCCCTCCTTTTAGAAAGCCTATTAGATACTGGAGGATACATTTTCTCAATATTACTTCTGAATTCTTACCCATATATAACATTGTTTAGACATTGTGTACTTCATTCTTAGTCTTGACTTGATTACTTCTCAAGTGATTTGCCCTTCAATTATCTCTTTCACATTATTCACTGCTGAGTTTGTTCTTATTGCAGTTGAGTTGTTATCTTTAAAAATCTATTTCTCATTTTTAGTTTCCGATTCTACTTGACTCATTCTTATTTATGCACTTCATAATGTCTTCTGCCTGTTTTAATTTTTTCCTTCAGTACTAATTATTTTATTAGATTTATGCCCACTTTGATGATATCAGTTGTCTTCAAATATTTGGTAATTCTGTATTTTCAGAATTTACTTTTTTTAATTTTGTGCACCCTGTTTACCTCCATGTTCATTCTGTGACTTACAGAAGCCTGTCTTCTTTTGGTGATTTTAAACAGAAGGGTAAATGTTGTGCTGGCAGCTTTTTGACCAAATGTCAAAAATTCCAGTGTCTGTTCAGGGGCGGTAGATCTCAGGATCAGTTCAGCCTCAGCTCTAACCCTCATCTATTACAAAATACTTTTTTTTTTTTTGCTTTGTTATTCATTGTATCAATAATTAAGTCTATTTTTCTCATTGCAAAACACATATATGCAAACATACGTATTTAAAATATATATTGCACATGTACATTTCATTGTTAAAATACCAAATTTTAGGGACGCCTGGGTGGCTCAGTTGGTTGGACAACTGCCTTCGGCTCAGGTCATGATCCTGTTGTCCCGGGATCGAGTCCCGCATGGGACTCCCAGCTCCATGGGGAGTCTGCTTCTCTCTCTGACCTTCTCCTCATTCATGCTCTCTCTCATTGTCTCTCTCTCAAGTAAATAAATAAAATCTTAAAAAAAAAATACCAAATTTTATGTATCCATTTCATCGTTTAGTGAGCATTTGTATTGCCTCTGGTTTTGGATTATACACATAGTACATCCATGATCATCCTTGTTCATGTCTTACACAGAACATATACATTCTTTTCTCTTATAAACTTAGTGGTTAATTTGTTTCTACACTCAGTCGTACCTTTAGCTTTAGTAGATACTGGCAAAAAGTATTACATACTATCTGTACTTAATTTTCACTCCCAACATCGACATATGAGAATTACAAGTATTCGGTATTATTCCTACTACTTGATATTTTCTATCATTTTTTCATTGTACTCATTTTCATAAATATGTAGTGGCACTGAGCTGCTTTTGATTTTGTATTAATTTTATTGATGTCATATAAATGTGGTGACAACTTTAAAGGCTGACCTTACCCCCAATTGAAAACAGTAACTCCTCTATTGTCATTTTAATTTTTCCTTGATATTATAGTTGGTCCTTTTTCATGTGTATCACCTATGGATACTGTCTTTTGTAAAGTATCACTCACAGGTATTTCCCCTTCTTTTCTACTGAGTTGCATATTTCTTTAAAAAATGAATTGAAATTATTTATACATTCAGGATATTTTACTTCATACACAATGCAGATTTCCCCAACCACTCTGTTGCTTACCTTTCTATTCCCTTAATGTATTTGTTGATAGGCATCCTAATTTTAATGTATTATTTATCAGGTATTGTTTCAGGCACAGCATTTTTTGTGTTGTAGGTCATAAAGATGCTTTTTCATGTTTTCTTCCAGGATATTAATGTGTGTGTGTGTGTGTGTGTGTGTGTGTTATGTTTTATACTTTAATTGAATGACCCATCTGCAACTGGTATTTATTTATGGAGGTAGATGTCAGGACTCGATGTTTTTCCATATAAATATCCAACTGACCCATTTCCTTTGTTAAAAAGATAATTCATAGCCTGCCCACAATACAGATTAATCTTTGTCATCAATCAAGGAAACCACCTACAAAATAAAATAGAGATTTATGTTAAAAACAGAAAAGCAAAATATTTTACTTTTATTGTAAATAAGTTGAAGACCACTTCTCTGTGTAAAATGCATTACTGCTTACTTCATTTGAAAAAGTTCATTTTGAGAGGAGTGATCACAATCAACACCAAAAAAATACAAAAAATTATAAGAACATATTATGAGCAAGTATATGCCAGCAAATTGGACAATCTGGAAGAAATGGATGCATTACTAGAGATGTATAAACTACCAAAACTGAAACAGGAATAAAGAGAAAACCTGAACAGACCCATAACCAGTAAGGAGACTGAAGCAGTCCTCAAAAATCTCCCAACAAACAAGAGCCCAGGGCCAGATGGCTTCCCAGGGGAATTCTACTAAATGTTTAAAGAAGAATTGATACCTATTCTCCTAAAACTTTTACAAAAATAGAAATGGAAGGAAAATTTCTAAGCTCTTTTTAGGAGATCAGCATTCCCTTCATCCCAAAACCAGACAAAGAACCCATCAAAAAGGAGAACTACAGACCAATATCCCTGATGAACATGGATGCAAACTAGCCAACAGGATCTAACAGTACATTAAAAGGACCACAACCAAGTGGGATTTATTCCTGGGCTGCAAGGTTGGTTCACCACCTGCAAATCAATCATTGTGACACAATACATTAATAAAAGAGAGAACAAGAAACATATGATACTCTCAACAGATGCTGAAAAGCATTTGACAAAGTACAGCATCCTTTCTTGATCAAAACTCTTCACAGTCTAGGGATAAAGGGTACATACCTCAATATCATCAAGGCCATCTATGAAAAACCCACAGCAAATATCATTCTCAATGAGGAAAAACAGAACTTTTCCCCTAAGGTCAGGAACATGACAGGGATGTCCACTCTCTAATGTCCACCACTATTCAACATAGTACTTGAAGTCCTAGCCTCAGCAAGCAGACAACAAAAAGAAATAAAAGGCATCTGAATTGGCAAAGAAGTCAAACTCTCACTCTTTGAAGATGATATGATACTTTGTGTGGAACTGAAAAGACTCCACTTCAAAACTGCTAGAACTCATACAGGAATTCAGTGAAGTGTCAGGATATAAAATCAGTGCACAGAAATCAGTTGCCTTTCTATACACCAACAACAGGACAGAAGAAAGAGAAATTAAGGAGTTGATCCCATTTACAACTGCACCCAAAACCATAAGACACCTAGGAATAAATCTAACAAAAGAGACATAGAATCTGTGCTCAGAAAGCTATTAAGTACTCATGAATGAAATTGAGGAAGACACAAAGAAATGGAAAAATGTTCCATGCTTATGGACTGGAAGAACAAATATTGTGAAAATGTCTATGCTACCTAGAACAATCTACACATTTAATGCAATCCCTATCAAAATACCATCGACTTTTTTCAAAGAAATGGAACAAATAATCCTAAAATTTATATGGAACCAGAAAAGACCCTGAATAGCCAGAGGAATGCTGAAAAAGAAAACCAAAGTTGGTGGCATCCCAATTTCAGACTTCAAGCTCTATTACAAAGCTGTCATCATCAAGACAGTATGGGACTGGCACAAAAACAGACACACAGATCAATGGATCAGAATAGAGAGCCCAGAAATAGATCCTCAACTCTATGGTCAAGTAATCTTCAACAAAGCAGGAAAGAATGTCTACTGGGAAAAAGACAGTCTCTTCAACAAATGGTGTGAGGATAATTGGACAGCCACAGGTAGAAGAATGAAACTGGACCATTTACTTACACCATACACAAATATAGACTCCAAATGGAGGAAAGACCTCAGTGTGAGACAGGAATCCATCAAAATCCTTGAGAACACAGGCAGCAACCTCTTCGACCTTAGCTGCAGCAACTTCTTCCTAGTGGCATCACCAAAGGCAAAAGGAAACAAGGGCAAAAATGAACTACTGGGAATTCATCTAGATCAAAAGCCTTTGCACAGCAAAGGAAACAGTCAACAAAACCAAAGACAACCAAGAGAATGGGAGAAGATACTTGCAAATGATGTATCAGATAAAGGGCTAGTATCAAAAATGTATAAAGAACTTACGAAACTCAACACCCAAGGAACAAATAATCCAATCAAGAAATGGGCAGAAGACATGAACAGACATTTCTGCAAAGAAGACATCCAAATGGCCAACAGACACATGAAAAAGTGCTCAATATCACTTGGCATCAGGGAAATACAAATCAAAATCACAGTGATATACCACCACATACCAGTCAGAATGGCTAAAATTAAGCAATCAGGGAAGCACAGGTGTTGGCAAGGATGTGAAAAAAGGGGAACCCTCCTACACTTTTGGTGGGAATGCAAGCTGGTGCAGCCACTCTGGAAAACAGCATGGAGGTTCCTCAAAAAGTTGAAAATAGAGCTACCCTATGACCCTGCAATTGCACAACTGTATATTTACCCTAAAGATACAAATGTAGTGATCCAAAGTGACACGTGCACCTGAATGTTTATAGCAGCAATGTCCACAATAGCCAAACTATGGAAAGAGCCTAAATGTCCATTAATAGATGAATGGATACTGAAGATATAGTATATATAGATAGATAGATAGATCTATCTATATATAGATAGATATAGATATAGATATAGATATATCACACACACACACACACACACACAATGGAATACTATGCAGCCATCAAAAAACAAAACCTTGCCATTTGCAACAACATGGATGAAACTAGAGGATATTTACACTAAGCGATATAAGTCAGAGAAAGATAATTATCATATGATCTTTCTGGTATGAGGAATCTGAGATGCAGGGCAGGGGGCTGTGGAGGGAAGAAAGGGAAAAATGAAACAAGATAGGACCAGGAAGGGAGACAAAATTAGAGACTCTTAATCTCAGGAAACAAACTGAGGGCTGGAGGGGAGCGGGGTGCGAGGGATGGGGTGGCTGGGTGATAGACATTGGGGAGAGTATGTGCTATGGTGAGTGCTGTGAATTGTGTAAGACTGATGATTCAGAGACCTGGACCCTGGAAACAAATAACATATTATATGTTAATTTAAAAAAAAGAAAGAAAAAGAGGGGCACCTGGGTGGCTCAGTGGGTTAAAGCCTCTGCCTTTGGCTCAGGTCATGATCCCAGGGTCCTGGGATTGAGCCCTGCATCAGGCTCTCTGCTCAGCAGGGAGCCTGCTTCCCCCCCCCCCGCCCCCCCATCTCTGCCTGCCTCTCTGCCTACTTGTGATCTCTGCCTGTCAAAGAAATAAATAAAATCTTAAAAAAAAAAAAAAGAAAAAGTTCATTTTATAAAATACAAGAGACCATATGAGACTAACCATATTTAACAATGTACTAGCTCATACCATCAGTCAATTAAAGACAAAAAGAGGAAGCTTCAAAGGAATAGTGCTCACAAAACTTGTTCTAAGGATTGTCATTAAAATTATATGTTGCTGCAGTAGATGCAAGCTATGTAGTTTTTGAAATTGTAGCTCAAAATAAAAACCTTCTTTGATCAGAAAAAAATCATTCTTAAGCACATTTATAGATAGTTTGTTTGATAATGAAAGGAGTATAACTTTTAAAACAAAGTGTGGTTTACAAGCGTATTTTTTTTTCCTGAGTTGAATTTTGTGCCTAAGTGTTTGCTAACCACTGCACCACAATAATATTTTTACATAAGGTCTTATTGGAGTTATTGAGTAACAATGGCTCTCTCTCTATATATATATTTTATGGTCATGTTAAACTTTTATTATTGCTATGATAGGACATGTTTAAGATCATAACTGGAAAGAAATTCAAAACTAATCACAGGAATTTGAGGGCTTTACTCTAAGTAAGGCTAAGAATGTTATTTGCTATTATCAATCCACATTACACTACAAAATGTGGGAAACGTCTGCATAACTTTTGGGCTGGGTTCCCTAAAACCTTATTTTAAATGTCAAAATTCTTTATATTGATCATTAAAGCAAACGATTGCTCCTAACAGTTTCAAGACAGTCATTTCTCAAATATGACCAGTCTTCTTCCTTCTAAAATTTCAGATCATTTTATCTTGCTCTTCTTGAAGTGACAGTGTTGCTCAGTTCACCAGTCTGCTCCATTAAAATCTAATGCTGATAAACACACAAACTCAGAATATGCCTTAAATAGGTGGGAGAAAGGTAACAGTAGCTTCACTTAAAGAGTGAAAGAGCTTTTGTTTTTCTCTGAAATAAGATATTGACCCTTATGAATGAGTGAACTCTCTTTTGGTAAGTTCCTCATTTGATTTTGATCATCTATTTCTATTTCCTTTTTTTTTTTTTTTTTAAGATTTTTATTTGACAGAGAGATAGAGAAAGAGCAAATGTAGGGAGAGTGGCAGGCATACGGAAAGGGAGAAACAGGTTCTCCGCTGAGCAGGGGGCCAGACCTGGGGCTGGATCTGGGATCATGATCTGAACCAAAAGTAGCTGTCTAACCAACTGAGCCACGCAGGTGCGCCTGATCATCTATTTCTTGCTCTGATTTAGAAGCACTTCTATAAGAATTCCTTGGGTTTGTTTATTCTGGGCATTTTAATCTAAACTGTTGTGGTTAAATAAACCTAATTAAGCCAAGGCAATTGTTTACATGTAACAATATCTAGGGGGTTAGAGCGCAGTGAACTTTAAAAGCAATATAACTATTAAGTATTATAAAGAATTACTGAATTCTCGGGGGGTCCCTGGGTGGCTCAGTGGGTTAAGCCTCTGCCTTCACTCAGGTCATGATCTCAGGGTCCTGGGATCAAGCCCCACGTCAGGCTCTCTGCTCAGCAGGGAGCCTGCTTCCCCCTTCTCTCTCTGCCTGTCTCTCTGCCTATCCATGATCTCTGTCAAATAAATAAATAAAATATTTTTAAAAAATTACTGAATTCTCACTCTCTGAGGAACATATATATTTATGTGTATAAATAAACATAGATGTATTTATATAAATGTGTGTCCATTAACTCAAGTATGGTCTAAATAATTACATAATTTGTATATATATCTCTATATACATATATATATCTATATGTAAATATACACCACCTCACAAATATTAACTAAGTGTATAATTCAACTTTTATTTCCTACTCACTGAAGTCAATGGTGACATTCTAACCCAGAAGGCCATGAGGCTAGATATTAAGAGTCCCACATAGAATCTTCTTTTTCCAAATATTCTGTTCATCTTTCATGGGCTTGGTGGTGCCTTTTCCCATATCTCTCTGATATGAGATGTTGCTCCCTCACAACAGGACACATATCAATACCTACAGATAGGTTTTGATTTTGCATGTGTAAAAGCACTATTTTTACTCCTGTGAGTTTGTTTCAAAACACATCATATATTTCAAAATGAACACCTTCCTAATATTGTCACTAAGGGAAATGGCTGGGAGATTTTACTGTTCTTTGACACTGTGTCTAGTTGGAATGAGTTCCATCTGTTTTATTAAAGTCATACTTAATCCACAGTGGGGATGGTAACTATTTTGGAGGATATACTTTTCCTCCTTAGGCCCCAAACAATAACAGACACTTAAGAACTCCCTGTCTATATATAGTAGCTATATGGCACTGTTAGAATATATCTTTACGCCGATATTGTTCTGATGCTGTAACTGTTTGTACTGCTGTATTGTTTGATGCTAGTGGAATTTCATATTTTGAGTTTAGTAAAAATATAATTGTTTCCCTCTAATTTAATAAATGAGCTCCATGTCAGTTATAAGATATGCTTCACAGTTCTTTAACTTGGCAAATATTATCAAGCACATAGGTCCATGCTTTAACATTCCTTCATAGAAGCGAAGACTATCTACCAAAAGGATGAACTGAGTTTTGCTAGCAACGTTTATTTCTTTCCTTCCATCTAGAAGGCATTTTGTGGTTGAATGATCAGGGACTTTGAAATCAGAGAGAAGGACTGTAACTCTCAGCTTCATCCAAAACTAGCTGAGTGATTTTGACTTTGTAACAATCACTAAATCTTTCTGGTCTTTATTACCCTTAAAGTTACTTGACTAATACACAGGCCTAGATTTTAGGTGAAGGGTAACTGAGAACATACGTGCATTGATAAACAGAGCTCCTAATTCATAAAGAGGGAACAAAACTACTTCTTTGTTTTGTTTTTACTGTAAACATGACAAAAACACATGTATTTGTGTTAACCTGGGAAATGTCTTACTTTTGTCAAGTCGAGATAGTTTACTGAAGATACCAGGTGGTATCTAGCATTCCATGTCAAGGTAAACAATTTGACACATATTTATAGAGGACAAAAGCTCTGCCCATGCATGAGCCCCACTGCTTTTTGTGGCCATAAAGTAAGGCATCGCTGAAGTAAAAATGGTACATTTTAGCCATCTCACTATTTTCTAAATCGAGATTATAATCTGGGTCCTGATCAGAGAATACTAAATGCTGTAAACAAGAAAGGTGTAGGAAATCAGGAGGGATTTTTTTAAGACAGCAAGCTGGAACTTCTCCTCACCCCCCTCCCTGCCATACACACACTCTTCATTGCCTTCCGGCACTTTCACCCTCTAAAAATAAAAAAGAAGTCACAGGAAAGATTCAGTGCAGATGTCTGGCTATTTGAGCTATTCCATTTTAAGATAATATTAAATTTAAATATCTGAACGAGACTAAGCAATATAGGATTATGAGGTTTTCCACTTGCTTATATTTACTTGAATTCATTTTAATACGGTTTCTATAACCTTAATACTTGCCTCCGTATCAACTTCTCCTTAATAGCAAGACTTGTGTTCAAGGTATTATCTGGTTTTCTCATTAGCTGATATCTTTATTCATAGATACATCTCTCTTCAACATTTCCTTTTAAAACAAAGTAAACAGATACCTGGGTTGGGTATCTCCATTTTCCTTTCTAAATCTACTCACTTTTCTAACCTGAAAGCCCAGGCTTACACTTCTGTGGTCTGGGCTCCTTCACATGCGCCCACTACAATTTGGATTAGACTAACCTCCTCTTAGCATAGCAGGAAATCTAAGAAATGAAGGAGCTAGAAACCCCAGGGTGTTCTTTCGCCCGCCTCCTTTCTGATGTGCTGTGAGTTGACAATTCCAATGCTCCTTTGCCTACGGCCCAGTTTTTGTGAGCAGTGGCTTTCCCCAAACAGCCCCTACTAGAGTCTAAGAGTGCTAATGGCTTCTGGTGTGGCTCATTTCTGGATGTCTCTCCATCCCTTAACCCTGCACAAATGCCCCCCAACCTTCATGGAACTATTCAGTCTCTGCACTGAGTAAACAATTTCCTGCTGGTGTCCTGAATGATAAAATCAACCCTGGTCATCTCCCATGTATGAGAAATTGTGCTTGGTAATAGACATGATTCTATCTCATTAATTGCATTAGCAACACCTTAGAGTATGAAGTAATATATCCATCATAGAGGTGAGAAACCTTGGATTCTAGAGAGTATAGAACCTAGAGTATAAAAGCCTAAGCTTTAACCCAGTTTTACCTGTCTCTAAAACTTTCCTCTAAACCAAAATGTTTATTAAGTAAAAATGTCATACAGATTTAGGAATAAATACAAGAGACCCTTGGTAAACATACAACTTAATTTACATTCTGCTGAGCAACATATCCGGGTTTAGACTTTAGTTCTTTACCCAAGTCTGCTTTGAAGATTCATTCAATATTGCTGGATCCCCACAGAAGGAAAATTTTCTCCACTCTAATCTTTCAGAGATTTTTAATAGTTATGATCACGTGACCTCTTTACCAGCTACATCTTCACAAACTGCTTTTTTCATATTACAGCGTTTCCGACAATTTTTTCCACCATGTATCCTCTCGGCTCATTTCTACCTCTCATTGCTGACTCTTTCTTCCTCTGTCCAGTGTGCAGTAGTATAAATCTAATCCAGCTTGGATGGGAGTGAAGTTTCTCTTGGATAGATCATTCACTTAAGACTGATGATAGTGTGTCATAAAAAATATTCAGGCCGATGTGCTGTGACCTTCCTTTGATTATCCAGGGCTGCTCCTGTAATAACTCCACCAAGACATGTCAGAGCACACTGCAGATACAGCTGTCCAATCTCCACACCATGTACCTATCCTATATTGAGCAGAAATTCTCCATTTCAGTTAATTGCCCATAAAGACCATGAAGGCATTTTATCAGAAGACCCATAGTCAATGTCACAGTAGCTCTTCAGATAATTTTTTTTTTCTTCCCTTCAAATCCTTCCTGGCACCTGAAGAAGGATAAACTTGAACTTAATGGGACAGTGGCTAGATAAAACACATTTTCTCCAATAGTTTCATATAGGAATCTACCATTTATGATATGGCTGCTCAGATTTTACTAGCCATGGATTACTATATGAGATAACTTTTATGTAGTGAAAGAAAACTATGCTTTAAATAAGACCAAGGATCCAAATTTGCATATGTCATTTGTATAAATTCACAGAATTCTCAGAACCTCAGTATATTCATCTATAAAACTGCTCTGGAAATTATTTTCATCCACTATTTATTAAATATCTACTATCAACCAGAATTTGTGCTAACACTGAGAATAAAGGGAGGAAGGGAAGAAGGAAGGAAAGAAAGAAAGAAAGAAAGAAAGAAAGTAAATCAGTCAGTCCTGCCTGCAAGGTAAAACAAATAATAAACCATAAACATTTGTAAACTATCCAGTGGGAATCAGTTCTCTGGAGGGAAATAAAACGAGACAGAAAGCAAATAGAGAGCACTAGTTGGAACTGGTGAAAAATGTGGTCCTACAGAGAATACTCAGGATCTGAATGCTGAAATGACATTCAACTGTGTATTTGTTGTCTATTGCTATTGAACAAAGTGCCACTAATTTATGTCCTATAAAACAACACAAATCTATTATTTTCCAGTTTTAGAGGTCATAAGTCCTAACATGGGTCAGCAAGCTTTAGAGGAGAATCTTTTTCCTTGCCTTTTATAGCTTCTGGAGGTCACTTACATTCCTTTACCCATAGACCCATCTTCTACTTTTCAAAGCCAACAGTGCAGCATCCTTCAATCTCTTTGTCCCTCTGCTTCTGTTGCAATTTTAGCCTCCGTGACTCTCTCCCTCTCTTAAGAACTCATGTGATTACACTAGACACACTGGCTTAATCCATGATAATTCTCTATTCCAACTCTCTTAGTCATACCTGCAGAGTCCATTTTAACCATAGAAGGTAAAGTATTCAAGAGTTCTGGGGATTAAGATATGGTCATCTTTGTAAGTGGCAAAAGATGGTAGGCAGAAAGTGTGAGAGATTATTCATCCCACCAAACACAGTGACCTGAAAAAAATGAAGGTATCAATTTAGGAATATCTGGGGAAGGACAATCATTCAAGAGAACAATAAATTGAACAGATCCAAAAGCAAAAGCAAAAGCAAAAATGGGAATTGGAGAAATAAATGAATGACAGTACCCCTGGAGATGAAGGAGCAAGAGACAATTTGGTAGGAGATATGCTCAGAGGTTAGTGGAGCAGAAGCAATGTCAAATAACGTGGATCCTTAGACTTTCTCTAAGGTATATGAAGAGGTTTTGAATAAAGAAGTGACATATTTTGACATGTTTAACAATGATGGTTCTATTACTTGACTAAAAAATAGGGGTGTGATTAGTCAGAGGCTGTTGCAATAATTCTGGGGAAAAATGATGGTGGCTTATATCACTGAGGGTATTAGAGCGATGAGGGCAATAAAATACATTCACACACTAAAAAGTATTTTGAAGATACAGACAAAAATGTTGGTGATAGATTGACATATACAATTAATATAAAAATTTAGATCATTACTCTAAATTTAGATCATTGACTCTAAAATTCTGAAGGATGGAAGAATCATATATAATGTACTATCCATTAAAAGCTTGCATTAATATTTTCAGATCTTTTCATTAATTCTTATGTAACTGGCTTACCGAATTCTTAAAACTGACAAAATATTCTTTAGAATTCTCTTTTCCTTTTTATCACTGAGGAAGTATGTTTATCAACAACTGGTCATTGTGTTTATAATTAAATTTGTGTATGGCAGTTTATTTCTTATCATAATGAAATATCAGTGCAACAGAGAGTTATACTATATACAAAATTAAAGTCAATAATTTGTACAAAGTAACTAAAATAAACTTTTGACCAAGACAAGTACAAAATATTGGGAGGGGGATGTTTTAAAGACCTGTGAATCCACACTTAATTACTTTGGAATTTTTTTTAGATTCCCTTTTCTCTATCAAGAAACCAAGAATGGGAAGCAAAGAAAATACAGCAGAGTGTGGTTCTTGCAAAAAAGAAAATACATAAGCCAATTCAGCAGTCACAGTCTCAAAGCAAAGGTCTTAACCCTATTGCAAAAATTTTACAAATAAATATGTGAATATGTTGCAGGTTATATTAAAATAGTTGTAGTATTATATCTTTTAAAGGAACACAAACTTGGCTGATTTCCTCTGCTGCTAATGTCTGATTTGAGAGCTTTATTTCTACTTTATTTATTTATTTATTTATTTATTTTTATTTATTTGACAGAGATCACAAGTAGGCAGAGAGGCAGGCAGAGAGAGAGGAGGAAGCAGGCTCCCTGCTGAGCAGAAAGCCCAATGTGGGGCTTGATCTCAGGACCCTGGGATCATGACCTTAGCCGAAGGCAGAGGCTTTAACCCACTGAGCCACCCAGGCGCCCCTCTTTCTACTTTTTTAATCAACTGAAATGGAAAATAATCTCCAGTCCATCAAAGGAATGAAAAAAAAGATACACAAATTAAAAGTTTTGGCTACATAAAATTAATATACATGTATTTGGAAAAAACAAATACATGATTTATTTTCAAGAAATAAAGCAATAAAAAAATTTTAATCCTCTCTATATAAAAAGACATACTAATGCATTAGAAAATTCTACTGCCCAGTATCACAGCTAAAGAAACAAATTACAGAGGAAATGTAAATCGTTGAAAACATGAAAACCATTTCAGCTTTACTGGTAATCAGAGTGAGAGTGCTTTGTTATTGCAAACTACAGAGTTAATAATAATTATGACTAGTTACCTGGGTATTAGTTATCTTTTGCTCCATAATAGATTACCCTGACATTTAATGGCTTAAAACAATAAACATTAATTATCTCACAATTTCTATGGACCAGAAATCTGGGTGTGACTTAAATGGATATCTTCATTACAAGGTCTCATGAAGCTGTCATCAGTACTACCGTCTCATCTGAAGGCTCAAGTGGTGGGGGCTCCATTTCTAAGCTCACTGATGTGGCTTTTGATCCTTGCCATGTTGGTCTCTCCGCAGGGCTGCCTTAAGACAGGACATGTGGCTTCTCCCAGCCTGAGTAAGCCAAGAGAGGGTGAGAGAGATCATTGAGGACAGAAACTGCAGTATAACTCCATCTTGAAAGAAACATCTCATTTCTGCCCTACGCCATTTTTTAAAAGAGAAGTAAGTCCAACCCATACTCAAGAAGAAAGGATCCTGGAGACAATTCTTTAGAGATATATACCTCACATTTCTATACTTTTCTGGGTGGTCTCTTCAAATATGTTTGTAGAGCAAACAGCCTTAAAGGATACAGTGGCCGCCTTGAGAGCAGAAGGGCAAGTCTGTTCCATCCAGTAAAGATAGTATCACCCTCAGGGGCAAAGTTTATAAAGGCTTACTGGCAATTGTAAAGGATCTGTTTTTCTTAGTGTTAGGGTTACTCCCATTTAACACCATCTGCTGCAGGTACAGATGTCACCATGGAGGAACGGGATCTAAGGGAATAGGTATACCGATTATTATACTCTACCTCATGCTATTGCTGTAAGCAGTACACCATTCTCTGTCTCTCATCTAGGAGTCTCACAACTTCTGCAAGCATTCATGAGATTGTGGCAAGCTAATCTGCAAATAAGATAAAATCTCAGATCCTTAAAAAAATAAAAAAAAAACAAAAAACAAAAAACAAACAAACAAACAAAAAATCTCAGATCCTGCTCAATTTATGTAAGATTACACAAGGTGGACTACTAAGAGGTGGGATCACTGGGAGCCATCTCGAGGCTGCCAAAATCATTAGCCATCCTTCCCTCCCCTCCCCTCCTCTTCCTTCCCCTCCCCCACCTCTCCTCTCCCCACTTCCTTCCGCTTTCCCTTCCTCTTTCTTTTCCTTATCCTTTCTTCCTTCATTCATTCCTTTCCTTTCCTTTCCTTTCCTTTCCTTTCCTTCCTTCCTTCCTTCCTTCCTTCCTTCCTTCCTTCCTTCCTTCCTTCCTTCCTTCCTTTTCTTACAGCAAAAGAACAGAAGGAAAGAAGGAAGAAGGGGAAACTCTGTTATTTATTGTGTTCATATCTTATCTAGAAACTTTTAACATACATTAATCTCCTTCATATTTAGAAGAGCAACAACAGTAAAAAGAAATTCAAGGGGAAAAACTGATTGTTTTCCCAAGGTTACTAAGTTACTTGATAGGGACTTACACTCAAAATCTTTTTTTTTTTTTCTTTTTTAAATAACACAAGAGACACAATTTCTCAAGTGCTTGTATTAATGAAGTCTGGTCACTAGTAACAGCAGATCACAAGAGCTCAATTTTCTATAGGATATTATAGAGATAGGTAATCTAATTTATCCTACCACTCCAGTAAAAGCAAAGGTAATTATTGAAATGATTATTCCTGATAGCTGTTTTTCTGACATATTTATCTCTAAGAGCTCAAAAATTTCTACCAAAGTTTTACATGATTGCCTACTATTTTCTGTGGGAATCTTTCTAATAAAATATTTATGTAAATTCTTAGATTAAACTTCAAGGCTTTTATTAATCTCTAGTGCAGAATAATATTAGATGTAAAATAAAATATGCTCTTCACAGATCATTCATATTTTAGGGAACTTCTCAGCTTATCAAGCTTGTTATCAGGGAACTGACATTTTCATTTTTGACATTGTTATTCAATATTTCACTATCTCCAATACTTGGGTTTGACTAAAGTCAGTAATGTTTAGTCATTTGTTGTCTAGCTCATCCTGTATTTTAAAAAGCGCTAAACCCATAGCCTGGTATGTTATGGCATCCAATATTAGTTGTTTAATCTTCCTGGGATTAAGTGGGTCTTTATATTTTAAATCCAATAAGTTTAAATCAAGCAACTTTTTTCACTACAAACTTGTATCTCTCATAATGAAGTGAGCTATACTTTTTAGAGAAAACGTGTAAATTTCTCCAGTGTTGTTATCCTCAGCTTAGTGAACCACTGCTGGTTTCTGACAAACTTACACTTAAATTTCAACAGTCAGCCATAAAGACACATTTTAAAATTCTGCTGCATGTTAATTTCAATTTCATTTTCCCATACTTACCAGCTCTGCTTTTCCCTTATCTTTTACATGCTTGATCTCTTTGTTTTCCATTTTTTAAAATGTTTTAATTCTTCCTATTACACTTTTGAATACTACCTGGATTTTAATGATCACTACACATCATTTTGGTTCCCTGATCTTGGTTTCCCAGAATAGGTAACAAACTCAATGCAACAAGGAGCTCTCTTATTTTTTCTCTTAACTTGAGTTTAAGTTCCTTTATTCCAAATCTTTGTTTTATCCTCCAAGTAAGGCAATTATTCTCCTTGACAGAAAAGTCAAAAGCAAACTGGGAGCTAAATAATTGTGTATTCTTACCTAACTTTAACATCACACCATCTGTTCAAAACAGCCCTACTATTCCTGCCTTGTTTTGCTTTGTTTTGTATTTTAGCATAACTTCTATGAAAAAAAAGTCAAGTCTGATTTTGTTAATAATTTTTGCAATTTATTTGGGGCTTTTTTTTTTTTGAAGTTTTATTTATTTGAGAAAAGGGAGCGAGAAAGAAAACACAAGGAGAGAGGCAGAGAAGGAGCCCAATGTGGGCCTCGATCCCAGAACCCAGAGATCAGGACCTGAGCTGAAGGCAGATGCTTAACCATCTGAGCCACCCCAGCACCCCTATTTGGGGCTTTATATAGCTACATTTAGCCATTTATATTCATAAAATATAAGGTTCATCATTGCTTAACTCACTTTTGTTTTATTTTTAAAGATTTTATTTATTTATTTGTCAGAGAGAGCGAGCGAGCACAAGCAGGCAGAGTGGCAGGCAGAAGCAGAGAGAGAAGCAGGCTCTCTGACGAGCAAGGAGCCCAATGTGGGACTTGATCCCAGGACGCTGGGATCATGACCTGAGCTGAAGGCAGAGGCTTAACTGAATGAGCCACCCAGATGTCCCTTCATTCACTTCTGAAATGGCATTACTAATCAACATATTCTGACAGTTTAAAGAACTGCTAATACTGGAATACATAAGATATAAACTCTTTACCTACCCCCAACTCTGGTACTTTCCCCAAAGGTAACCAAAGCTGACAGGTGATTGCCTGTTCAGTCAGACCTTTCACTCTGTACATTTTGTCAATCATACAAAGATACACACATGTGTATATATACATACATATGCACACATATGTACACATATGCATAAATTAGACATGTATACATGAAGTGTGTATGTCACAGCTATATACAGACACTAAATATATGTCTGTATATTTTATGCATACATATATATGTATTTTTTTCAGCAACCTGGCTTTAATAATTGACAGTATGACATAAACCTCTTTCCATTTCAGTAAAGTTTTTCCTCATTCTGTTTTAGAGCTGTATTTCTATGTACTATAATTTATTTAGATGTTTTCTAATCTATCATCAATTTTTAGTTGTTCTTTTTAAAATAATAACTGTTGTTTATTCTTAGGTATAAGAGAATAGGGTCAGTTCAAGTCTGAGATGGGGAGAGAATGGAGAGAAACCCATGTCAGACAATGGACATTCAGCACTTGGATGGAGCTGGGCAGGAAACCTGAGGGAGATTCCCCAGAGGAATAGATACCAAGGGGCATTGCTGAAATGTAAGGCAAGAACAAAGAACTGAGAGAAACACCACAGAGTACTTAGAACCTTATACCGAGTGTCAGGGAGCAGTTGGTATTGTGGCTGGAGACTGAGTAGGAAATCTGAGACACCCAAGAGGCACTAGTGATTGGGGTAGGCTGATAACTGAGATCAGGCTATGACAACTGAGATCAGGCTATAACAATTAATACAAACTCTTGGTGATCAAAGTCTAGGTCCTATTGAAGAGATGATTCTGATCTCACCTTCAATTC
This sequence comes from Mustela nivalis, assembly GCF_964662115.1. Lineage (NCBI taxonomy): Eukaryota > Metazoa > Chordata > Mammalia > Carnivora > Mustelidae > Mustela > Mustela nivalis. The sequence goes on from NC_139036.1 coordinate 34,986,417, forward strand.
ACATGGCACTGTGGTCAATCTACCACTAGCATCAATAAATGCCAAGCCCAACTGAGTCACACACAGACTAGACTGAAACAATTTCCTATACTCACTGCTTGTTAGAGAAGAGGTATATTCTTTTAGAATGTAATTATTCACCATAGTCTTTACTGCTTTTTTTTTTTTCCACAACAGCTGGCATTTGTTCAAAGATTATGAGACATGAAAAAAAGTAAGAAGATGTGATCCACAGCCAAGAAAGGAAATAGTCAATAGAACCAGATCCAAAAATGGTCTAGATATATAAATTATCAGATACTTTATAATAACTATTATAAATAAAATATCTACTATTTGATCTAGTAATTATCCTCATATTTACTTAGAGGAAATAAAAATGCATATACACACAAAACAGAATTACATATGAATGTTCACAGCACCTCTATTTATAATAGTCCCAAGCTGGAAACAACCCAAATACCCATTGACAGGTAAATGGATATACAAATTATCATATATCCATGCGACAAACTATCATTCAGCAATAACAAGAAAGAACTACAGAAACAATGCAATGACATTCACGGGACAAAAGAAACCAGACATAAAAGACATGTGGTTCTATTTACATGAAATTTTACAATTTTCAAACTAATCTACAATGACAGAAAGTAGATCAGTGTTTGCCTAGAGATTAGGATTGAAAAGATGAATGATTCTAGAGGAGCATAAAGGACCCCTCTGGGGTACTTAGTATTCTATACTTTGATTATGATGGTTTCATGAGTATATGTGTTTGTCAAAATGCATAGAATTGTACAAATATATGCTAAATATACCTTAATAAAGTTATTTAAATTTTAGAAATATCTTTTGGACAAAAAATAGACAATACATGTTCTGGTAGAAAAACTTATAAAAATGTACAGTTCACAGAGGTTGTGTGTACAGAATGTACAAATAACTCTTCCAACTCAATAATAAAATGACAAAATAATAGGCAAAATATTTGAATAGGCACTTCATAAAATAAGGTATACAAATAGCTAATAAGCTAATAAAAAGTTTCTTTAATAATCATTAGCCATTAGGGAAATGAAAATTAATATGACAGGAAGATACCACAATGCATTCCTTAGAATTGTCAAGAAAAAGAATGTCATTACCTTTTAAGGAAAGAGTGTCAACACTAAATGTTGGAGAGGTTGTGGAACAGCCAGAAGCTCATACCTGAAGGAGAGGAGTGTAAACAGTACAACTACTTTGTGATGCATGTACCTTCCCCATGACCCAAGAATCCCATTTCTAGATATTTATCTAAGAGAGAGGAAAATATGTCCACAACATGTAAAGAAATATCCATGGTAGCATTTTTTATAAGCATCAAATACTGAAATTAACCTAGGAGTCCATCAATGAGAGAATACTAAACACACAATAGAATAATCAATAATAATACAGTCAGGAAATAATTATTTTTACACAAAGAGCTAAGATGAATCTCAAAAACAACATGCTATGTGAAAGAATCCTTGCACAAATGAGTAACTCCATTTATATAAATTTTAGAAAAGGGAAAATAAACTCTTGGTTTGTGAAATCGTATCAGTGGTCACTTTGAAAATGGGGGAGTAAGGCTGGTTGTCAGAAGGCATAAAGAATGATGGAAATGTGCTGTTCATGATTGTGGTATGGGATAGATAGTTTATGTGTTTATGAAGCTGAAGATATTATGCCCCTAATATCTCTCTGTTCTATATTATTTTATGAAATGGTCAATCAGGTGCAGCCATAAGGGAAGACAGAAGGGAAGCTCAGTGATAAAGTTTAATATACTCACAGGTCCTAGAAACAGGAAGCATGACACACCATGCAAGGTCACTAGGAAAGATACTTGGGTGGTCACGAGGCAGAAGATAAGAGCAAGAAGGTTTACACTACAGACCTTATTGGAGTTTTTGTGGGAAAGGCAAGGCAGGGCAGTGTGAACAATTTAGGATTACCTAGTTCTGGGCTACTGGGGTAGTCCCTAGCTGCCTGACACCTGGCCTTGGGGTGATTAGTTCAGAGGAACATTGCCTCCTGGGTTGTACAGGCCAGTCAATCAAGGTGAGTCTGATTTGTCTGCGTATCAAAAACATGCCTCTGGCTGGGCCCTTTGCTAGCTCAAGAAGGATTAGACCCAGGAAGGACCACCTCTTCCCACCCAGAACAATTTTTCTAAGATGTCAAAACAGTGTTATATTTAAAAAATACACACACACACACACATAGACGTATACATAATATATGTAGATACATACACAATATACTATGTATTTCATTATATGTAAATTATATTTTAAGTTTTTAAAATATTTGAGGCCATGTATAAAATTTTAGACAGTGTATCCAGGTGTTAAACTGTTTCTGAAATCTGAATGATTAGCTTGTCTTTTGTGCTTCATTTGTCTAAAGTGCGCTTGTATATGTTTGTGTGTATGTTTGTACAGGGTGTATGATTGTGTTTCCGCCTTCTCAATGGCCCTGTTGGCAACCTCACAGGAAATAAAAATGATCTCTTTCGAAGACTTCTTTTCTCTCTCTTTTTGAGATTTTTATTTTTTTTAATTGAATTCAATTAGCCAACGTACAGTCAATCATTAGTTTCAGATGTAGTGTTCAATAATTCATCAGTTTCGTGTAATCCTCAGTGCTCATTACATCATGTGCCCTCCTTAATGTCCATCACCCAGTTATACCACCGCCTCACCCACCTCCCCTCCAGCAACCCAGGAACCCTCGATTTGTTCCTCGATTTGTTTCCTACAGTTAAGAGGCTCTCATGGTTTTTCTCGCTCTCCGATGACTTCCCGTTTTGTTTTCTGTCCCATTCCCTATGATCCTCGGTGCTGTTCTTATCCTCCACACAAGTGAAACCATATGATAATTGCCTTTCTCTGACTGACTTATTTTGCTCAGCATAATGCCCTTCAGCTCCATTCACATTAATGTAAATGGTAAGTATTTATATTTTCTGATGGCTGAGTAATGTTCCATTGTATGTATATACCACATCTTCTTTATCCATTCATCTGTCAATGAATATCTTGACTCTTTCCACAGTACAGCTATTGTGGACATCACTCATAAGACTTATTTTCTATCAAGATATATTTTGTCAAGACATGATTCCCAAATTAAGCTTTATTTTTTACACACAATTCATGTAATTAGATTCTATAGTTAAATGATCATTTAAGTTTTGATGTCACAGGCTTCTCATTTAATATGACTTGATACAGACTATTGGTTACTTATTACGGATCATGTCCAAATACTAATAAATTCCCTGGCATATTCATAGACACCATAGCCTGAAAGACATGCTGAATCCTCTTTTATTACACAAACAATAAAAAAGAGTAACTATAGCTCACTTTGCATTTGGCTAGAAAAACATCCTAGGTGATACAAGGATGATTTTTTTTTTTCCTCGTCTGAGTGTTTTGATTTTTTAAATTGATGTGCACAACTTCTATAGTAAGGAGATTCTCAATACATGTTCCTAAAAAAAAAAAAAACTATTTGAAAATGGTATTCTTTCAAGCTCAACGAGGAAAAGAATCAGCCAAGGCATGGAGAAATTCTGGATATGCAGGAGGAGGATCTACTCCAGGGTGAGCTCTTAAGTACAGACACATGAGAAATAACCACTGGTTCAGTACATGTTTCAACCAGTACTTCCTTCACCTAGTGAACTACACACTGGAAAGCAAAGAGGCCTGCAACCGCCCAGTTGGAAAGCCTTTGTTCCAAAGAACAGTGTCTGTGCGATTATATTCATTGCTGCAGAGACCTAGAAAATATCCCCCAGCCCGTGATCTATCTTGGGCCTATGCTTGACACAACCTAATAGGAAATCATACAAACAATAGTACCATGCAAAGGCATGCTTTTTCTTAGCATTTATGTGATGAACTAGACTGGAGACGATGAAATAATAAAGAATCATTTTGCTTAGACTACAAGCAAAGCTAAACTGTGCAGTTAAATAGGTTTGGTTTTGTGTTTTGGGAAAAGTAAATTTAGCATACCCACTGGCCTCTTCTCCTTAAGCTAACACCGTCATGTCTTCCCCCTAGATTTTCCACTGCAAGGGAGAGGAGAAGAGTCTAGGAAAAATGAATCTAAGGGAGAAATGACATCTATTCCTCATGCCCCAAGGAGAGCTTCCCATTGCAAGCCTTTTCAGGAAAGAAATCTCAGACTCACCTTTTCATACAAGAAACAGGAAGACAGAGGACAACAATCAAAGAGAGAAAAATCCAAAAAAAAAGAGTAATTCCATATAATAGCTTGAGATTTTATTATACCTCCCTCTTCCTGAAAGATTCATTCTCTAGCAGTTATAGTTTATAACCTAAAAAATGCATTTTGCTTGATTCTGACACAATGTTGGCAAAAGAGCGATGGGTACAGGGAAGCTTTCATCTGCGTTGACCCTCTTTTTTGGCCCAAGGGCACCAATGTACACAGAGTGTTAGACATAGCCAGAAAGTACTGTCACAGGTGAAGAGGTGAAAATGCAGGAGGCATCATTCTTACTTTTATAAGCTGCTTTAGCCTCTTCTTTCAATGAGCAGAATAAATATTATATATTGAAAACTAGAGCTTAAAATGTTTAAGAAAGAAAACTAGAGAAGGGTGCTCCCAGCAGAAACTAGCACTTGATGCGTCCTATCTGTAGTCTAGGAACTGTACTAAGTGACTTGGAGTTGCACTTGTTTGATTTATTACCCACCTCACTCTGGAGAATGCTTGGCATGTTTTCCCCCACAGCCTGTCAGACTACAATGGATTCTTATGAATGGGTGTGAAATCCATGGAGATATGTGCTGGATACAGGACAAGTTCATCAATGCCACCATGACAGCATTTTAATTTGTCCAAAGTATTATGTCATGGACATTTGATAGCTATCCATAAGGAATCTTACACTGCTGACTAGACAGTCCAGGAGTACAAACAATCAAGAAATTAAAAATTAGTAAAACATTTTGTCATTTCAGGAATACATATCTACCACAGGTAACTGGCCAGTGCAGGTAACTGTCCTAGTAGAAGAGAAATAAATGCCCGTTCTTGTTCCAGCAGGAGCAGTAGCAGGAAAGCATTGTCTGCTTCATCAAACCACCCCTATGACTTCTGAGGAAGGTTATTGGCACTGTCCATCCTCCAAATCTGTCATCTTTGAAATCATAAACTCCAGATCAGAATTTCACACAGACCTCCTCTTAAAAGCGGAGGAGGAATGCAAAGCTTAAATGTTATATCATGTATTTCTTGACCTCTTGAAAATTTCATAAGGTGCATCTATTCCTTTTATAATTAGAAAAACACTAACACTCGAGCTACTTAGGTATTGTCTCATAAGGGGATGAACACATAAATAAATGTAATTAGTTGACCGGTGTGTTCTATTCTATTGATTTGCTCATACTGGTACAGAAGTCGCTAAAGTTTATGAACCTTCTAAAATACAAAGTAGCAGCACACCACATTAAAATTGGCTGTCAGTAAGCTTTATGGAAGTTATCACATACTTTCATCATACATATTTCGTACACAGCTTTGCTTACAAAATTACAAGGACAAAGTGAAAAACATATGTAACTCCAGCCCTCTATTTGATAGTATAGCTCTAAATGCCAGCCCTTCTCGACTCGAGATATAAATGTTTGACTTTATGAAGTGACATCTGTAGAATGTGTGTTATTAAAATTCTGATTGAAGGTCCTTCTATAATATATGCATTGTCTCTTGGCCAATAAAATCAAACATCATGTTATACTATCGAATATATGTAGCATTAAGGCATACACAGTTGCTTCCTTTTTACCATAAATTTACTTCCTTGTTTAATGCTCACACGATGTGCATGAAGTACATGGGTAATTTATTCCCAATTTACTGTGAGCCACAGCATTCTCAGACTGAATCTTTGCTTGAATATTCTACTGTGTATAAAATGTTGATGTGGATGTGATTTAAATGGGGTGTAGATTTGGAGGGGGAAGGGAATAGTCTTCACAATGGTGTTGAGGTAATAAACAAATCAAGTTACAAAAGGAATACTTTTAAGTAAGCCCTGGGCAAAAAGATAAGCCTATAAATCATAGTTTTGTGTGTGTGTCTATCACTGTACGAGCTGTTACAAACCATATACTTATAAGCATGTACATGCTTAAACACTCATGTAGGAGGAAATGTAATAACTAGGAAATTCCAATCCGAATGCATGTCTTCAGGTGGGTAGAATATCTGTCTATTGGAGGATGGCACTAGCAAGATAGCAGAGCAGAAAGCTCTGGACCCCTCCTTCCCCCGCAACAAACACACCGGTTCAACAATTCAAGGACAAATTTTCTTTGTCAGAAATCCAGAAACTAGATGAAAGATTCCTACACCCCAGGAGAGCATGAAACCAGATTCAACAAAGCCAGTAGGGAGATTCAGGGACCTGAAACATATACCATTATTTTCGTACTATCCACATTTGGTGAGTTCCAGAACTTTTGCATAAACAAATAAATCTTTATTAAAATTTTTCTTCTGGAACCAAATATATATATTTTTGTTTAAATCGAATATATGCTATGGATTTTGCCTAGTCACATACTGTCCACGGTAGCAAACTCTACCAGTTATATAAATTAACTTCAGTGATTCCATTTTGAAGGCTAAAAATTTTCCTTTTCCTCCTCTGCTTCCTCCTACTTCTTAAGATGTTCTAAGATTAAGCTCAAATAAAAAGACTCCTAAATTAACCAGGCTTTCTCTTTCTCCCATATATCTCAGTTCCACAGTTCTCATGATTCCACAAAATGTACATACTGGGTGAAAACATAGTTTATAATTCTTATATGAACACAGAAGCATATAACCTTGAAAACAATAAACATAAAAAGAAAATAAAGTACGATTAGAATATTTGATCCAAGCGTTAGAATTTATTGTCAGAGTAGGCAATGGCCAAGAAGATTTGCACTTGTTTTAGACCTATGCTCTTCTGGCTTCAATAACCAACTTCTACTTGGCCCCTGAATTCTAGCTCTTGTCTTATCTTAGTCTGGAAGCTTTCTCAGGCACTTCTTACCCCGGTGATAGAGTCATGCATACCATTTCTCTCTGGTACGGCTTGCACATGCCATTTGCTACAGGGCAAAAGACATCCAATGAAACTCTGTGATTCACCAGTTCAAACTTCATAATTGGCTTTGAAAAGGTAGCATGAAAAAAAAAAATTTATTTTTAATGGGAACCCAGCCTCTCCTTCTAACCTCCTCAGGAGTCATTTACACTATTCATTTTAGAAATCCCTGTATGCCTTACAAACACTTTCCATGACTAGCAGTGGAGTCAAATCAATTCATGGCTTTTTACCCTGCCCTGGCCCCCCCTCTCCCTTATTATCTCCCTTATTTATGTTGGCTCAGTGGTCCTGCCCACCCAGTACAATGTCCAAGTTGCACTTTATTAAACTCAAAAGGACTGGCTAAGTCGTGTTTTTTCTCATTAAAAAGAACAGAGTTCAACCCTTCTTATATTATACTTAAGTAGAAGAAGAATTGGATTATTTGTTATGAAAAGAGCATTTGGGTGTGGAAAACCATTTAGGAGTTAGAAGAATGGGAAATAGAGAACCACAGGGGTCAATATCGAGACCAATTTTTTTTCCCACTTTATATGTTAATGACCTGGAAGAAGGAACATGCCACAAGGGAGCAAGAATTGCTGACAGGGCAAAAGAGAGGTGAGAAGTCTCGTGGATGGAGAACAAACACCGAAATAGGGAGGTAATGCAGGATGGAATGAGCTAGCCATCAATGCCCTGCTTTAGCAATTTAATGTAAAGGACTGTGAGGTAATGAGGCCAGAGACAAAAACAAGGGAACTTAATAAAAAGCTTAAGAGTGACTAGCTACATCACACTAGTGGGTGGGAACAAGGAGAGGGCTGACCTAGGAGAGCTGTGGTGAATAAACATTAAAACTCGGGATTCTGGATCGAAACAAAATTAACAGGCATTTGAAGTGGTATCTGGGGAGGACTCTGGGTATAAGCTCTAAGTGACATGGCTAATTCATCAAAGTGTAAATGTGGAGCTTCAAAGTGAGGCTGAGGCAAGGGAAGCCAGCTGCTCCAGGGTGAAATGAATTGAAAGTGCACTATTCACAGTAACTTCTGTGTTTGGCCTTTCTTGAATTCAGAAAAGAAGACAAATCACCTGCCGTGTAGGGATGGAGGCTTGAGGTCTAGTTTGTATTTTTTCCTAATCACTGAAGCTTGGGAGGCAACAGTTAAATAGGGTGACTTTCTTACATTCTGAAAAGAGGAACAAGTGGTTGACAGCAGTGCGGTTCCATCTTTAACGTGGATATGGATCCTCTGAGAATCTTATAAAACTGATTCTAATCCAGTTAGTAGAGTTAGGAGGAGGGTGCTCAGATCCTGTATCCCAAATATCTCCCAGGAGACAGTAATGCTGTTAGTCTAAGAACCATGCTTTGAATAGCAAAGTATCTGTCCCCTGACTTTTTTCAAAATTCCCAAATCTACCTCTATTTCAAATCTCTCTCTCCCCACCCCCACCACAGTTCCAGGAAAATATGAATAGAAGAACCGTATTTCTTACTACCCTTAAATTCTAAAATATACTTCTCCGCTTTTCTCTCCTTTTGATTCTATTTTGATTCTACTCTAATTTAAGCCTTATAGAATATATATACAATAGCCCCTCTCATCTGGGGGATACATTCCAAGACCTCCAGTAACTATAGATAGTACCAAACCCTATGTATCTTGTGTTTTTTTCATATATGTGCATACCTACGATAAAGTTTAATTTATAAATAGGCATAGTAAAAGATTAACAATAATAATCATAAAATAGGACCATTATTGCAATATACTATAAGTTATGTGACTGTTGCCTAAGTCTCCCAAATACCTTATTGTACTACATTCATCCTTCCTGTGATGATGTGAGACAATAAAATGCCTATAGGGTGAAATGAAGTGAGGTGAATGAAAAAGGTGTTGAGACTTGGTATGAGGCTACTACTGACCTTCTGACATCTGGAGAAACGTCTGCTTTTGGACCACCACTGACCACAGGGAACTGAAACCACGGAGAAAGGGGGACTACTGTGAATGACAAAAAAAGAATTTGTAGGTCTACAAACTAGACCTCAATCCTCCATTATGGCAGTCTTTTCTACAAATCTCCTAAAGGATATATGGTTTCAACTTTTAATTTTCTGAAAACCACCATATTGTAAGATAATTTCTCATACACACCATAACTCAATACTTATTGGTATATATTTTTATCATGGAACTCACTTTTTGTACCACTTTCATCACTCATTTAAATATAACCCAAATTACAGTATTTAAATAGGAGAAAAATTAGAATTATTGTTCATGCTGAGTTTAAAGTAATTATGAGAAATCAGAAGGATTTTGATGTGATGTGACAACACATTCCAAAAAGCCCATGGAACTAAATTTTACTCTCTATAATAATTGCTAACAAGATAATATAAGCCACATAGTATATATTAAATGTTTAACATTATTAGCCATCAAGGAAAGGCAAATTAAAACTACAGTGGACTCCCACTGCACATTTCCATGGCTAAAATGATAAAGAAAGAAAATAGCAAGCACTGATAAGGATGTGAAACAACTGAAGTTCTAGCACACAGATGGCGGGAATGTAAATTGGTACAACCACTTTGGAAAACGGTTTGGCAGTTTCTTAAAAAGTTAAACATAACTTCCAGATGACCGGTTTTTATTCAAAAGAAATGCAAATATAGGTTTAGATAAAGACTTATACAAAAATGTCACAACAGCCCTATTTGTAAGAGTCCCAAACTGTGAACAGCCCAAATGCCGTAGGTAAATGGATCCAGGAAATACGGTATACGTACTACTCAGCAATAAAATGAACTAACTAAAAACAGGCCACATCATGAATGAATATCAAAACCATTATGTAGAGTGAAAGAAACCAGACACAAAAGAGTACACATTGTTTGATTCCACTTACATAAATTCCTGAAAGGCATAAACCAATTTGTAATGATTGAATAAAGATTAGTTTCTGTCTAGAGATGGAAGAAAGGTAATGATGAACAGCAAGGGAACAAGAGGAAATATCTGTGGGTGATGGGAATCTTTGGTATCTTTTTTTGTTTTTAAGATGTTATTTATTTTATTCATTTGAGCAAGGGGAGGGGCAGAAGGAGAGGGAGAAACAGACCACCTCCACCCCCAGGCTGAGCAGGGAGCCAACTGCTACAGGGCTGGAACCCAGAACCCTGAGATCTTAACCTGAGCAGAAGGCAGATGTGCTTAAATGATTGAACCACCCAGGCACCCCTGGAATGTTTAGTGTCTTGACTGTGGTGGTGGCTTCATGAGGTTGCCAAAACTCATCAAATTTCACACTTAACATATCTGCTATTTATTTTAAGTAAATTATACATCAATGGATTTGTCACTTTGTTCTAGATTATGATAATAACAGAATAAAGAATAAAAGCATAGTGAGTGGGGAAAATTGAAAGAGGGACCAGTGAGTAACTCAAAAGTAGGATAGGCAGGGACTTAATATCAGTGTTTTTGTTTTGTTTTGTTTTGTTTTGTTTTGTTTTGTTTCTATGGTGAATTGAACCTACTGTTCTTGCTATAGATTAAAAAAAAAAATTAAAATGCCCAGAGTCATCTAAAAAAATGCACAAAGATCAAACTTAGAGCTACAGAACCACATTTTTCTTACTTTCAACTATAGTTTTATCCATAGTTCTTCCTTTTAAATGATGCTGAAATATTTTACAGTGAGCCAATTTCTGAACAGAATAGTTAGATTAAAACAGTGTGAGATGCTGAGCTCAATGCAGTAGGGCAAAGTTCTCAGCAGATTCAGAAATAGCCCATATTCCTTTGATGGTCAATAAGAGATGATTTTTGTTCTTCAGCATAAAAGTTGCAAATAGTCACATTGAGAAATATGGTTTACCAATGCAATTCTTTCTCCAGAAGTCAGAGTATCTTACTTCTAGGAATGCTTGCTTCTTCCTCTATGAACAGAGGCATAGCAACTGCTTTACAGATTTTATGTTAAGATTGTGAAATTTTACATACATAGATTTGGTTGAATTTGAGATGGAACTTCATCATCTGATACAGTGTAGCAAAAACTGTGAGAGCTCAATAAATATTCATGGATTGCTTTACATTGTGGTTCACTTGGGCTGCATGACTGGGTTCTGGGTTTTGGACCTGAGGTTGTTGGTGGAATGGAAGCTTTTTCTAAACCTGGCCTTCTTAATCAATCCATGTGATCTTGTAGCCCTTTCTTTTCTCTGAAGGAATGATGTTAAATGTCATGAACTCCAAATACTAGACATCCCCACAAGATGGAGGAGGGATACCATCATCTATTATACTTTGTGTGAACAGAAACAAACTTGAGTGAAACCAAGCATAATCTGGACTATCCTGATTAATAATGTATCCTCATATAAACGGTTATGTTTAGAGTATATTCTGTTAACTTTAACACCAATATAGAAGACTGACTGACAAATAAGAGCTTAATAAATTACTAAGGGGGAAGAAAATTATGAAGTTTCCATTACATTTTGTTTAAAAGGTACTCCTGTAAGCATTTTATATACTTTAACTCATCAATAGTTGTAAAGGTCCTTCACAGCATACTGATATCCAAATAGCAACAAAAAAGGAATCATTTCAGAGTAAGACCAATGTGGGTTTATATCTCTTATTAAGTGTGTGAGATTTTTACAGTAATGATTCCCAATGAATCATGGCTTCCCTGTAACCTTTTCCTTGCATAATCCCTTCTAAGATTGACTCTGGGTTTGGCCATGGGACGTGCTTTGACCAACTGGGCATTAGCAAACTCCACACAAGGAGATCTTTATAAGTAGATTTTTTTTAAAAAAGATTTTATTTATTTATTTCACAGACAGAGATCACAAGTAGGCAGGGAGCAGGCATGGTGGGGGGAGCAGGCTCCCTGCTGAGCAGGGAGCCTCATGTGGGGCTTGATCCTAGGACCCTGGGATCATGATCTGAGCTGAAGGTAAAGGCTTTAACCCACTGAGTGCCCCAGGTGCCCCACACAAGGAGATCTTTAAAGAGTGTCCATTGGGGCTTCCCTTCTCTCTTGCAGCTTTTAGAATTCAGCTGTCAGATGACAAAACTAAGCCAGCTTATGAGAAACACAAGGCTACACTTATCACCAACAATTAGACATGTGAATGAAGTCATCTCACAATTCCCAGCCCCAGCTGAACTATCAGATGACTGGACTACAGTTACATGACTGATCAAAAGGAGGCCAGGTGAAGAACCTAAGCCAAAGTAATCCACACAACCATGAAGGGGGAAAATGGTTACTATCTTAAGCCACTAACTTTTTTTAAAATTTATTTTTGTATTAATATATAATGTATTATTTGCTTCAGGGGCACAAGCCTGTGATTGATCAGTCTTACACAATCCACAACACTCCCCATAGCACATACCCTCCCCAGTGTTCACCACCCAGCCACCCCATTTTCCCCATCCCTCTCCACTCCAGCAACTCTCAGTTTGTTTCCTGAGATTAAGAGTCTCTTGGGTGCCTGGGTGGCTCAGTGGGTTAAGCCACTGCCTTCAGCTCAGGTCATGATCTCAGGGTCCTGGGATAGAGCCCTGCATCAGGCTCTCTGCTCAGCAGGGAGCCTGCTTCCTCCTCTCTCTCTGTCTGCCTCTCTGCCTACTTGTAATCTCTCTCTGACAAAAAAATTAATAAAAAATCTTTAAAAAAAAAAAGTTATGATTTGTCTCCCTCTTTGGGTTCATCTTGTTTCATTTTCCCCTCCCTTCCCCTATGATACTCTGTCTTGTTTCTCAATTTCCTCATATCAGTGAGATCATACAATAATTGTCTTTCTCTGATTTACTTATTTCACTTAGCGTAGTAGCCTCTAGTTCCATCCACGTCATCACAAATGGCAACATTTCATTTTTGATGGCTGCATAATATTCCACTGTGTATATATACCACATCTTCTTTATCCATTCATCTATTGATGGACATCTAGGCTCTTTCCATACTTCGCATTTTAAACCACTAACTTTTATGGTGACCCATTATCCATCAATGTACTAGGCCAAATTACTTAAACTCTGTTAGCTCTGGCTTCTCCATTTTTACTTTTCTAAGGTTTTATTAATTTTTTAAAGATTTTATTCATTTGAGAGAGAGTGAACACAAATGGGGAGGGGGAGAAACAGGCTCACTGCAGAGTGGGGAGTCTGAAATGGGGCTCAATCCCAAGACTCTGGGATCATGAGCTGGGCCAAAGGCAGACACTCAACCAACTGAGACACCCAGGTGCCACAGAATTTTTTTTTTTAAAGATTTTATTTATTTATTTGACAGAGAGATCACAAGTAGGTAGAGGCAGGTGGGGGAGGGGGGGAGGGGAAGCTGGCTCCCCACTGAGCAGAGAGCCCGATGCGGGACTTGATCCCAGGACCCTGAGATCATGACCTGAGCCGAAGGCAGTGGCTTAACCCACTGAGCCACCCAGGTGTCCCCAGAATTTTATTTTTTAAAATGTAATCTCTACACCCATCATGGGACTGGAACTCACGGCCCCAAGACCAAGAGTCGCACACATTACTGACGGAGCCAGCCAGGCACCTCTTCTCCATCTTTATAATAGACATGGTAATGTATCTATCAAAAATTGCCACAAGAGGGATGCCTGGGTGGCTCAGTCCATTGGGTGTCTGCCTTCGGTTTGGTTCCTGGGATCAAGTCCCATATCGGGCTCCTTGCTTGGGAGGGAGCCTGCTTCTCCCTCTGCCTGTTGTTCCCCCTGCTTATGCGCTCTATGACAAATTAATACATCTTTTAAAAATAAAGTTGCCATAAGAATTATAGGCAATATATGTAAATGTGTCCATTACAGTTCCTGGCAGAGGTAGGTAATACTAAATTTGACTTCTCACATCCCATTCTTCCCTGAAGAAATTCTGTTTGGCCATACTTTTTTAAAAAATTAAAGAGAAAAATAACTTCTATGAAAATGTTGATTAAATATTCCCTGTTGGCTGATGCAGGAGAAGCTACAGTATAGGAAAATAGTTGTAATTACTCCTCCAGTCAACTAAGGGATTGCTTGCACCAAGAACACAGCCCTGGAGAGCATATAATTTCTGGCACTCTACGTGAACTAAAGCCAACTGGCAATGTTCAAGGTTGTTTAAGGAGCTGTAGCCCAGGTATTCCCGAAAGAAAAAAAGAGAGAGGAGTTAATTAGAAAGCCATTATCATCAACAGCCTAAATGTTGCATAAATGTATGGATTAACTCCCAAGACGTTTCTTCTTTTAATAATTACTGACACTATAGCAGAAACTTCTGGCAGAAATGTGCTTCCCAACTCATTATCCTTTATTTCTCTCCTCTTCATGGCCTCTTTTTGGGCTATACTGAGTGGTGAATTCGTTGTTTTTGTTTTGTTTTGTTTTGTTTGTTTGTTTGTTTGTCTTTTTTTAAAGATTTTATTTATTTATTTGAGAGAGATCTAGAGAGGAGTCAGAAAGCACAAGCAGGGAGAATGCTGGAGGGAGAGGGACAAGCAAGCTCCCTGGTCAACAGGGAGCCCGATTCAGGGCTGGATCCCAGGGTTCTGGGATCTTGACCTGAGCTGAAGGCAGATGCTTAACCATCTGTCCATCTGTGCCACTCATGTGCTCCCCACCTTTTTTTTTTTTTTTTTTCTTTTTGTCTTTCAACAAGATACTCAGCATTTTCTTGGGACCATCCCATAAACTCCCACCATTTCAGAAATGACTGAGAATAGTAATAGCAATAGTAATAGTATCATCTCTTTGCTCTTCCAACAAGTATTTGGTAAGTCCTCATCATGCTATCTGGCTTACAATACAAATGTAAATAAAACATGAATTTTACTCTTGATGAACTATTTCTAATGAGGGTGACATCCACAGAAATAACTAGGGTAACATGCTATAATGACAACACTGACCTACGCATGTAATGTATTAGGTCTGTAGAGGAATACCAATCTTAGTGGGTAAGTTTTCAGGGAAAACCAAAAACAGAGCCCTGCCATAGGAAGTCAAGGTACCCCAAGAAAAAGGAAGATGTCATTCCAGAAAGAGGATAGCACGTGAGCCCAGAAATAGCATGGTGTATATGGAGAAGAAGGTAAGGGTTACTATAATCCAAACTGTAAGAATGAAACTGAAACAGAAAACAGAGAAACAGATATGAGGGGTTTCATATGCTATAAAAAAATTCCATGGAGAGCTGCAGCAGCAGTGTGTCAGGTTGATGGGACATGAGGACGTCCTGGCTGGTATGGGGAAGATGGATGTAGAAGGTAGAGAACTGTGTTTAATGCCTCCCTGGATAGGGCTTCCAGTTAGTGGCTTCCCCTGTTCCTTTCTTTTCTTTTTTCTCTTTCTGGCAGAAAGAAAACTTTCACAAAAAACCCTCCATTCTCCCTATTTCTAAGCCTGCCTCCATCTTAAACTTTTTTTTTTTTTTAAGTTTCTGTAACTTCTTTGGAGAAAAAACAAAACAAAACAAAACAAAAACGACAGTCCTCCTTTGCCCAAACACTACCTCCCATCCTGCATCTCCCGTCTTTGCTCCAAATCCCACTTCCCACTCTGTTTCCATAACACATCTTCCAAAACTGGCACCCTCTCTAAAATTAGGTTTTCCTATGCTCAGTTTCAGCCAAGAACATCAAATATGGATCTCCAAGTCAAACTCAAATTTGGGCCTTTTTAGAAATAAATCTTTTATTCTTTATTTCATTCATGACTTTGGAATTTTTAAATAGTAACCAACAACCTGCTTTTGGTGAACCCTATTTTTAAAAAATCTTTAGGGGATCTTTAGGGTTAAGCCCCTGCCTTCGGCCTAGGTCATGATCTCAGGGTCCTGGGATCAAGCCCCACATGAGGCTCTCTGCTCGGCGGGGAGCCTGCTTCCCCCTCTCTCTCTGCCTGCCTTCCCCTCTCTCTGCTTGCCTCTCTGCTGACTTGTGATCTCTCTGTCTCTCTGTCAAATAAATAAAATCTTAAAAAAAAAAAAAAGAATCTTTACATGGTTCTGATCTCTAGCTTACTTACTGGCATGACCAGAAGGAGCCTCATAATGGTCCCTCGGGGTTCCCAGTATCAGCTGGATAGTGGCTTAGAGGCCCCAGGCTCAACTCCAGAAGGCAACTCTGATTCTCAACTTTGCATTGCCTTGTCTCTAAGCTTCTAGTTTCTGATGATCCCAAGCTTGTCCCTTTACTTTGCCTAACATGAGGAAGGTGAGCATTTGGGGAGGATACAGTTGCCTCTTGAAGTTACTGTTTATGTTATAATTATGTTTCCTTTTCACTTTTTCAATTTCCCAATCTCTTGTATTAAGTCAATACCCAATGTAGTTTCTGTTTTCCTTTCTGGACTCTGACAAATGCACCAGATGATTAATTCTATCCCTATGGATTTCTCTTACTCAATTGTCCTAGACAGGACCATACAATCTTCCAAATTTGAAATTTAGGTAAAGAAGCATACTCTGAAGTCTTTCAAGCAGCAAAAGTGACTGTTGTCACCAGCATGTCAACTCCTGAGCAGCTCATTTACATCTCACTATGTTGTAATGCTTTATGTATATGAATTCATTTAATGTTTTTAATATCTAGCTGGTTGACTTCACTGTGATCCCTATTTCAGAGATGAGTAAACTGAGGCACAATAAACTAAATAACATGGCTTAGGTCACCTATCTGAGCTAGGATATGTATTTGTCCAGACTGGATATCCAAGTCCAGGGACTGGTAAACGTTTTCTTTAAATGCCATGCTGTAAGTATTTTCTGCTTGGTGGGCCATACCAGCACTGTAGAAACTACTCAGCTCTGTTTTTAAAGCAACCATAAACAAAATGTAGAAGGAAAGCCATGACTGGGCTCCCATAAAACTTTATAAAAACAGGCGGTAGGATGGATTTGGTCCACAGATCACGGTTTGCTGATCCCTGATCTAAACTAATATACTGTATTGATCAACAGAAATTTTGCAAAGGTCATCTGACATAGCTTTTCATTATATCATCAGTCCATTAACTTAAGGTTATGTTCCCTCTGATGAGGTCCCCCCCAATGTTCTTTGGTTTATGAATCCTTTTTCTCTGAATGTATAAACATCTGGGGACATTCCAGATACATTGTGGATGTTGCTTCCCAGGTTTGCATTTAATAAATTCATATCTTTGTGAACATATTCAGACTGGATATTTCCTTAAGTAATTTACCCACCAATATGTAGTATAGCTTTGTGGCAGATGCACATAGAAACTTATTGGCTATCTTTAAATCTATGACCGTGTGCATATGTGTCCCACATAATATTTATTTTTACATGCACAAAAATGTTTTAGTCCCAAATCATCTGAGTCATGAAACATTTCATTGAGCAATCCATCATCCAAATTTTAAGTATGTCCTACATTGTCACCCTCAATAATAACAAGGCATCCCCAGACGCTAAAGGGAGCAGCTATTAGTATTCTCTTTGTAATAATGACAATTTTTTCCTTCCTCTACTGTAGATTTTTTTCCATTGAACTTTATAAACTCTGCTCATTTTTTTTCTGTACATATTTTTAAAATTATATACTGCAGCAGTAACAAACTATTGTCTTATTTTTCCCTCCCAAAATAAATCCACTGCATGTTTATTCTTTAAAAAATCATGTATCTGTAACTCCAGATAAGCTAGTTCCTCTCTGTCTACAGTTCTTGGTTATGTGACTGAAGGGAAGTTGCAAGTGATGGAATTCAGGACAATCTGCTTTTATTCATTACTGCAAAATACATGGCAGTTGGGGATTTCATATTGTCAACTCTATTTCTGCAACCTCATCATGCCAAACATTTGGTCTTCAAAGACTAAAATAAAACCCATCACCAAGACTTTCCCTTCTGCATTACATAAGAATGTAAACATCTTTGGTAATAAATTTACTCTGACAGCTGCTTAAAAATTTACCAAGCTTGTCAACACACTCTAAAAGCAAAAGAGAAAATAAGAGACCTTGGTTGATTATTTACCCAAAACATTTATCATTTTGGGAAGCAAGCGAATAAGTAAATAAATAAATAAATAAATAAAATGAAAGTACATTTAAGTGCATGCGTAAGAAGGTATTAAGATACTCTTTCGTCTGTCACTTTACAGTCTTGTAATGTTTTAGTGGCAACCCATTTTTCATGAGAAGAGGAATAAATGACTTGAAAAAGCAAAGGCTGAATTTGGAATGCAAAGTGAGTCTCTGCTAGTTCTCTTTAGGGAAAAATACAAAATAGAAGTCTTCCCATGGAGACAGACAAGGCTGAAGCTACCCCTTTGGCAGTAATGTTTACAGTCAGTCTAGCCAGGGTAGAGCCATCAGCAGAAGTGAAATTCTAAGCAGCTCTCCAGTGTTCCAAACAGATTAGCTCTCACAGTTACCCAGACAGATGTGAATCCAGCCCACTTGTCGTCTTAATGCTTCCCTGTTGCTAATGATGTTCCAAAGGTATCAAGGAATGGAAATAAATAGCTGGCCTCCTAGCTGCCTGGAGCTGCCTTAAGTGCTGGGCCTGCTGGGTATCAATTGTTTGTTTGGTGGCTTTCAAGGTAGAGCGGGGTATTGATTTGTTTAAACGCTGCAGTGCATTAGTGCTTCTGGTCTCCTCCCAAGCCTTCAGCCTCATCTCATTCAGTAGAAGATAAACTTACTTTATTACAGTGAGACATGTGCTATTCAGTGACTTGAAATATGATTGACTGCAGTGTATTGATTTTTACCAAACTGTCTCAGAGACACTTTTGAACTGACAGTGTGGAGCCCCTCAGTATTAGGGAAGGGGATGAACAGAAAGGATTTGGTAAGGGGGCGGGGGGGGGAAGAATTCAGACAGGCCCTTTGGCCAATTTCCTGATTCTCTCAGAAATAACTTTCTTAAGGGCGCCAATTGGGTTAAGCCTCTGCCTTCGGCTCGGGTCATGATCTCAGGGTCCTGGGATGGAGCCCCATTTGTGGACTCTCTGCTCAGCAGGGAGCCAGCTTCCCCCTCTCTTTCTGCCTGCCTCTCTGTCTGTCAAATAAATAAATAAAATCTTAAAAAAAAAAAAAAGAAAGAAAGAAAGAAAGAGGGGCGCCTGGGTGGCTCAGTGGGTTAAGCCGCTGCCTTCAGCTCAGGTCATGATCTCAGGGTCCTGGGATTGAGTCCCGCATCGGGCTCTCTGCTCAGTGGGGAGCCTGCTTCCCTCTCTCTCTCTCTCTCTGCCTGTGTCTCTGTCTACTTGTGATCTCTCTCTGTCAAATAAATAAATAAAATCTTTAAAAAGAAAGAAAGAAAGAAAGAAAGAACGTCCTTAAATTAGCCACCCTAGGAAGTTGCCACGTTTTCTCCGTCCTTCCTTCCTGTTTTCCCCGTATCTTTTATTCCCCTCCTTCCTCCTTCATTTCTTTCTTCTCTCCCCTCTCCTTTCCTTCCTTTTCCTTCATGGTTATCTCCTCAGCTCATCTTGGACCCAACACCTCAGAACACAGGACTTTATGCATGACGAAGTAGTCTAGAACAACAAAGGCGTGAGACCTTCAGAGAACACCATGGAACTTGGTGGAGGGACAACAGCCATGAATGCGAGATGTCATTCTATACCAGTATCAGACATCAGAAATCAGGCATTTCAGCTGGGGAAACTACCTTCTGACCAAGTAAAACAAGAATTCATCTGTATCTTCCCTTTGAAGCAAGTAACTCTGAGAGCAACGAATGCTGCCTTCCCCCTCATTTATCTCATCTCCTCCTCTTTGGTGTCTTTTATAACTCCTTCCCACCTCTTCTTCAGCACAAATCTTTCTTTCGCTCTCTCAGATTTATTTTTATTTCCCTTAAAATAAAACAAAACACAAAACAAGGAAGGCAGGAGAGAATCAAATGCAGTGGGCATAACATTCCTAAGCTTCAAATCCAAAGTGTAAAAATATTTTTAATATGCTTTATATGCTTATATTATAAAATATTTATATTTCATTAATATATTTATCAATATAGAAAAATCTAAAAATTTATTTCTAAATTAAGTTCCCATTTTGTATGACAGGAATACAATATAATCTTGTCACTACCTGATATACAGTTCAGTGTTTTAAACTCAACAAATTTAAGGGTTGTTTTTTTTTTTCTTCCTGCTTCTTGACATGCTCAGTCAGTTCCAAGAAGGCTTAAGGTAAATTGTGGTATCAGAGAGACTACCGGATCTTTGGTTTTCTGGGACTGACATCTGGTCTTCAGTCTGCTTCAATTTGAACTGGCATATGCAGAGACAGCCAGAAATTCCCTCATGATGATGCCTGAGCAGCATGATGGTAGCTTACAAGGTTCCACACTGGCACCTAGAATGGGACACTCTGCCTCTGCCTGGAACAGAAGACCCTCTGGGGTTCTCAACTTCTTCCCCCAGCAAGTCTGCTTCCCTCCCTAGGGTATGGGAAAAGTCTGCTATTCTCCACCAACAAGGCACAGAGAGTGCTTAAGACCTTGAAAAGATTCCTAATGGAGCTGATGCCTCTCTTCACGTGGTACATGCTGCACACGGGTTCCACCCAGGCTTTGAAGCCAAAACCGTGAGAGGAAAAACTTTCTGGAGGATATTCTTCTATATATTGCTTAAGTCCAGAGCCAGGCT
Source organism: Mustela nivalis (assembly GCF_964662115.1). Classification (NCBI taxonomy): domain Eukaryota; kingdom Metazoa; phylum Chordata; class Mammalia; order Carnivora; family Mustelidae; genus Mustela; species Mustela nivalis. The sequence goes on from NC_139036.1 coordinate 35,007,247, forward strand.
CATTACAGTCCCAAAAGCTTTACACCACTCTGAAACTTATATTGAGCCTTGAAACTCAAAATCTCCTAACTGACAATTTCTTTTTGGTTTTCCATTAGAACGATTTTTCTCTTCCCTCATGTCTGACTGGATGGGGAGAGTGCTCCCTTGAAGTGGAGGGAGAACGGTAACTAACTTCTCGAAGTTCCACCTTACAACCCCCTTCCCTCCGCACACTGAGTGCTGAGTTCACTCCATGCAACAGGGCAGCAGGTCCTTTCTTGAAGGGAGATCAGGGTAGCACACCTCTGTGTGTATCACAGGGGAATTCATGGGAAAAGCAATGTGGTACAGAAAATATTTTAAACCTGCCGCCTAATCCCTAAGGCCCAAGGAGAAAGCACTAAAATAACTAAGGGAGACAGTGATTCTAAGAAGAACATAGGAACTTGTAATTTTACCTTAGAATAAAATGCGAAAAATTCATGCCATTGATAGAATTAATGCAGTTAGCGAAGTGCCTTCTTTTAAGAGTTTTGCTCTAGCAAAAGGGAAAGGAATGGAAGATATTTAAGGATCAGTCAGTTTCAGGTAAGTTCTCAAAATCTGAAAGATTGTTTTTTTTATCTTTGGTCTTCATTCTCTTTCACTTTTGTTCTGAATGTGGCTCAGTAAAGACTATGTGTTCTCATATGTGATTTGAACACCATCACCTACGGATTTGAACCATGGAGACCTGAACTCAAACACATCCTCTCCCTGACATATTCTGACTGCATGGCCTTGGATACTTTAACCCTTCACCATCCATCTTCTATTTCTAAAGTGACCTCGACTGTAGCTGTCCTGTGGTGTTCTTACAAGGATCAAATGAAGTGTCACAAAGGCCCAAGCTAGCTCAACACAGGCAAATAGTAAAGTCCTGTGCAGTACCCAACTCTTCCCATTCTGGGAAGAAAGTTTAATTACTTGCAGTTAGAACCTGAATCCAGCTGTTTCACTTTTCATAAATTGTAGGCATGTACCATTCTGGGTTGAATAGCTAATATTTATGGTAAAAAGAACTCAATTCACAAGCACCAAATAAACTCCAGCTCTGGGTGCCTGGATAGCTCAGTGGGTTAAAGCCTCTGCCTTCAGCTCAGGTCATGATCTCAGGGTCCTGGGATAGAGCCCTGTATCAGGCTCTCTGCTCAGCAGGGAGTCTGCTTCCTCCTCTCTCTCTGCCTGCCTCTCTGCCTACTTGTGATCTCTGTCTGTCAAATAAATAAAATATTAAAAAAAAAAAAAAGACCCAGCTCTGTGTGAATTCAGAGATATGCCTGTCAGAGATGCCTTTCTTCCTGACCCTAAAAGACCAGACCATTGACTCATATGCTTAACTCCTGTAACAAAAGTCAAAGAACCAAACAATTAGTTCCAAACAAGAATTCTAAGAGAGTCAATGCTTTCTGCATGTCCTACATTAGGATGTGCTTGGTCAGGGATTTGTCCAGGGTTTCTCATTGTGGGGAGGTTAAAAGAAGCAACATAGTCCTGAGTGGGAGTAATCAATGTATAGTAAATCAGAAATAAAAATACAATTAATTATAACTGTGTGTTTCACTGTTCTATTTATATATACCCTTTATTTCTGGAGGAATGAGGGCCTGGATTCTTCTATTTCTTTTTTGTTTTCTATTTTCCGTTTTTTCTTTAAATGTGCTATAGATTTTAAGTTGTGCAAGAGGTATAATAATTACTGATGCTGGCTGATTAAAGAGAATCCTACGGTCTTTATCAAACATGCCATTTTATGCCTGTACTTATTCAAACAGGATGCAAAAGAAGGATCTTTAAAGAGTCTTTCTGTTTTTTGTTTGTTTGTTTGTTTTTGCCTTTTCAGAATAAAGAATGACTAAGCTCTCATTAGAATATCTTTTCTTTCTTTCTTTCTTTTTTTAAACCAAGCTCTGCTCTGTGGGTTGTCACTAAACCCAGAGCATACATGTTCTTCTACGGATAATGAACATGAGGTTGATTGAGGGAAAGTCTCATAATTGATCTTCCAATGGAGCTACAGGACTCTCCAAGACAGGCTTGAGTCTTGGGGTAGTCTGTAATAAAGACATTTATTTAGATTAATTGCCCTGGCAGCCTAAACAAGTGGAATCTGAAATACAGAATGTTGTTAAAGACAGGCTATCTTATTAGTTTCTTGTACACAGAGTTCAAATTAATGACTAACACAGGGATACCAAGCAAGGTACAGAAGAGCAATAATAAACGGATAAGGACACACTGTAATACCACATTAGCTGACACGATTTATGGATCATTTATTGCAATTCTTGAAAAGAGTTTGCTTCCTTAAAATAAAATTTCTACTGCATAGGTTGATAGATATCACTGGGCTCTGAATTAAAATTCTAAGGGTTCAAACCCAGTTAAGAACTAACAGAATATTCTAAAGCTTTCCTGAGCTTATTTTCTCCACTTAGCATCTACTCTATCCCCTGACACAGTATGTATTCAATATTTTTAAATTTTTCTTTTTTTTTTAAGATTTTATTTATTTATTTGACAGAGAGAATGAGATCACAAGTAGGCAGAGAGACAGGCAGAGAGAGAGGAGAAGCAGGCTCCCCGCCGAGCAGAGAACCCGATGCTGCCTCAATCCCAGAACTCTGGGATCATGACCTGAGCAGAAGGCAGAGGCTTAACCCACTGAGCCACCCAGGCGCCCTAAAATCTTCTTCTTTACTACCATATAGGCCTGGTCTTGTGCTACATTCTCTGAGTAAGCACCCTAAAGGAGCTATAAGTAGATTTATGAAATAATACTTAAATTCACAAAATAACTTGACTTACACGTAAATGAAATTAAGCATTAATTAAAAGTAATTTCCAATACACCATAATTTGTTGGAAAACAAATATTTAAAACCAAATTATAGTAAGCCTGGTAAAGGAATCTGGGAGTGTTTCAGAGTGGAGGTTAATCCAAACAGTGAATTTTGTAGTCAGTGTGGGTTTTGTTTGTTTTGTAATGGATCTGATTTTAAAAGAAAAAAAGTTAGCAGAGCTTATTATATAACAATAAAATTATGAATAAGTGAGTAAACCATACTGGCAGAAGAGGCTCCAGATCAGGGAGAAATAGTTGCACAAGACCGACGGTATCAATTAGAAGAGGATGGAGAATATGGGGGTTAAACGTATATTCAATCTGATTAATTATGAATGGGAGTCCCCAAAGGCTTTACTCCAAAGAATCAAGGTTGACACTAGTTGGAGTGCCTGCCCCGCCCAGGATCACCGCTCTGAGAAGACTAGCCCCAGTCATCCAATGTTGGACCCCAGAAATATATTTATACAATAAAACCTTGAGCACCCCTTCACTACTCCACTCTCCATAATTCTGGAAAAATACTAGAAATGAATACTTTATCTGAAAAGGGCAAGGATAGATAGACTGGTTGTCAGATCTTATCATCTCTCGAGGGAATTTGAAAATGGGAGTTATGAATATTTTTATTAGTCTCTTTGGGACCATGGGAAGCCAAGTGCGTAGGGTTACTCTTTTGAGCCACATGCCTGTGCCTCTCCTGGGAAAGAAGGCAAAGTGGGGAGAGGGAGAAGCTACGGGAGAGAGAAGAACAGAGGCAGCAGGAAACAAAAGAGAAGGGAAGTAATCTTTGGTTGCTTTGTTACACCTTTGCATCCTTATATCACATCCTTTTCCCATACTATTTATTTTACGTAGAATAGGATTCTATTATTTGGAATCAGAAAAGATCTGATGGAGATAAAGTGGCAGTGTTGTGCAGACTGGACAGAAATAAGGATGGATAAGGGGAAGTATAACTGAAAGACATCTGGGAGGGAGGAAAGGAGGCATTAAGAAGTAACTTGGTGGGGGGGGGTGGGCGCCTAGGTGGCTCAGTGGGTTAAAGCCTCTGCCTTCAGCTCAGGTCATGATCCCAGGGTCCTGAGATCGAGCCCCACATCAGGCTCCCTGCCAGAGCCTGTCTCCGCCTGCCTCTCTGCCTACTTTCTGCCAAATAAATGAAAAATCTTAAAAAAAAAAAAAAAAAAAAAGAAGAAGAACTAACCTGGGATAGAAAGTAAGAGACCAATCCAAGAAATACAAAGGAATGTTTGACAAGAATAAATGCATGATCATATATGAACTGTGTAGGGAAAAGTAAAAAAAAAATCACAAATGTGAATAAATTAAAAAATATACACTATGTGCAATACCATAATGTGAAAGGATCAGAAGATGAACAGATACAAGGAATCCAGGACATTGGCCAACTAATTTGATTTTGAAGGAATAATAATAAATTTCATTTAAGTTTTTATTAAAATGTAAACTTAGTGAGGGTGAGGATTGTGTCTGGGTTACTTATCACTGGTGCTTATAAAAATGCCTAGTGCTTTATATTTGTTCAGTAAATACTTTTTTGAATAATTAAAAGTGCATTTTGAATGAGAGCATGACACTCAGAGGAATATAATGAGCAGGAAAAGAGTTAACATATTTAATCTTCATTCGCTATATGAGCATTGCATTGGTGCTAGAAATCAATGACATGTGGTAAACCCTAATAAAGAGGATTTTGCAGTCCAGGAAGGAAAAGACCAAAGGTGTAGATATGAGGTTTATTGGTATAGGAATAGCCATTAAAACTTGAGAGTGGGAGGTTTTGGCAAAAGGGGTTCCAGTTTAGATTCAGGGGAATTTTCTTTCAATAAAAACTCTTCTATTACTCTCTGCCAACGTTATTATAGCTTTGAAAAAACTGTGGTGCAACTAGGAAAAGACCTAACAGAAGCAGCCATCGACTGTACCGGTGTTTTGTAATATAACATCTAATGCATGGTCTTGGGTGGGAGCAGCTTTCCTCTTCTGCCGGATCTAGGCTCAATATTCATCCATCCAGTCACCTGCATTTGTAGAGCTGACGACATGAAGCACCACCAGTCATGTTTAGGGTTCCTCTCAGAAGTGTAGCTAGCCTTGGGGCACCCGGGTGGCTTAGTCAGTTAAGCATCTTCCTTAGGCTCAAGTCATGATCCCGGGTTGTGGGATCAGCCAGCAGAGAACAGGGGCAGGGAGCTGAGCAGGGAGCCTAATTCTCCCTCTCCCTCTGCCACTCCCCGTGCTTGTGCTCTCCCGCACTCCATCAAATCACTAAAATCTTAAAAAACAAAATAAAACACACACACACACACGCGCGCGCAAGTGTAGCTAGCCTTGGAAAAGATCCAAAACACCAACAAGAAGATAAATATGAGAGAAAATTATGGCGTGGCCAGTTCCATTGAGGGAACTTTACATTAAGGCAAGTACAAGAGCAACAGTGAAGAGAAACCCAGGCATCAGTGGGAAACAATGCTGAGCGCAGGAATAAAAAGCAAAGCAAGAAATGAGAGGAGAGATTCAAGTAGGAGGCGAATCATGGATATAGTCTCATGATTAGAGAAGAGCCAGTCAGATCAGGGGTTTGAATGGTGAAGTCATACTCAGACTCAGCATCAATGTGGTACCTACTCTGCTGAGTACATACAGTGTAACTGAGCTCTGTATGGCTTAACAGGTGATGTATATCCGTAAAAATCCACTAAAGTCACTACAAATGAGTCTATATTGATGTATTTGATAATCACTAGTTGCACACGTAATACAGGCACTATATATATGCCATAATCTATATAAAACTGTATAACAATTAAAGAACAGGGAACCCTTTTTTCAAAGTTGAAATTAGCAAAGCTTACACAAGAGATACATATGAAGTAGTCTGGAACATCCAGAAGAAATTTCTTCTATAGTAGGAAGATTTTTACCTAAAGTAAGCTCACCCTTGAAGAATGAAAAAGACTCTGTTCTACTATTACCAAAAAGAAAAAAAAAAAAATCCTGTTAGCATGAATGATGTCCTAAATTTACATCTATGCCCAAGAAAGAGGCAAGAATTGATCGGAGGTCAGAAACAGTAGAGTAGACGTTTAAAACTTCATTAAAAATAATGATAATAATAATAATAATAATAATCCAAGGCATGAGGGAAACAATGACTGTGCAGACTCCTCGGCTAATTCACAGGAGATTCATGATGGAGTTGCCCAGAGAAGGCCAAGGCACTGGGGCACTGCTATGGGCTCTTCCATGTCCCTTCCTCGCCAAGGCCTAGAATTAAAAGCTGTTGAAGAAATGTCTCCACCTTGGATGGAGTCCACTCTGCTGTTGTTCCTCTCCCAAAAGCTCCCACAGAGCCTGCTCTTCTGTGACCAGGAAGCCGAGCTGCTGGCAGGGGACAGCTTGCTCTCAACAGAGGGGACCAGATGTAGTTTCTTTGCTGTGGTGGCAGCGACTCAGGCAGCAACTCCATTGAAAGAGGCTCTACCCTAAACCCTTTTAAGGCTAAGCAAGTGATTAATGTGCCAGCTTAAGCCAAAGAAATTCCAAGCACTCTGCTCTAGAGAAGATTAAGTCAGTCGGAGACCCAAATAATGAGAGCCCTGAGGAACCATTCTGAAAATCAGGGGAAATTGAAAGAAAAACTTTAAATAACATCATTTTTAAAGGAAAAGAAAAAAAGAGAGAGAGGTTTAATAAATTTATATGACCTCTCACTGGATTGTAAACATTAGAGGTGGTAAGTAAATAGAAGAGGGAATGGTTCGAAGGAGAAAAAAAATTAGATGGTGCTTATAACTCTGCAGTGTTTGCCAACCCAAATTACAGTACAGACCAGACTGGCAAACTAGCTGAATTTCCTTGGGGATTCCCTAGGGTGTGAAGGAAAGGGAGGGAAGAAGGAAGAAAACCTGAGCTGCAAGGTAAAACAAAAAAGAAAAATACAATCTCTGAAAATTTACTTTCCAAATCCCTGAGTTAAAATAAGCAAACACTGCAAAAGAGGGCTTAAGGGAAGAATATATGCTAGAGATGCAGATAGAGAAGGGATGAAACAGTACATAAATACCTACAGCTGTTGAGTTCTGAATATTCTTACCCAATATCTGACTTACTGGTCCCAAGTCTCTGGGGCTGTGGGACTATTCCCAGGTAGCGTCCAAATCTCTGTGGTCTGTCTTGATCCGTATGGTCATAGATAAATGGCAAAGTTCAAAACTATTTGAACGCTCCACACTCTCTGCGCTTTCTGCCTTAATTTTTGTTTTGTTTTCTTCGTGTTTACCAATTTCTCTGGACGCTGCACAAGAATGACAAATAACCATTAGGCAGATGGCAAAATGGATTTCCATTTCTCTGCCCACTTCCTTCACTCCAAGCTCAGCATGCTCCTCATGGAACCTGATTATATTTCTTGTAATCCTCCTTCTCTTTTTCTCTCTTCTCCTTCCTAACCCTGTCAATACGCTTGGCTTAAGCAGGTCTTACCTGACACATAACTGAAAGCTGACTTATGTATGGGTAAGGTTAGGAGATGTCCATGAACTACCAATGTTAGTCTAATTCACTTCAAGGTCATCACATCAACCACCATTCTATCAGAGTCTGCATTTTCTAGGTGTTTTACAAGTGTTGTGGGAATCCAAAGATGACTAAAACACAGCCCTTGAAGTTGACTGGAGTGGGAAGAAGCCTAGGACTAGAATCAGGAGAGTTGGCCTCATTCTGCTGCTGCAGTTCTACCTGTCTTCCCTCCATGTTCTCTCCTTTAAGACAGTACTCTGCAGTGGTCCACGGGGACATGATGGGCTTAGCTGAACTGCTTCCATTCTGAGGTACCAATCCACCGAATGAGCACAGGTTCTCAGCTCAGGGATGAGGTTGGGTTGAGATGATCAGATATTAGGTCTAAAATGAAAATTTATTAGGACTTAGAGTGCTATGGGTTTAGGGCCAAAATCAATGCTATGATGAAGCAGAGCTAAGAGCATGTTGAGGGTGAAAGGTGCAGAGACTAAAATCGTTGCAGAGGAAGCCAGTATATGGATAATGAATATGGCAAGATCGCAGAATGAAGCAAAGATATGAGATGACTACTGACAAAGAGTAGGAGGGGGGAGGGGCAAGAGACAGGGAGAGGGGTAACTACAGAGTGTCTTATTAAGCTTTGTTGTATTTCTTACAGAGTATCCTGTGGCATTGTTCATATTCTTGTATTGACCCTTGTTTTGACTTCAGTTTGTGTGTGTGTGTGTGTGTGTGTATTTTTCCTTTGGAACAAGAAGGACATTAATTGCAACAATTGTTGATCAGTGTGCAACCTGGAAGGGATAATCTTATGTTGCCTCTCAGAGCTATAATTTGCTTAAATGTATGATGGCAATATTAATGTCTTGGCAATATTAATGGTAATATTAATGACAAAACAGATGGAACTGTGATGCTTGGCATGTACCTGCTCTGCAAAAGGTCTCAGAATCTGGATCTCCAACCAGGGCATTAGTGATGGAGACTGTCAAGAATGCCTTCAGTAGGGGTGCCTGGGTGGCTCAGTGGTTAAGTGTCTGCCTTCGGCTCAGGTCATGATCCCGGGGTCCTGGGATCGAGCCCCACGTAGGGCTCCCTGCTCTGCAGGACGCCTGCTTCTGCCTCTCCCACTCTCCCTGCTTGTGTTCCCTTTCTTGATGTGACTCTGTCAAGTAAATACATAAAATCTTTAAATATATATATATATGTATATCTATATATGTATATGTATATATGTATGTATATGCATATATGTATGTATATATACATATACATATATATTTTTTTTTTAAAAAAAGAGTGCCTCCCATAATCAGGAAGAGTATGGAGGATCCAGGGTCCTTGGGGAATACAAAGTGGCAAAGGCTATGGTGGGAAGGCACGGGAGGGAAGGAGGAGAATCAGAAATGGTACTGAGCTTGGCGTGGTGCATTCTGGTGAGGCTGTGGGACTAGAGATGGGAAAAGAAGTTGGAATTAGCCCACTGCTTTTTTGACCATAATCATGGATTTAAATTTCAACTTGGCTTGGGGTTTATTCTCTTTAACATACTCAAAGAAAGAAAGAAGGAAGGAAGGAAGGAAGGAAGGAAGGAAGGAAGGAAGGAAGGAATTAAAGGATGTGACTCCTGAAAAGCTTACAGTATGAAACAGAAGGCTGCTACTCTCCATTAAACACATACAAAGAACACTATTAACACAAAATTTCCAATCTTTTACATTCATGTCACCCCAGTGTTTTACTCTCTTTAATTCTACAGGGTTTTACTATCTAAAATTTGCATTTAAAAAAGGATTGGAATCTTTCCAAATATAAATTTGCATTATACTCTTCAATGTATATTTTAATACTATCCCAGCAGATTAATATAAGAATCCTAGTTAACTTCTCCCCCACCCCCAATCATTTCCTCCATTTCAGAATCAGCACACTTGAAATGCTACCCTCACGGGCAGTGTTCACCCCAAACCAGCTGCATGTAGTCCCATCACCAAAAGTAAGATTTTCCCAAGCCATATTGTAGTGCCTGACCTGTAGTAAGAGTCCAGGAAATGCTTATTGAATAATCTAATCAATAATATTCGTTCTCTGTTTCCCAAGATTCACTCCAGTTGTTCTGATTCTATACAGAAGAATGAGGAACAGAAGGAATGGAGCGGGATGGGAAGAGAAGGAAAAGCAATCTTTATTTCTTTTCTCTGAAAATTGAACATTTCAATCACAAAAACACTCTGCAACTCAAGTAAAATTGGTTTATTCCTACATCACTACTCCCCACCATCCTATGATGGGCAACCCTGTACGTAGCCTTTTGAATTTATACTTTTTTTTTTTTTAAGATTCACTTATTTATTTGAGAGAGAGAGAGAGAGAGAGAGATGGTGGGGGGGGTGGGGAGGGACAGAGGGAGAGAATCTTTCAAGCAGACTCCCTGCCAAGTGAGGAGCCCAGTGTGAGACTTCATCCCACAAACCATGAGAGCACCTGAGCCAAAACCAAGTGAGATGCTTAACCACCCAGGTGCCCCTTTTTCTAACCTTTTTATTTTTTATGTCATTGGCCCTAATGAAAAAAATACCATCATTACTTCATTTAAATTAAAAGGGAAAAAATGGAAGTTAGAAGAGACACTAAAGGTTTTATTCTAGTCATAAAAATGCTACATATTCACTGCAGACAAAATAGAAACCAAAGTCCAGGTATGAAGATATTTTAAAATGAAAGCATTAATTTATAAAAGAGAAAAATCAAGGCGAGGACAAAAAAATATGTTAGCCTGGCCTTATGATGGGAACCCAGATTATAGAAAGAAGAGTCAACAAAGACATTTACGGGGGGGGGGGGGGTTGGGAGTGTTACTCATCCAGATCTCTACATTTTGCAGCCCTAGGATCCTTTATGGTTTATTATTTTGTCTTTTTAGTTAAGTGTGGGTGTTGGAGGATGTGCGCACCAGAACCTTGACTTCGCTTTAGATGACTAAGGGTTTTAAGGGGTCTATCGTCATCCACAGTGTACTCCTTAGGGCTACTTCTCAGGCACACACGCACACAGACTGACGAAAGTTAAAAAAGGCAACTTTTTATGGAGTCTCCCTTAATTTCTCTCCATCAAGGCAAACACGTAAACCTATTTAAATGTTTGAAGACTGTGAGAGGACAAATAGGATGACCAAAATAACATTCACGGAGAAAGTTTAAAACTCACCTAGTTCAGATTCCACCATTCCTTGGTTTTTCCATAGATCGGTTTCCTGAAAAGCGTATCATGAAACAGAAGGTTGTATAGGCCACTGCTCTCCATTTTTTCTTTCTTTCCCAGAAAGTAGGCATCACAGCCCCCTCCTTCTGGAACTGCGTTAGTAAAGGCATCCCCTGAGGTAGGTTTCCAGGCATGCTGGATGTTTTTCCTCCCAGGAAAACGGAAAGGAACAAACAGCTCTTCTCTGCAATTACATCAGGCCAGGGTGCTGACACACAAGTGAATGAAATGTTTATGCCCTGAGAGGGAGCCTCTGCATCATTCTCAAAATCATGGGCCCTCAGATCACCACTGAATGTCTAGCCTAGAAAATTTGCAGAGATAGACAAAGAATAAGGGAACGAGAACATAGCAGGCAGCAGTAAATAGCTGTATTTATGGTATTGTGTCATAATGGAAACATCAATCCTGTTTTCTGGGGAAACTACTGAAAATCCTAACCATAATATTGTCCTCTACTCGACTGCCAGATTGGCTTATAACTTACTCTTTCAAAAAGCTAGAAGCTAAATTCTCAGTGCCATGCAGAGTACAACCTGAAGATGAAATTGTACACAATTTCCAAGGCTCGTTTAACACAGAAACAGATAGATCTAGGCATCAAACCATCGATTCCAAGGTTGGTTTCTGAGCAGTTCTCGAATGTGATGGACAGATGAGATGAGGGGTACTCCAGCACTTAGCCTGGTATTGGGCACCTAATAAACAATTATAATACTGACTGATTGATTGAAAGTGAGATGTCCTAGGGAATTCAGAATATGACCGTTTGTGTAATGAAAAGCTTCTGGAGCAAAAAACACATTTGAGAGAATCTTCTCACTCTTCATGTGGGTCAGAAATAATTTGGGATGAACTCTAATGTTGTTTATGTTTAGAAATATAGTCTTTTCCAACCGTAAGTCTGTGATCTAATAACCAGACCAACCACAAGTTAAATATGCACTGCTGACAGCCCAATGGGACTTCATATAAACAAACAAACAAACAAACAAATAATACATTAATAATAATTATTTATAATAATAATACATGCATACATAAATACATAGCATACAGTGTCTAATGACTTCATCTAAGTATCCTGCTGTTTAAAATCTCTTCTTTGCCTCTCCTTCACATGGACCTTTTGCTACCTCCAACCTTTCAATCACTACATGCATTAGATGGCCCCAGAGAACTTCAGTTTAGGTTTTTCTCCTGAACTCTACATTTCACATAAATCAGAGTTTCAGCATTATGGCTCATCTCTTCGCCCTCCTCTGCATTCACCCAAATCTGCACTTTCTTTTTTTTTTTTTTTAAGATTTCATTTATGTATTTGAGAGAGAGAATGTACAAATGCACAAGTTGGGGAGGAGGGAGGGAAGAGCAGAGGGAGAGGGAGAAAGCAGGCTCCCCACTGTGCAGGGAGCCCAACATGAGGCTCCATCCCACAACCCTGAGATCACGGCCTGTGTTGAAGGTAGAAGCTTAACCAACTGAGCTGCCCAGGCACCCCCACATGTGTACTTTCTTTATTATCTTTACTAGGAATTCAAGAAATAGGAGGGGCGCCTGCGTGGCTTAGTCAGTAGAGCATGCAACTCTTGATCTCAGGGTTGTAAATCCAAGCTCTGCATTGGGTGTAGGGATTACTTAAAAATAACATCTTTAAAAAAAAAATAGGAGCTGACTTTAAACACACACACACACAAAGCAAATTTGAAAAACTCAATCACTTAAGTCAAAAATATCAAATTCGTATTTGTCTACTCTTAAGTCTTATTCATCAGTCCCCAAGTCTTGTCATTTCTACCTTTTAAACACCTGTTATATTCCCTCCTCTCTATATCTCCTACTTCTGCTTTAACTTGGTTCCACACCCCTTGAATATTATTTCATATTTCATCATTCCTTATAGTGTACCTATTAAAAGGCCACAAAATTACTGTTCTTATATGTGGATTCCAACATTCCAGTCACAAGCTTAATGAAACCCCAGTGGATTCTAAACTTCTATTAGATGAACCTCCTTAGTATGACATTCAGGTCCCTTCACAGACAGCCAACGTAAGCCTATTAGAATGGAAGTTTCACAAACGTGGATTTTTTTTTTTCCTAGTTTCATTCACTGTTGTATTTCCAGTGCTTAGGAAGTGACTGGTATCAATAATTATTTGCTAAATGAATAAATACTTCCACCTTAGCCCTTCTCCTCTCTTCCTGAGCCCCTAATGTAGACTGTTCCTCCCACGCTCTACTCCTACCCACCACCTACCATTCCCCATCAATCTCTTGACTCCCGGTTTAAATGTTAACCATTTCTGTGGAATTTCCCCCACCTTTTGCAGTAAACATTTATAAAAAATTTGGGGCTTCTGAAGTATTCTGTATAGATATATACTATCCTACTTAAACATTTTACTGGAATTATTTCCATATATCCTCAGGAATTATCATATGCATCTATCCCTCAAATGCTAATCAAAAGCTAGATACAGAACAATAATTCAACAAATATTTGATGAATGCAATAATGAACATATATGATTTCAGAGATCTATGAGAAGTATTTTTAGAAAGCTAAAAATTTGAACCAAAAGATAAAAAGTTAGATATGGTTCTTCATTTAAGGGAAACACACATATAGTCAAAATAAATTTATAATAGGAATGTAAATTTCCCCCCCAAGAAAATCTTTATTTTAATCAAATGCACTATGACAAATCTGGGTGAAGGCAGAATGCAGCAGCAAGATTTAAGAGAAATGCTAGGGAAATAAATAATGAGTAATTCTAAGTAGGCTCCATTCCAAAAGTTATTTTGTAAGTGAGTCGTGTAGTGATTGAAACATATTTCTTGAAGGAAGAAAGGGAGAGAGTGAGGGAGGAAGGAAGAAAAAACTAATGCTTATATTCTCAGATCATTTCACTGAATATAATTTAATCTAAAATATACAAGGGATGGCACATATGGTACTGCTGAGAAACATAAAATTTAGCAGCATATATTCCTCTGACCACCTGCATATTTCCTTCTATCTTAAGAAATGTTCGTTAGCAGAAGCTGCACATTGTTGTAAACGATACTTTATAGATCTGGCTTTGCTCTGAAATTCAGGATAAATGGGAGAAAGAAAACTAACAATCCATAAGTACCAACAACAAGAAAAAAAAGAGAGAGAGAGAGATAGGGAGGAGGAGGGGAAGGCAAGAACTCAAAAATTTCCATCCAAATGTGATCACATTTCCTTGCACTGGGCTCAGAATGTGGCTAGTCCTTTACCACTGCAGTTAGTATGGGCCACTGATAACATAAAAGGGCTTAGAACATCTCCTCCTAACTTCTGGTAGAAGGGAGGGGGGGGTAAAAAAAAAAAAAAAATATATATATATGCATCAGGAGACACATGCTTGACCTGTTTCTTGTACCTTCTCTTTCATAATAGCTTTTGCTTGATGCATTTAATCAGTGCAGTAAGTTTTCTGTTTGATCATTTGTGTTGTTCAATTGCAACCCGTTAGCGGGGATTATGCATGGGTGCTGTTGTGATCGTGAGAATCGCTCACTGAAAAAGACTGGGTGTCTGTTTTCTCTACACATACATACCTGGGTTAGCCAAGTATAAAGAGAATTTTAAAGTAGCCCCAAATAAGGATTTTGAATCAAGAGATACTTGACATACAGTTTATATTATTTCTTTATTCTCTCTACTTTCTCCATGTCTTCTCTTCCTTGTGCCTTTTTCTTCTACCTGCACATCATTCTATTTACTCTTCTAATAGTACTTGTTCTCTCCTCCTCTCTCCCCGTTCTCCCCCTACTTCCCTCCTCTCCCTCCCTGTCTCCCAACCTTTCCTTCCCCTTCTCTCTCTCCTTGTCTTCTAGAGAAGATTGACAATCCATCTGTGTATTTCTCCCAAGTGCCTCTACCCAGTTTCCTTGACCAATCACAGAACCTCCCCTAAGAACAGGCAGTACAAAATGCATCCATAAATTCCAGAGGAGCAGCCTGTATCTTCCTTGTCTTTATCATTCTCCAATTCGGGGCACATGCCTTGCTAGAAATCCCTCCTAAATGGAGTATTAGCAAATCTAAAATCCGATCATGTTACCTAATGGAGATAAATAGTGGAAATGGAGAGTAATGTAATCCATTCAGGCTCTGGAAAAACATAATGTTAGGTGGCTCGGTGACTACCATGCTTCCCCTTCCCTTCTACCTCAAATTTAAAATCCTTGTTACCTTTCCTAAATGGTGCCTGGATGCTTTTTCTCTCTGTCTTATTCCTGCTTTGGAATACCCCCTGCAGATGGTGTGATAAGTTGCCAGCCGATTTAAATTAATTTTGCTAAATTGGGAAGAAGTAAATGTCCCTTTCTGAGACAACAGAATTTCTCCTCTAGATCCCCAGAAATAACTCAGGAGAATGATTAGCCCTGTAATAGATTCCCATGGTGTGTGCCACTCTTCAACTGTCACAGATGTTTGCTGCTAATAGGATTTTGTGTTCCATGCCAAACATTCTTATGTCACTGTTACTCTTTTTAAAACCATAAAATTATGACTAACATATTTGGCTTGTATTTTCAAGAAACTAATTTTCTCCCAAAGGGGAGCCTTGGGAAAATATTCGGGTAAATAAAATAATGCATTTCTTAAATGTTTCATTACAAACAACAACAACAGGGCACCTGGGTGGCTCAGTGGGTTGAGCCGCTGCCTTCGGCTCAGGTCATGATCTCAGAGTCCTGGGATCGAGTCCCGCATCGGGCTCTCTGCTCAGCGGAGAGCCTGCTTCCCTCTCTCTCTCTGCCTGCCTCTCCATCTACTTGTGATTTCTCTCTGTCAAATAAATAAATAAAATCTTTAAAAAAAAAAAAAAAAAAAAAAACAACAACAACAACAAAAATAGTGCCAGTATATTAAACTTTTAAGTAAAATAACTTATTGACAAAAAAGAAGCATTAAATTTAAATTAAAAAGTTAATTTACTCATGTGGTAGATAAAAAAATAGAGTTAAGGAAGTCCCCAGCAAGGTGAAGGCCTGGACATGAAGATACAAGTGTATTTTCTAAAATAGCCAATATTATTCTATGGAGTTACTTACAAGCATTATAACTACACCTATTTAGGAAATTAAGATAAACTATAGGAAAATTCCTATTTTTCATCTAATTTTTAAAACTTAAAATAGATCATCTCTACTTGCTCAGTAAAAATAAAATTCAATCTCATTTTTACTACTTTAATTTTTAATGCTATCAAAAATATCAAAGAGAATAAATACCAGTAAGAACTATCAACTTGGGGGCACCTGGGTGGTTCAGTCGGTTAAGTGTCTGACTTTGGCTCAGGTCCTAATCCCAGGATCCAGCCTCACATCAGGTTCCCTGCTCAGCAGGGAGTCTGCTTATTCCCCTGGGCCCCCACCCCCACCCAGCTTTCAAATGAATAAAATCTTAAAAAACTAAACAAAACAAAACAAAACAAAATCCAACCTGTCAACTCGAACTTCTCCCTGTTAGAATTTTTGGTCAAAGACTGAATTAAAGTTTACTTCTGCCCTAAACAGTAATTCTCCCATATCCTGTTTCAGTTACTCCAGGTCCACTGAGGTCTGGAAGGAGATGATCCTCCTTCCATTGTCAGAAGGTCAAGAGGATCCTAACACTAATGTCATAAAATCTATATCATTCACCCCACTGTGTCTCATCATGTAGTTATGGTATGTCACATTCTCACAGAAAGAAGGGTGGGTATAGTACAATAAAATATTTTGAGAGAGAGACCACATTCACCTAACTTTAATACAGTATATCGTTACAGTCGTTCTATTTTACTGTTACTGTTGCTCATCTCTTACTGTGCTGAATTTATAAATTAAACTTTGTTATAGATATGTATGCATAGGGGAAAAAAAAGTATATTTAGAGTTCAACACTGCCTTTGGTTTCAGGTATGTACAGGGGGTCTTGGGATGTATCCTCTGCAGATAAATGTGGGGAGTACTATAATAATAATACCTTCCATTTTCTAGCACATTATAGCTTACAAAGAATTTTCATGTAGATTTTCTCCATTATTTCTTAAAGAGCTTTTGGGGCAGCTGTGTGGCTCACTTGTTTGAGCAAATGACTCTTGGTTTCAGCTCATGTCATGATCTCAGGGTTGTGAGATCAAACCCCACAAGGGGGTCCCTGCTCACTAGGGATTCTCTTCCTCGCCCTATCCTGAGTTTGCTGACTCTGTCTCTCTCAAATAAATAAGTCTTTTTTTTTTTTTTTTTTTTTAAGAGAGAGCTTTAGAAAGTTGGTGGTAATTTATACCACTTTACAAAATGAAAAATAAAATACTACATGAGAAGATAGAGCTAAGGGATACGTGAGTGCCTCAATCAGTTAGCCCCAACTTTTGGTTTCCGCTGGGATGATGAAATTAGTGTCCTGGGATCAAGCCCCATGTCGGGCTCTGCACTTCATGGGAATCTGCTTGAGATTCTCTCTCCCACTTTGGCCCTCCCCCTGCTCTCTCTCTGGAACAAATAAGTAAATCTTTTTTAAAACAAGAAGATAGAGCTGAGTTTATTAGATATGATATCTAGGCAATTTAAATAATACATATACACAGAGCATAAAAATTCATTCATACAGCTAAAGTTTGTTGTAGTCTATTTAAGAAAGTAACTTTTTCCCTCTTTTTTTAATCTATATGAAATGACAGATGTTGGCTAAACTTACTGTAGCAATCATTTCACAATATATGGAAGTCAAATCATTAGGCTATATACCTTAAACTTCTCTATGTCAACTATTTCCCTAATAAACAGAGAGGGGAAGAAAAAAAGTTTTATGGAGTAATATAATGATTTTTATATGAAAATGCCTGTTGCTGACCTCAGTGTTGGCCAAAACAGAGTAACTAATATTAGACCAAGCCTCCTACCAAAAACAACAGTAAAACTGAACAAAATACATGAAGGAACAGTATCCGTTGACCTTGAACAACAGGTAGCACAGAAATACGATCCTTTAAAGAAGAAAAACATGTAAGGTTATCTTATGAATCATATCAGAATTGCCTTGGCTTTCTGCCTTGAGCACTTTCCTGTAGCAGAGCAGGTAAACCGACCAGAAGTAGAGCAGCAGCTTGGTGAGCTAAGGAGGCAGAAGAAAGATTTCTGGGATATTTAAGAAAAGCAGCTAGAATTCGTGACAACACACCAGTCATGCTGGCATGTATGCAGAAAGAGGAGCCCACACAACTGTGTGGGCATTCACTGTGGGTGAGATTACACAAGGCTCAGCAGAGAGCACCTGTCAGAGGACTGACAGTCGAACGGTGATGTCAATGACTTAGTAGAAATGGAATATATTAGAGTTCCAGCTCAACCAAAGTGCTCAGACCTCATTGAATACATCAGGCATTCAGTTAGGTCAGCAGAATGTCCATATGAAAGAATAAGAATCATACAGTGCAATCGTGATATGCCCTAGGAACAAAGTTTACAACTTAGAGATCTACCCAAATCAGGAACTGAGTCAATTCAGACAGAACCAAAATAATGTCAGGATTAAACCACAACATAATCTACACTCTGTCTCATATCTACAATGCCCAACAAAGAACCACACGTGAATAGATCTCTAAAGAGACAAATATGGCCCATACTGTAAAGAAAACCAGACACAAACGACATAGCCAATTTTTCAGACAGGTCTTCAATGCAGAGTAATTTTAAATGTGTTCAAGGACTTAAAAACATAATCATAATGAAAAAATATATGCGAATATCAGCAGTTAAATGGAAACTTGAAAATTAAATGGAAATATATCTAGGATTAAAAAGTACAAAATCTGAGATTTTAAAAATTTGATTCCAACAAGTTGGAAATTAAGTAGAGAAAAAGTAGCGAACTTGGATATATATCAACAGAAACTGTCTAATCTGAAGATCAGAAAGAAAAAATGTTTATTTTATGTATATATGTATGTATGTATGTATGTATCTATCTATGTATTTGACACAGAGAAAGATATAGCTAGAAGGGAGCATAAGCAGGGGGAGTGGGAGAGGGAGAAGCAGTCTTCCCACTAAGCAGGGAAAGCCTGATGCAGGGCTCGATCCCAGGACCTGGGATCAGGACCTGATCCAAAGGCAGCTGCTTAACAACTGAGCCACCCAGGCACCCCCCAAAAAATGGCTTTAAAAATAAAAACTAAAACAAAACAAAACAAAACAAAAAACAACCTAAAAACAAACAAATAAATAATTAATTTAAAAAATTTAACAGAGCCTTAGTAAGTCCTAACTCATTTCTTCACTTGCTAGAGGAGAGGCTGCTCTATTCATTAATTGCTTAATAAAGCCTATTATATCTTCAAATTGAAAAAAAAAATAACCCAAGAAGAAATTAAAAGAAAGATAACCTTTTCCTCATCAAAAAAACTATTCAGAAGATAGGGGTGCCTGGGTGGCTCAGTTGGTTGGGTGACTGCCTTCAGCTCAGGTCATGATCCTGGAGTTTTGGGATCGAGTCCCTTATCCGGCTCCCAGCTCCACAGGGAGTCTGCTTCTCTCTCTGACTTTCTCCTTGCTCATGCTCTTTCTCACTGTCTCTGTCTCTCTCTCTCTCAAATAAATAAAATCTTTAAAAAAATTATTCAGAAAATAGACAAACCATAAATTGAAAGGAAATGTTTGCTAAGGATGGGTAGGCAGTATAAAGAATTCTTACAATTCAGTAAAATAAAATAAATAGACTTCAGATAGACTTAAAATGTCTAAAAACTTGAAAACACTATCTATAAGATATTCATACAGTCAGTAAGCCCATGAGATCATCAGCTAAATGCAAAATGAATGCAAATCATATTTATGATGATGTGCTAACACACACATACTCAAATGCCTAAAATAAAAATTAAAATATAATTGAAAAACAAACAAAACACGAAAACAGTAAAAAATAAATAAATAAATAAATAAAAGCCTTATGCCACCAAATGGTGTATGTGTATAGATCAGCCAGACTTTCATAAATTTCTGGTGGGAATGTAGTGAACCAGTCTGGAAAAAAGTTTTAGAAATATCTTATGAAGGGAAATATGTACCAATTCTACAACTCTGCAATTATACACTATGATATTTACACACAATGATATATATATATATATATATATATATATATATATATATATATATATATATATTGTATATGACTATCATAGCAGTAGTAATATTCAGGATAATCACAACTAGAACCAATACAAATGTCCGAAGAAAAAATACATAAGGAAATGCATAAGGACATTAGTATTCATTCAACAAAATATGACTCAGAATATATATAGATAGATAGATACACACACACACACACACACACACACACAAAACAATGCTGGTGGATCTCACACATATGCTAAGAGAATGAAGCCAGGAAAAAAAAAACAAAAACACACATAATGTATGGCTCCATGTACATTAAATTCTAAAATAGACCAAGCTAATCTATGCTGAAGAACTTTTCAGAGAAATGGTTCTTCTGGAGAGAGATGAGGGAGTTTATATGAAGGCAAACACAGGAACTTTATGCAGCAATAAAATGTTCTATACGTTAATGGGAGTGTGAGTTGCATGGGTAGTCACTCTTCAAAACTCATCTAATTTTACGTTTAAGAACTGTGCATTTCAATGTGTGTAAATTTTATCTCAAACAGAAAAAGAAACTAAAAATATTGGATTCAAACTTATTTTGCTTTTCTTAGTAGTATGTGTTTGCAATTCTAAAACTAATTTCTGAACAGTTAGGTTTGAGCTTAGGGAATTGAGGATAATGAGAGCCACTGGAGAGGGGGTTAGAAATAAGCTAAAGAGGGGAAATTAAATTGCATCCTATGGCATAGAATCATTTTTTCAGACAGATGCGTGACAGATATACAGGTAGATGGATAGATACACAGGTAGATAGATACATATACAGATAAATAGGTATCTAATCCAATCTAATCCTATCCTTTGATGAAAGGGCCTAGATATCTTGATACACAAATAGCAATGAGTTCACATAACATCCAAATTTTGTTCCCTAAATATCATTTGCCACTAAAGGAAATCAAGATTGACTCTATGGCCTGATCCTATAAAGTATCACTGAAATCAAGGTTGACTCTATGGCCTGATCTTATAAAGTATCACTGTACCAAATAAGACTAAGTAAATAAATAGTTCCTAATGACTTATTTCAGGAATAGGATAAAGTTGATCCTGGGACATCTTATTAAAAGAGAAAGTCAGAAAAGGCTCAAAGAACAAGTCACATCAAAAGTACAAGTAAACAATTTAGAAAGATCCTGAGTGCCCAACTGTAGGAAAATTTGAGTTTCAAAATAAATAATGATCATAACAAGTTTTAAATCATTGAACAAAAAAAGAATTTATAAGTCTATACTGATTTAAAGATATCAATAAATAATTGGAGGAAGGATATTTCTTCTTACAGTAGAATGCCAACTATAAACAGAATGAGTAAATATAAAAAGAATGAGACATTTAGAAAATTATCAATGTATGTTACTACTACTTAATTAAAGTTTGATACAGAACATTGATATTTACAAAGTTTGTAAGTATGACCTATGAATTAATTAAAAGTACAGAGGTAAAACAGTCACTTTAAAGAAATCTGGCAAATACAACCACAATTAAATGATTAGCACCAACATCACCAATTTTGACTAACCAACATCAACTGTCTCTCCATATGATGCACTTCCAAAGATATACCATCACTTTTGTTAGAAGTCCTAATATTAATGGATTACCTGAATACAATTATGAGAAAACATTAGACAAACCCAAGTTAGAGACATTCTTCAAAATACCTGGCCCATATTCATCAAACATGTCAAAGTGAAAAAAAACACAAAGGGAGGCTGAAGAAGTGTTGCAGTTTAAAGACTAAAGAGACCTGAAAAAAATACTCACAAACCTGTATGAGTTCGTGGCCCAGGGAGAAAGAAAAACATCCATAAAGAATACTATCACGACAACTGAAAAAAACTGAATATGGGATATAGATTAAGTAGTATTGTATCCAGGTAAAATTTCCACATGTTATTAACTGTAATATGGTTATACAGGAAATACTAAACTATTTTGGAGTAAAGGTGCACTATGTCATCAATCTACTCAAATAGCTCATAAAAGTTTTTGTATGCATATTTACAGAAAAAAATAATAAATCAAATGGGGAAAATATAAACAAAGAGTGAAGCTGGACCATACTTCTTAGGGGAGTTCCTTTTACTTTTACTATTCTTGACATTTTCCCGTAAGTTTGAAATAATATCATAACGAAAACTGCAAGAAAAATATATATGCTAATTACAGACACTTATCTGTATGTTTTAATGACAAGATTTTCCACCAATAGACATCATGTTAACAAACAATATTACTGGATGTACATATACCATTAATTTAAAAACTTGTTTCATAATATTAAACTCACTGAGATGAATAGATGTCTTAATTAGTACACATAAATTTCTTTGGCATCCACCCATATTGTTTATAAGATGGTTTGCACACCTTTTCCAGATTCTATTGCACCTTTTTTTTTTTTTTTTAAGAAACTAAAGAGTTAAGGAATTTAAGAGACTGGCATCCAATTAAGCATCCTGTATTAAAAAGAAAATGTCTCTCAGCTTCCTAAGTAAATTGACTATTTAGGAGTTTTACAAAGGCAGGAGTGTGGAAATAAAAATTCCTCATTGTATATTAAAATGACATATTCTAAAATGCATACTTTACATTGTGGAAATAAAGTTTAACAAGTTCTCTTGGGAGTATCATGCTTGAAAAAGTAGATTCTATAGCTCTGACTTAATGTACTTCACTAAACATAACTTTAAAAGACTTCTTTTCCCCTTGAAATGTGACACCCTGGAATTTTAATTTAGTAACAGAATCTGCTATATTAATGATAGAATGATTAAATGTAATAAACCCATGACTTACTTAATTCCAAGTGCAAACTCTGTTGAGTGTTCAATTAATTGTTTAAGCCCAAACCAAGATTCAAACTATTATTTTGATATGGAAACACAATTGGTAAAATAGAATGGTGTTTTTTATTTAGTTTTCTCCTGGCAAAGTTACTTGTTTACATAAATATGCTCGCATTTTTGCATGTCCTTGTATATTTAGCTAGGTGATCACAGCCAACGTCAACACCGTAACATAAAGAACATCAGGAAGGAACAAACAAAGCAAGCAAAAATAAGGGTAAATACAGCAGACTTCACTTCTTTTCCTGAGTTTTCTAACTTATGTTTGACATTTGAAGAAAACAGTGAAAAGCACGTCTGATGTGGGTCTAAACGTATGCAGAGGAAATATTTAAGGCACTAATGTTATAAATAGGGGAGGGTAAAGGAATGTAAAGAGAGATCCAGTTTCTAACCTATACTCAAACATGTAAAATGATGAAATCACTGGGCTGTAGTAAGTTTTATATATAGATTATGCAACACCTAAAGCAATGACTAAATTATATACAAAGGCCAAAATAAACCCAAATCAAGCAGAAGGAAGGAAAGAATGAAAAGAACCAAAATTAGTAAAATTATAACACAAAACTACAAGGGGAAAAAAAAGAAATAAAGGGTTGTTTCTTTGAAGACCTTAATAAAATTAACACATCCAAAGAAAAAGAAAGACACAATTTACCAATGTCAGGAATGAAACAGGGGACCATGCTATAGATCCTATAGATGTAAATAATAATAATAATAATAATAATAATAATAATTAGGGGAACAGTAGAAACAGCTACATACAGATTCAACAACTTAAAGTTGTCAGTTTTAATAATTCATTAAAAAGCAGTAACTACCAAGTTCACCCAATATCAAAGTGTTTGACCACATTAAGTGTCTAGAGAAGAAACACGTGATCACATTAATCTACACAGTTAAGACAGCTTAAAATTTTCAAAATCTCAGAAATACAGTAATAACGGAAACTTCTTAAATTTGATATAGAGCCATCTTCAAAGCAACAACAAAACAAACAAAACGTCTATAGCTAGTATCGTTCATAGTGATCAAAGACTGAAAGTTTTTCTAGTAAGATAAGGAATAAAGTAGTAAGTTTTCCTGCTCTAACTGCCTTTAGTCAACAGAGTATTAGAAAATATAGATAGTGTAGTAAATCAAGAAAAAAAAGTTCATACAGATCAGATGGAAAGAAATAGAACTGCCACTTTTTGCAGATGACATGATTGTCTACATAGAAATACCCAAGCTATTTACAAACCAAAATCCTACAACTTTAAAAAGAGCATTTATCAAGGTCACAGGATAACAAGATTAACACTTAAAACACATTTGTATTTTTATATACCATCAATGAACATGTATCTGCCAAAATTAAAAATACTATGCCATTTATAATTGCTAAAATAAATGAAATGCTTAAATATAAAACTAATAAAATATGTGCAGTATTTAAAAGCTGAAATTATCTAACTTTGATGAAGGTAAAAAAAATCAAAATAAAGCAAGATACATATCATGTTTATGAACTTGAAGAGTCAAGATGGATATGCAGGTTTAATACAATTAATATCAAAACTATAACATGATATTTTATATATTTAGGCATGAATAGTCTGGCACTTTCATGGAAAAGCAAAGGGAATAGAATATCTAACATAAACTTTAAGAAATAATAATGTCAAAAAAATAGATCTAAATTATTCAAGACCTTATACAGCTACAGAAATCGAGATTATTTTATTGGAAAATATAAGTCAATGGAACTGAAAAGAAAACTAAGAAATAGACCCACACAAATATGTCTGATTTTTGACATAGGTGAAAAATTATTTTATAGGGGGAAAAACAATTTTGACTTAAGTCTTCACATTTAAAATCTTGATATGGATTGCAACTTAAATTTACAAAATATGAATTTAAAGTATAAATTTAAAACTATGAAAGAAATAGATAGTATTTAGATTCTAAGGCTAAGCAAATATTTCTTAGATTTGACAACAAATTCACAATCTCCCCCACAAAAAATGTGATAAATCGGACTTAACCAAAATAAAACATTTCACTCCACAAAATACCTTGTTAAGAGTACAAAAAAAAACATTACTTTTTGGAATCAAATATTTCAAAGCTACATATCCAACAAAACACTAGCATCTAAGACATATAAAAAGCACTAAAACCTCAACAAGAATAACAAATCCAATCCAAGAGACATTTCACATAAGAGGATATTCATATGACAAATAATCACATGAAAAGATGTTTAACATTAACATTATAATTAATGTACAATTACCATTTTCCAAAATAAGATATACAGATGATCAAAAAGTACATGAAAAGTGCTTACCACCACTAATCATCTGGGAAATTGCTATTGAGACCACACTGAGTATTACCTCACACCTGTTAAAATGGTTATTATCAAAAAGACAAAATAACAAATGCTGGTGAGGATGTGAAGAAAAGGGAACACTTATGCACTATTGGTGGGAATGTATATTGGCAAAGACACTGTGAAAATCACTATGGAAGTTCCTCAAAAAATTAAAAATAGAAGTGCTATTTGATCAGCTATCCCATTTCTAGGTATTTACTCAAAGCAAATAAAATTAGAATCTCATAGATACATGTACTCCTATGTTCATTACAGCATTATTTACAAAAGTCAATGAAAACAAATTAAATGTCCATCAGTGGATGAATTTTAAAAATGTGGGATGAATATACAACATATATAGGGCTATGCAATATATATGTAATTTATGCATATCACACTGCATTACATGTGCCATGCATATATGCATATGCATATTACATATATTATACGATACACATGAGTTTGTGTATATTATATGGAATATATACATGTGTATTTATTATACCCATATGTATATATATGTGTATATTATATATAATATACACATATATTATACATGCATATTACACATTTATATGCATATTTCATATTCATATGTGTGCATATATTATATATATTACTCAGCTATAAAAAAAGATGGAAATCCTGGGGCGCGTGGGTGGCTCAGTTGGTTAAGCATCTGACTGTTAATTCTGGCTCAGGTTATGCTCTCAAGGTCTCAAGCCAGTGTAGAGCCTGCTTAGGATTTCCTCTCTCCATCTCCCTCTGCCCTGCCCCTCACCCCGCTTCTACTCTCTCTCTCTCTCTCTCTCAAAAAAAAAGAGAGAAATCACATCACTTGCAACAACATGGATAGAACCTGAAGAAGACATTATGCTCAGTAAAGTAAGTCAGACATACACAAACTCTTTATGATCTCACTTTATGCAAAAAGGAAAAAGAGAAGAGAGAAGAGAAGAAGCTGAACTCATAGAATCAAAGAGCAGATTGGTGATAAGAAATACTGGTCAAAGGCTACAGACTTCTGATTATAAGAGAAATAAATTCTGGGTATCTAATATATAGGATAGTAAATATATTTAATAATTCTGTATTATATACTTAAAAGTTGCTTTAAAACAGTATATTTTATTTTATATATTTTTTAAAGTGATTTTGTTTGGTTTTGTTTGATTTTGAGAGGGAGCAGAGTGGGGCAGAGGGTAAAGGGAGAGAGACAATCAATCTCAAGCAGGTTCCATGCCCAGTGTGGAGCCCAATGTGGGGTTTCATCTCACAACCCTGAGATCATGACCTGAGCCAGAATCAAGAATCCAGTGCCCAACTGACTAAGCCACCAAGGTACCTCTAAAAAAGAAAAAAAATTGATTTTAAATGTTATCACTTTAAGAACAACAAAAATGATAATTATGTGAGGTGAAGGATGTGTTAACTAACCTTACCATGGTCATCACTTCTTAGTCCATACATATATATCAAATCATCGCATTATACACCTTAAACTTACGTGATGTTATAGGTCCATTATATATCAGTGAAGCTGGAAATAAAACAATCTGCAACGCATCCATATCATGGAATGCTATTCCACAGTAAAAAGAAATGAACTGCTGATACATGTGACAACTCAGGTGACTCTCCAGAGATTATGCAAAAAGTCCAATTCCAAAAGGGTACATATTGTATGATTTTATGTATATAAAATTTATAAAATATATGACACATGTATATAGAATATTTAATATAGTATATTTAGTTTTGTTCCTTTAGTTATATACAATATATACTGCATATTTATATATACATTATTTTTCTAAAATACATACTATATAGTGCATATTTATATACACATTGTTTTTTAAATTTATATATACAATTATTATATATTTATATATACATTTATATATTATATAAAATATTTATACTTGAGGGGTGCCTGGGTAGCTCAGTGGGTTAAAGCCTCTACCTGTGGCTTGGGTCATGATCCTAGGGTCCTGGGATCGAGCCCCATGTCAGGCTCTCTGCTTAGCAAGGAGCCTGCTTCTTCCTCTCTCTCTCTCTCTGCCTGCCTCTCTGTCTACTTGTGATCTCTGTATACCAAATAAATAAAATCTTTTTAAAAAATTTATACTTTAAATAACAAAACTATAGCAAATAAATAACAGATTATTGGCTGCCAGGGGTGAAGGAAGGGGTTGGTAAGAGGGAAGTGGATGTGGCTATAAAAAGTCACTTGAGGGACCCTTGTAGCAATGAAAATGTTCCACACCTTGACTGTATTAAAATCAGTGTCCTTGTTATAATATTCCACTATAGTTTTGAAAGATGATAAAACTGTGTAATAGAAAAATGAAAATTTTCTGTATTATTTCTTGCAATTATTTATGATCTACAGTTACCTCAACTTTAAAAGTTTACTCAAGAAAAGACCTCCTTGAAATATGTTTTACAGTGCAAACATATCTAGAAACTAAAGGAGCAAAACTAAATAAAAACTGAAGTTTGATTTCTGGATTTAATAACTGACCTTTTCTGGTATGACTTTAGATTTTTTTTAAGTACAATGTAAGCTCACACCTGTGAACAGACTCAAATGCACACATAACACATATAATAACTTGAAAATGAACATGAGTGGATTTGTATTTTAATACAGGGTAGATATTGTGTCTAAGTTACTTTTTTATACTGTGATCTTGGCACAGTGCCTGGAATGAAAATGGTAATGTTCTGTAAAGCAACAATCATATTGACTGATAAATCAATAAATGTCAACACATATTCCCCCACACAAAAAACTCTGAACCAAATATCCTGACATTGTGGCAGGAAATATGCAAATAAAGAGAAGAGGGTTGATGTTGATGTTGACATCCTTTTAGGAATCTGTATCAAGCAGCATTCGCTATAACCCCATTTACAGAGAGCAGGTCCTTGAAGCAAAAGCTACTATGTGGCAGAAAGTCCTCCCCTCGGTCACCAAACCATTTCAAAATTTGTTTATGGCAAGGGAGAAGTCAAGATGGTAGAGAAGTAACAGGCTAAAATTATATCAGGTAGAAGGAGATCAGCTAGATAGCTTAACCATTGCGAACACATACAAATCAAAGAGAAGAAGAGCAACAATTCTAGAAACAGAAAATCAATCACCTTCTGAAATGTAGGGCCTGCGGAAAAGTGAATCCAAAGCAATGGGAAGATAGACAGTGGGGGTGGGGGTGAGGGGCCGCAACTCCTGGCAAGCAGCTGAGCAACGGAGCAAAAAATCAGGACTTCTAAAAATCAGCTCCACTGAAGGACATCACTCCAGAGACTAAACCAGGGTGAAGCCCATGTGGGGACAGCATAGCCCCAGGTCCCACAGAATCACAGGTCCAGGGGTGTCTGAGTATCGCAGAGCTGGCAGGTGTTTGAGCGGGGAAGCTGGCTACAGTGACAAACCTGGAGAGTGAGCTCTCAACTCGGGGTTACCTTGAACCGGGCACAGGCTGAGTGAGCTCAGAACGGGGCCAGAGGCCAGGGAGACGAAGTGATTGAGCACTTTCCTCAAAGCGTGTGGCTGGAGGCCGGGGAAACAGGAGCAACTGAGCACTTTTCTCCAAGTGCGAGTGTTTGAGTGCTTTTCTCCAAACGCAGCCAGAGGCCAGGGAGACGGGAGCAACCAAGCACTTTTCTCCAAGCGGGAGTGAGTGAGAGCTTTCCTCCAAGCATGGCCAGAGGCCAGGGAGATGGGAATGATTGAGCGTTTTTCTCTGAGGGCACACTGAGGAGCAGGGCCCTGAGCTCTGGGCTGCTCCGGCCAGAGATTGGGAGGCCGCCATTTTCATTTCCATATTTCAGAACTCTACGAAAAATGTTCAGGAAACGAAAGCTCCCAAAAGCAAACCCAACCAGATTACTTAGTCTGGCCCCTGGTAAGGTCAGTGCAATTCCACCTCAGGCAAAGACACTTGAGAATCATTACAACAGGCCCCTCCCCCAGAAGATCAACAAGAAACCCAGCCAAGACCAACTTCACTTACCAAGGAGAACAGTGGAATTCCAGAAGAGGAGAAAGCAAAGCAAGGAACTCACGGCTTTCTCCCCATTATTCTTTAGTCTTGCAGTTAATATTTTCTCTTTTTTCTTCTCCTAATTTTTTTTTAACTTTTACCCTTTCCTCTTTTAATGTTTTTTTAACTAGTTTACCTTAATAATACTTTACAAAAAAAAATAATAATCTTTTTTTGAAACTTCATTTTTTAGCCATTGTATCTAACTATATTTTTTGTGTACACATACGGTTTTTTCTTTTAAAAATTTGGGATAAAACTTCTCATAATATATCAAAATATACCCTAAATCTAGCTCCGGGCTTGTTCTGGTTTCCAGCCCAAGCAAACTCTCTCCACTTTCTTTTTCTTTATTCTCCCAACCAACTTGTTTTATCAACTCATTCTTTAGAAATCTAAAAAAAAAAAATTTTGTTTTCTCATCATTATAGGCTTATTTCATCTATTCATTGTGCCTACCCTTGTATGTCTTTCATCCTTTAAAATTCTGGGAAGTAGCTCCTACTAAAAGACCAAAATACTCCCAAAATTAAGTGAGTGACCTTGTTCTAGTCATCAGTCCAATATATTTTTTTTCCTTTTTCATATTTTTTTCTTTACTTGTTTTTTTTTCTTTTTCCTTTTTTTTTTTATTTTTCTGAACTTCTTTTTTTTTTAAGTATGTTTACTTACTCTTTTTTTAAAAAAATATTTTATTTATTGACAGAGAGAGAGAGATCACAAGTAGGCAGAGAGGCAAGCAGAGAGAGAGGAGGAAGCAGGCTCTCCGCTGAGAAGAGAGCCTGATGCGGGGCTTGATCCCAGGACCCTGAGATCATGACCTGAGCCGAAGGCAGAGGCTTAACCCACTGAGCCACCCAGGCACCCCCTGAACTTCTTTTTTATCCCCTTTCTCCCTCCCATGATTTGAGGTCTCTTCTGATTAGGTTAAAGCACATTTTCCTGGGGTCTTTGCCACCCTTTTAACATTTTATTTGCTCCTTTATATATTCTTATCTGGACAAAATGATGAGGCAGAAAAACTCACCACAAAAAAAAAAAAAAAAAAAAAAAAAAGAACAAGAGGCAGTATTGAAGGCTAGGGACCTGATCAATATGGACATTGGTAATATGACAGATCTAGAGTTCAGAAGGATGATTCTCAACATTCTAACCAGGCTCGAAAAAGGTATGGAAGATATTAGAGAAACCCTCTCCAGAGAAATAAAAGCCCTTTCTGGAGAAATAAAAGAACTAAAATCTAACAAAGTTGAAATAAAAAAGCTATTAATGAGGTGCAATCAAAAATGGAAGCTCTTACTGCTAGAACAAATGAGGCAGAAGAAAGAATTAGTGACATAGAAGACCAAATGACAGAGAATAAAGAAGCTGAGCAAAAGAGATACAAACAAATACTGGACCATGAGGAGAGAATTCGAGAGATAAGTGACACCATGAGATGACACAACATTAGAATAATTGGGATTCTAGAAGACGAAGAAAGAGGGGAGCAGAAGGTATATTGGAGAGAATTATTGTAGAGAATTTCCCTATATGGCAAAGGGAACAAACATCAAAATCCAGGAGATGCAAAGAACACCCCTCAAAATCAATAAAAATAGGTCCACACCCCATCACCGGATAGCAAAATTTACAAATCTTAGCGACAAAGAGAAAATCCCGAAAGCAGCCCAGGAAAAGAAGTCTGTAACATACAAGGGTAAAAACATTAGATTGGCAGTGGACTTATCCACAGAGACCTGGCAGGCCAGAAAGAACTGGCATGATATATTCAGAGCACTAAACAAGAAAAATGCAGCCAAGAATACTATATCCAGCTAGGCTATCATTGAAAATAGAAGGAGAGATAAAAAGCTTCCAGGACAAACAAAAAGTGAAAGAATTTTCAAACACCGAATCAGCTCTACAGAAAATATTGAAAGGGGTCCTATAAGCAAAGAGAGAGCCTAAAAGTAGTAGATCAGAAAGGAACAGAAACAATATACAGTAACAGTTACCTTACAGGCAATACAATGGCACTAAATTTGTATCTCTCAATAGTCACCCTGAATGTAAATGGGCTAAATGCTCCAATCAAAAGACACAGGGTTTCAGAATGGATAAAAAAACAAAACCCCTCAATAGGCTGCCTACAAGAAACTCATCTTAGACCCGAAGACACTTCCAGATTTAAAGTGAGGGGATGGAAAACAATTTACCATGCTAATGGACATCAGAAGAAAGCTAGGGTGGCAATCCTTATATCAGAGCAATTGGATTTTAAGCCAAAAACTGTAATAAGAGATGAGGAAAGACATTATATCATATTCAAAGGGTCTGTCCAACAAGAAGACCTAACAATTTTAAATATATATGCCCCTAACATTGGAGCAGCCAATTATATAGACCAATTAATAACAAACTCAAAGAAACACATCGACAATAATACAATAAAAGTAGGGGACTTTAACACTCCCCTCACTGAAATGGACAGATAATCCAAGCAAAATATCAACAAGGAAATAAAGGCCTTAAATGACACACTGGACCAGATGGACATCACAGATATATTCAGAAGATTCCATCACAAAATAGCAGAATACACATTCTTCTCTAGTGCACATGGAACATTCTCCAGAATAGACCACATCCTGGGTCATAAGTTAGGTCTCAACTAGTATCAAAAGATTGGGATCATTCCCTGCATATTTTCAGATCACAGTGCTCTGAAACTAGAACTCAATCACAAGAGGAAATTTGCAAAGAACCCAAATACATGGAGACTAATCAGCATCCTTCTAAAAAATGAATGGGTCAACCAGGAAATTAAAGAAGAATTGAAAAAATTCATGGAAACAAATGAAAATGAAAACACAACTGTGCAAAATCTGTGGGACACAGCAAAGGCAGTCCTGACAGGAAAATATATAGCTGTACAAGCCTTTCTTAAGAAAGAAGAAAGGTCTCAAGTACACAACCTAACCCTACACCTAAAGGAGCTGGAGAAAGAACAACAAAGAAAGCCTAAACTCAGCAGGAGAAGAGAAATCATAAAGATCAGAGCAGAAATCAGTGAAATAGAAACCAAAAACACAATAGAACAAATCAATAAAACTAGGAGCTGGTTCTTTGAAAGAATTAATAAGACTGATAAACCCCTGGCCAGACTTATCAAAAAGAAAAGAGAAAACCCCCAAATAAATAAAATCATGAATGAAAGATGAGAGATCACAACCAACATCAGAGAAATACAAACAATTATAAGAACATACTATGATCAACTCTATGCCAACAAATTCAATAATTTGAAAGAAATGGATGCATTTCTAGAGACCTATGAACCACCACAACTGAACCAGTAAGAAATAGAAAACCTGAACAGACCCACAACCAGTAAGAAGATTGAAAGAGTCATTGAAAATCTTCCAACAAACAAAAGCCCAGAGCCAGACGGCTTCCCAGGGGAATTCTACCATGCATTTAAAGAAGAATTAATTCCTAATTTCCTGAAACTGGTCCAAAAAATAGAAATGGAAGGAAAACTTCCAAACTCATTTTATGAGGCCAACATCACCTTGATCCCAAAATCAGACAAGGATCCCAGCAAAAAAGATAACTACAGACCAATATCCTTGATGAACACAGATGCAAAAATTCTCACCAAAATACTAGCCAAAAGGATCCAACAGTACATTAAAAGGATTATCCACCATGACCAAGTGGGATTTATTCCAGGGCTGCAAGGTTGGTTCAACATCCGCAAAACAATCAAAGTGATACAATACATTAATAAAAGAAACAACAAGAACCATATGATACTCTCAACAGATGCTGAAAAATCATTAGACAAAGTGCAGCATCCCTTCCTGATTAAAACTCTTCAAAGTATAGGGACAGAGGGTACATACCTCAATATTACCAAAGCCATCTATGAAAAACCCACCGCAAATATCATTCTCAATGGAGAAAAACTGAAAGCTTTTCTGCTAAGGTCAGGAACACGGCAAGGATATCCGTTATCACCACTGCTATTCAACATAGTATTGGAAGTCTGAGCCTCAGCAATCAGACAACAAATAGAAATTAAAGCCATCCGAAGAAGCAAAGAAGAAGTCAAACTATCACTCTTTGCAGATGATATGATACTTTGTGTGGAAAACCTAAAAGGTTCCACTCCAAAACTGCTAGAACTTGTACAGGAATTCAGTAAAGTGTCAGGATATAAAGTCAATCCACAGCAATCAGTTGCATTTCTTTACACCAACAGCAAGACAGAAGAAAGAGAAATTAAGGAGTCAATCCCATTTACAATTGCATCCAAAACCATAAGATACCTAGGAATAAACCTAACCAAAGAGACAAAGAATCTATACTCAGAAAACTATAAAGTATTCATGAAAGAAATTGAGAAAGACAAAAAGAAATGGAAAAACATTCCATGCTCATAGATTGGAAGAACAAATATTGTGATTGCTACCTAAAGCAATCTACATATTTAATGCAATCTCTATCAAAATCCCATCCACTTTTTTCAAAGAAATAGAAAAAATAATCCTAAAATTTATATGAAATCAGAAAAGACCTCGAATAGCAAAAGAAATGTTGAAAAAGAAAGCCAAAGTTGGTGGCATCACAATTCTGGACTTCAAGCTCTATTACAAAGTGGTCATGACACAAGACAGCATGGTACTGGCACAAAAACAGACACATAGATCAATGGAACAGAATAAAGAGCACTATGGTCAACTCTATGGTCAACTAATCTTTGACAAAGCAGAAAGGAATGTCCAATGGAAAAAAGACAGCCTCTTCAACAAATGGTGCTGGGAAAATTGGACAGCCACATGCAGAAAAATGAACCTGGACCATTTCCTTACACCACACGTGATAATAGACTCAAAATGGATGAAGGACCTTAATGTGAGAAAGGAATCCATCAAAATCCTTGAGGAAGAACACAGGGAGCAACCTCTTTGACCTCAGCTACAGCAACTTCTTCCTAGGAACATCGCCAAAGGCAATAGAAGCAAGGGCAAAAAATGAACTATTGGGATTTCATTAAGATCAAAAGGTTTTGCACAGCAAAGGAAACAGTTAACAAAACCAACAGACAACTGACAGAATGGGAGAAGATATTTGCAAACGACCTATCAGATAAAGGGCTAGTGTCCAGAATCTATAAAGAGCTTAGCAAACTCAACACCCAAAGAACAAATAATCCAATTAATAAATGGGCAGAGGACATGAACAGACATTTCTGCAAAGAAGACATCCACATGGCCAACAGACACATGAAAAAATGCTCCACATCCCTCGGCATCAGGGAAATACAAATCAAAACCACAAGGAGATACCACCTCACACCGGTCAGAATGGCTAAAATTAACAAGTCAGGAAATGACAGATGCTGGTGAGGATGTGGAGAAAGGGGAACCCTCCTACACTGTTGGTGGGAATGCAAGCTGGTGCAACCACTCTGGAAAACAGTGTGGAGGTTCCTCAAAAAACTGAAAATAGAGCTACCCTATGACCCAGTGATTGCACTACTGGGTATATACCCTAAAGATACAAATGTGGTGCTCCAAAGGGGCACGTGCACCTGAATGTTTATAGCAGCAATGTCCACAATAGCCAAACTATGGGAAGAACCTAGATGTCCATCAACAGATGAATGGATAAAGAAGAAGTGGTGTATATATATATATAACAGAATACTATGCAGCCATAAAAAGTAATTAATTATTGCCATTTGTGATGATGTGGATAGAATTAGAGGGTATTATGCTTAGAGAAAAAAGTCAATCGGAGAAAGACAACTATCATATGATCTCCCTGACATGAGGAAGTAGAAATGCAACACGGGGGGCTTGGAAGGTAGGGAAAGAAAAAAATGAAAGAAGATGGGATCGGGAGGGAGACAAACCATAAAAGACTGAATCTCAAAAAACAGACTTAGGGTTGCTGGGTGGGAAGGGGGTCAGGAGACAGTGGTGAGGATATGGACATTGGGGAGGGTATGTGCTATGGTGCGTGCTATGAAATGTGTAAACCTGGGGATTCACAGACCTGTACCCCTAGGGATAAAAATACATGATATGTTTATAAAAAATTTAAAAATAAAAAAAATTGCTTATGGCTCTAGACCTTAAATTATAAACAGGACTATGGCACTTCTGTATTGTGGAATTGTTTGAATTTAGAGAAAAATCCCACATTTATATTGTAATTAGCTTTAGTGATATATTTGAAAAGAACTAATTTCTTAGTTGATGAAGCCCATAAATACCTGATTGACTGCAAATAAAAACCCTGGATGTCATAAATGAGAAGTCTCCAGTGCTTTTTGTTTGTTTTCTTTTTCAATAATGACCTGGAATAATGGGATAAGAGAGCTCGTAGTATTTCATCTGTTAGTGTCTACTGAGTCACTTTCCGTGGGACCAAAAAACCCAGGCTTAGTGTTTCCTGGAGACAACCTGACTTTGAAGATATTCCTCACCTGAACTCCCCTCTACATAATGGGCAGTATGATCAGATAAGGTAAGTGGCCTGCCTAAGTTCAAGAACATTTTCTCCATTGGATCTAGGAATCAGTGGGAAGCAACACGAAAACTGGTATGTGATTTGCTCCTATGTAGACTGTCTGTTTTTAAACATCAGAGTCCACTTAGACTAATACAAATAAATTAAAATGCCCTTAAATCTCAGTACTTTAAAGACTATATCCCAAAAGAAGGTTTTGAAAGTGGGAAAATACATTTTGATATATGTTCAATGACCATGCTACCTAAATGAACTATTTAAATTTACTTTACAGTCTATTTATAGCCTATGTGCCTATAACATAAAAGTGAAAAGAAAGAAGAAAAATCTGAGTGGTATTTCATAAGATAGTGTTTTCAGACAGATTTAGGAATATGCGATGACACAAGTAATCTAAATCTTCCCTGACCCTATATATTTAAATGTTAAGTACATCTAAGACCTAATATCTCTCATTCTGGCATCCCTCTCCCCAGATTTTCAGCTGTGCAGGAGATGTTAAACAGAGAGATATTTTGCATAATATTGCATATTCTCCTGGGTATTAAATTCCAAGCCAGTACTGAAGTGGAACCCAAAGATGAACCATAAAATATTTGAAATGGTGGCCAACTTCCTGAAGAGCTAAAATATAAGAGGTTGGTGGTTGGGCTAAAGACAGATAAACAATCTAATTAAAATGTGACCTAGTGTGAAGGTTTCTCAAAAAGTTAAAAATAGAGCTACCCTATGACCCAGCAATTGCACTACTGGGTATTTATCCCAAAGATACAGATGTAATGAAAAGAAGCGCCATATGCATCCCAATGTTCATAGTGGCAATGTCCACAGTTGCCAAACTGTGGAAAGAGCCGAGATACCCTTCATCAGATGAACAGATA
Source organism: Mustela nivalis (assembly GCF_964662115.1). Lineage (NCBI taxonomy): Eukaryota > Metazoa > Chordata > Mammalia > Carnivora > Mustelidae > Mustela > Mustela nivalis. Next base: position 35,043,804 of record NC_139036.1, read on the forward strand.
AAGAAGATGTGGTTCATATACACAATGGAGTATTACTCAGCCATCAGAAAGGATGAATAACCAATATTTGTGCCAACATGGAGGGAACTGGAGGAGATTATGCTAAGTGCAATAAGTTAAACAGAGAAAGACAATTATCATATGGGTTCAGTTATTTGTGGAACATAAGGAATAGCATGGAGGACATTAGGAGAAGGAAGGGGAAAATGAAGGGGGTGGAAATCAGAGGGGGAGACAAACCATGAAAGACTATGGACTCCGGGAATCAAACTGAGGGTTTCAGATGGGAGGGGGGTGAAGGGATGGGTAATCCCAGTAATGGATATTAAGGAGGACACATACTGCATGGAGCACTGGGTGTTATAAATAAGCAAACAATGAATCATGGAACACTACATCAAAAACTAATGATGTACTGTATGGTGATTAACATAACATAATAAAAAAAAACTTATAAGAATTGTGATCTAGTCACGGTTCAGCCTAACAATAAGAGAAATCTGAAGGATCAGTCCCTCATTACAACTACCAAACAAAGGACAGATTCTGCATACATTGGTACATAAAGAAACAAAACCAAAACTCATTAAACATTTATCTCCAATGTGTTTTATATTCAATATATTTAATAAAATAAGGCATAAGTCATGCAAAGACATAGGAAAATATGGTCCATAATTAAGGAAAACAAAGTCAATAAAAAATGATCTATATGACTCAGTAGGTGGAATTATTAAGCAAAGAAAATACAGTAATAATTGTAAATTCTAAAGAACTAGAAAACAAATGTGAAGCAGAAAATGTTGAGTGATGGGGAAAATGTGACTTGGAAGAGGTAAATAATTCATACAGAACAGGCAGATGGCAAAGAGAACTATCTACGCAAAAGAGAACAGGACTATCAAAGAAGAGAGTTCAACTTAAGTGGTACTCATTTGGCATTTATAGCGTGTCAAGCAGCATGTTATGCATTTTATATATGCTCTTGATTCATTTACACCATAATGCTGTCATGCATTTATAATCCAAAATTTTATAGTTAGGAAAATTGAGAGACTGATAAATTAAGTAATTGTATTGAGTGTCTGAATTTGGACACTGGCCTCAGGTAGAAGTCTAGTGTTGTTACCGTAAATCACACTAGCAGTGATAGAACCAACAGAAGAAAAAGGAGACTGAAGGGAGGATATGTATTGTAGATGAGAATATGATAGGGGAACTATATACCAATTACAGGAAATATATATTTATGTTCATTTTTATTCTTAGATGTGGAGGGTAACTTAAAAGCCCATTTTCAAAACTTCCCACAATATAAAATTATTGTGATATCTGAGTTTATGAACCCTGTATAAGTTACTTCCAGCTGTGCTATATATAAATATCCCTGTAGTGCAGTGGTTCACAATCAGCAGAAATCCCACCCCACACACATATTCAGAAGACATTTCACAATTTCTGGAGCTATTTTTAGTAGCCACAACTGTCAAGAGTCTGGTGACATCCAGAGAGTAGAGACCAGGGGTGCTGATAAACATCCTATAATTTATAGATAATCCCACTCAACAAAATGTTGACAGTGCCAAAGATGAGAAATGTTGCAATAGTGGGGAATGCTTGACCCTGGGGCAAAAATTGTTTCAAAGTAAATGCAATGATGATAAGCCATCTCTGAAAAAGATTCGGCTTGTCTTCAAAAGCCCAGGTCTACAGTAATTCAAAGGGATGTAGGCATCCCTATGTTTACTGCAGCACTATTTATAATTCCAAACTATGTAAGCAGCGCAAGTGTCCATTGATAGATAAATGGATAAAGAAGATATAATGTAAACACAGACACTGGACTATTACTCAGTTATAAAAAAAGAATGAAAGTTTGCCATTTGCAATTAATTACATGGTTGGAGCTAGAGAGTATAATGATAAGCAAAATAAATCAGTCAGAGGAAGCCAAATATATGATCTCACTCATATGTGGAATTTAAGAAACAAAACAAATGAGCAAAGGGAAAAAGAGAGAGAGAGAGACAAACCAAGAAACTAACTCTTAACTATGGTGAACAGAGGGGAAGTGGGTGGAGAGCATGGAGAAATAAGTTATCAGTACTAAAAAGTACACTTATCATGACGAAAAAACAAAAATAAAAGAAGCCCCGTTCTTTTCCTTTTTTTTTTTTTTTTAAGATTTTATTTATTTATTTTACAGACAGAGATCACAAGTAGGCAGAGAGGCAGGCAGAGAGAGAGGAGGAAGCAGGCACGGGGATCAATCCCAGGACCCTGAGATCATGACCTGAGCTGAAGGCAGAAGCTTTATCCCACTGAGCCATCCAGGCGCCCCCCCTTTTTAAAAGATTTTTATCGTTCTTTTTCTTTAATATTCATATACTTTCATTGAAATAATACTGAGAAGTACATCCAACATCTCACTGAATTAACTTGGGATATTTTGGGGATCCTCATTCTTTATCTTGTTTTCTCCATAATATGTCTAAGAGTAAGGATGTAAACTCAAAGATGAGCTACAGTTGCCAGTGGAGAAGCCTGTCCTGAACAAGGAAGTAGTGCTCCTGAGACTCCATCGAGTTGTCACTCAGTGGTCACATCCCATGTCGCAAAGAAGAAACTGCTCTTGTCATTTAACTGTTCACCTAGAGGCAATGCAATCACTTTATCAAAATTTGTAACTTCCAAGATTAACATTTTGTGCTTTTGCTTCTTGAGAGAAAACTTCTCTTAGGCTTAAGATTATTCTTTCTCTCAATTCTTTCCCACAAGGCAGGGTATAGAAATATCATTAGTCTGTATTTTGCATCAAATTCCACTAGTTAGATAAATCCTGGAAAAAAAAAAAAAGAGTTTGAACTCTCTTGGTCTCATCTTGGTCACTTTTAAAATAGATGTGATATTGCTAAAATAACAAGTTTATTAAGATTATCAAATAAGACAATGATGCAGACAGCATCTAATACAGAATAGGTATAGAGAAAGTTCTTGGAAGATATCCTTTTCTCTCCGTAACATCTTACGAATGAAAAAAGAATCTTTCAGGACCATCTTCTGACTTTTGTGACCGAGTTTGAGGACACTGGATTCACAAACTACTGATGTGTGGAAGCCTACTGTCAAAACATACACACATGGAAAGAGTGGGAATACAGAATTACAAACAAAATCCTGTATTCTACTCTTACCTCTTCCTTGACATATCTCTGTAGTAACACAATTTAGAGAGAGAGAGGTGTAAAAAAAAAATGGAATCCCTTTGAACTTGTGTATCTACTCAAGTTTCCTTTGTTCATTCATAAATGTTCAACTATATTTAATATTTTCTGTAAAATTTACTTTGACTACTTCCCTGTCCTTGGGTTTCACATACAATGTTCAAGGTCAACAATGTTTTCTCTGAAAAATATATACAAATTATTCCTGTAATTGTATTAAGTATTTAATGTGGCAACATGATACAGGCCCTCATACAGGGTTAAGAATTAAGTGGAGCTGGAGTAACATTCTGGACATTTTCATGCTAACAGTGCCAAGAAAATTTTCTCAGTCCAACTGTTTTCTAGATTTCTCTATATGTTTTATTTGATTTGCCATATAAAGATCTCTAAAGTTCAAGTCCATTAGGAAACTGAAACTTAGCTAAGCCTCAACCATTAGGCCTTAAGTTATATAGCTTTATTTAGGAAATTACTACAGTAATATTCTAGCTAAATGTATATTGATAAATACATATAAATATATAAATATATATGTAGCTAAATAATATATTTCTCTAGAGCTGGAAAGGATATTAAGAATTATCTAATATCCCCCTATGTAGTTTAGAGATGAGAAAACTGAGGTCTAATACATTTAAAAAGAAAATACATTTAAAAACTACTGTAAAGTCGGGGTGCCTGGGTGGCTCAGTGGGTTAAGTCGCTGCCTTCAGCTCAGGTCATGATCTCAGGGTCCTGGGATCGAGTCCCGCATCAGGCTCTCTGCTCAGCAGGGAGTCTGCTTCCCTATCTCTCTCTCTCTCTGGCTGCCTCTCCATCTACTTGTGATTTCTCTCTGTCAAATTAATAAATAAAATCTTAAAAAAAAAAACTACTGTAAAGTTACAAAGACTGAACTGATAACCTGGTGTCCTAAGTCTAAGTTCCGAGTTACTTGCACAACCTTCTCTATACTCATAAAACTTAAGAGACATAACTGATATGTAATTATCAAGATAGACCTCCAGAATCTGTCATTTTTTTTCAATTAATTTTCTCAGCATGTTCAGCAGGCAATAATGCAGGTACACTCATGATTATGTTTTTTAAAGAGAAGCTAGAACACTAAGTGAAAAGTTAACCCCACAGTAGAAGACATAACTGGTGAACAGAAAGAAATGTCTGTTCGAAGAGAAGTTTATGTGATTTGACTTTCAAAAATAAACCTCCTTCACTACCTAGATACAGAAATCTGATCATGTACTTGAGTTGAAAGAATAAGATTTGGGGGAGATAAAACCATTCCAACAAAGCAGACAGTAGCATAAGCACTTACTGTGGTTACAGATTTTATAACATAAATGTACAAACCAAATCAAGAGTGTTACACCTATTGGTCTCAATATTTTTCAGTCTCAATTCAGATGAAGGAGGAGTCCTATCTCATTGCAATGAGTTTACTTTTAGTTCAACTTTAGTAAGAACTTGGAGAAGGACTGGATGAAAGCAGGTAAATAGTTTGCATATTCCTCTCCTTGGTAGATAATTTTTACGCATCCTATGTGAGATACTCCTTCTGACTTAGGGTTTTAAAGAATTCATGCATGAAGAGTCTAACAAGTTACTAAGTTCTAATTTCTGGTTATCTTTATGTTCTTCCACAAATTATTCCTTGGAGTTTATGTGAGAGTAGGAAATTTGAGCTGGATTGATATTTATCCACTCAAGACTGAGATTTTGAAATCTTAAGGTGATTGAAAATCACAATAGGGCTAATAATGAAATGACAGTGAAAACATTCATTTATATAACCTAGTTCTGTAATGACTGTAGAATTCATTGTGACTGATTTACTTTATTTGCCTTTTTTTTCTACCAGAACTCTTTCTTCCAGGATTAGTCAACAGGTAGATTAAGGAAATTTGCACAGAAAAGAATTAAATACCCAGATATTAATTTAAAGGAATTGTATTATTACTCAAGAATCACCAAGAATATTAAAAATGTGTAATTCTGAATACCATCAATGTATATTTTTCTCTCCAACTATATTATATCACATAATGTTTGAAGTCTTTCATTTGGGAATCATTTTATGATACTATATTTCTTACACAACTCTTAGTCACCTCCATCTTTTCCCCAGATCAAGTTCTTTCTTTGATTCAAGCACTATATACAGCTAGTTCTCCATGCACAATGAAGTCCCAGGGAAGTGTCCTTGCTCTCTGACTCTTTTGAGTTTACTATAATGGTATATATAGCGTGTTCTCACCTCCTTTCCCCAACCCCCCAGTCTCCTTTTAATACTACTGAAGCTGAAGAGGCTGTGTACCATGTGCCATCTTGAAGGGGCTTCCCAATGCCCAAATATGAGGCAATTACGCAAAAAAATAATGATATTATTAGATAGGACCCATAGAATAAAACAAATATCCATGAAGTCATACTGAGGTAAATAAACAGACTAAGTAAATAGAATGAAGAGACAGCTCTCTTTACAGAATATTCCAATTAAATATAGGAAAAGGATTGAAATAGAAAATCACCCTTTGGCAAACCCACAGAAATAATTTTTGTTGTCAATAGATGCTAAAATTAATAGGTGAATGTATGACTTTAAAAAAAACCAAGATATTTACATCATTTCAATGTATCTTACCACTTTTATTTATTATATACAAAAGAAAAAAATAGTAATTTTACAGTGGAGAAAACTGCCAAACACCACCTTAAAAGTTACTATTACTAAAAATGAGACAAACTGACATCTTGTACTTCTTGATATTATACACTGATGCATAACATCACTTGAATGATATTCCACCATAAAAATAAATAACATCCAGTTTTGCATGTAAGCAGCCTGGGAGTTGCCACTCTGCCCTAACAATAAGGGAAAAAGTGAACAGATGGAAAAATAAACTCTCCTTGGACCTACAAGACAGAGAAGGACACATGGCAAACTGTTTCCCCCAAGACTAGAGGCAGACAGGTGAATTCAAGGGCTCATAGCTTACTGGAACAGAAACTGATGGGCAGAGACTGTCAGAGGAACCAGGATCGGAACAGAAAAACCTAAACTATAATTGATGAATTGCTGGAGGTTCGGTGTGGACATCTCTAAGAGGTAAAACAAAACAAACAATGATAACAAACCAACAAAACTTCAGGGGGTCCTAGACCTAGGGAGGCCCCCAAACTTTGCGAGATTTCTATTCAGGAGCTCAACCATAGTCTCACGATAAACATCAGAGAAATCCCTGCTTCTGGCAGGGGTTGCAGAAGAGAAACCACTAGGAAGTGCCAATGGAGCACTATTCTTAACAAAGCGTGACTTCAGGAGACACTAGTTACCCACAGCCTAACTTGTAGGGGTGCAATCCTAGCCAAACTAACATGGGGGGAGGGAAATGTCCAACTCCAGCCAGCTTTAGCCTTCCTAATGGATAATGTAGACCTCATAAGAGATCAGATGGGTAAGGCAGGCAAAAGATAGGAATATTAAAAAGGAATGAAAAAGAAATACTAGAAAACTAAAACACCATGACAGAAATGAAGAAAGCCTTTGATGGACTTTTGACTGGACACAGCTGGGGAAAGAATACCTGTGTTGGAAGAAACATCAATAGAAATAACCAAAACTGAAAAGCAAAGAGTAGGACACCAGGGTGGCTCAGTCATTTAAATATCTGTCTTCAGTTCAAGTCATGATCTTGAGTCCTAGAATTGAACACAGCCTCCTGGAGATCAGCCAGGAGTCTACTTCTCCCTCTCCATCTGTCCTCTCTTTATCCCTCCCCCAGCCTGTTCATGTCCTCTCTCTCTCTCTCTCAGATAAATAAATAAAATCTTTGAGAAAGAAAAACAAAGAATATAAAGATTAAAAAAGAAAGAGAGGGAGGGAAGAAAGACAGACTTCAAAGACAGTAGGACAACTACAAAAGATATAATATACATGATATAATGTAAATACCAGAAGAAGAAAGAAAAGAACAGGAAAAATACGAAGCAATAATGCCTGAGAATTTCCAAAATTATTGCCATATATCAAAGCACTAATGTATGATTTTATGAAACAAAAATGGGACAGAAATTATACAAAGAACAGAAAAGTAGAATTAGGATTATTTTATTATTATAAAACATACAACCCATGAAGTGGTACAATGTTATTTGAAAGTGGGCTTAGGGTAGTTGTAAATGTGTACTGCAAACTTTAGGACGACCACTAAAGAAAGGGGAGGAAAGAAGTGCAACTGGTATGTTAAGAAAGAAGAGATAATGGAATTATATAAAATGCTCCACTGAAACCACAAAAGGCAAAAAAAAAAAAAAAAAAAAAAAAGTGAAAGACAAAAGTAAACACAAAGAACAAGGACAAGAAATAAAAAAAAACCAATGTGATAGATATTAATCCAACTATATCAGTAATCACTTTGTAAATCAATAGTCTTCATGCTTTGATAGTCTTTGAATAGTCTTCAAAGACAGAGATTTTCAGAATAGATCAAAAAGCAAGGTTCAAATTGTGTGCTATCTACAAGAAATTCCCTCTCTATATAAAGATATAGGTTAAAAGTAAACGGATGGAGAAAAATGATGCCGTGGTAACATTAATCAAAAGAAAGCAGGAGTGCTATATTAATTTCAGACAGAGCATATTCAAAGTAAAATGGGGGGGTGGGGTGAGACTGGTGGTGGGTATTATGGAGGGCATGTATTGCATGGAGCACTGTGTTTGGTGCATAAAGAATGAATTTTGGAACACAGAGAAAGAATAAAATTAATTTAAAAAAAGCAAAGTAAGAAAAGTTATCAGGAATGAAGAATAATGATAAAAAGTTCAGTTTGCCGAGATGACATGATAAGCCTCAATGTTTATACCTAACATCAAACTACTTGAGGCAAACTGATAGACCCACAGGGAGAAATACATGCATCCACTGTCATAGTTGAAGAAATCAACACCCCTGTATCACAGACAGGTTCAGCATCAAACGTCAGAAAGGATAGAGTTGAACTCAACAATAGCATCAATCAACTGAATATAAGTGACATGTATAGACGACTTCATCCAACAATAACAGAATACATTTCTTTTTTTTCTCAAGCTCATGGGGAATATTCACAAAGATAAACCACATTATGGGCCATAAAATACATCTTAGCAATTTAAAAGAATGGAAATCACATAATATCCGCTCTCAGACCACAGCAGAATTAAACTAGAAATCAGTAATGGAAAGATAACTGGAAAATTCCAAAATACATGGAGATTAAACAACACACTTCTAAATAATGCATGGGTCAAAGATGAAATCTCAACAGTAATTTAAAAATACTTAGGGCAGAAATCAATGAAATTGGAAATAGGAAATAAAACCAAAAACTGATTCTTTGAAAAGATCAATAAAACTGATAAGCCATTTGGGAGAAGTGGGTGGGATTATGGACATTGGGGAGGGTATGTGATTTGGTGAGTGCTGTGAAGTGTGTAAACCTGGTGATTCACAGACCTGTACCCCTGGGGATAAAAATATATGTTTATAAAAAATAAAAAATTTAAAAAAATAATAAAATAAAAAAAAATAAGCAAAAAAAAAAAAACCTGATAAGCCACAAATAAAGCTAACTAAGAAAAGAAAACACACAAATTTCTATTATCAAAAATGAAAGAAGAAATATAAAATGGATAACAAAGGGATACTATGAATAAGTCCATGCCCATAAATTTAACAACCTGGATGAAATGGACCAATTTCTTGAAAAGACACAATTTGTCAAAGTCACATAAGAAGATATAGAGATTCTGAATAGCCCTGTATCTATTAAACAAATTAAATCAATAATGAATAACTTTGCAAAACAGAAAGCAACAGCCCAAATAGATTCACTGGTGAATTACGTCAAACATTTAAGGAAGAAATTATATTAATTAAGAACCAAGGAAAAATTATATTAATTTCCTACCATCTTTTTTAGAGACTAAAGGAGGAGTACTTCCTAATTCATAATATGAGACCAGCCTTAACTTATTAGCCAAATACTTTAAAGATACAAGTTAGATTATATAGAAAGCCTAAAGTTAATGAAGTAAATTTTTATCTCAAAAAGATAGTAAAAATAAATAAATAAATAAAAATTTAAAAGTAGGTGAATAGCAGAATCACAGCTTCCCAGAGCTGTCTACATCTTAATCCACAAAACCTATGAAATTAGTCTGTATAGCAGTAACAGGGAATTAAGACTACAGGTGAATTAAGGTGCTAACAGCTAACTTTAAAATAGTAAAATTATGTAAGTGTTATCTGAGTAGACCAAATGTATTCACAAGGGTCCTAAAAAGTAGAAGAGGAAGGCAGAACCTGAGGTCAGAGTAATGCGGCATCCTCATATTCATCTGACCTAACACTGCTGACTCTGAAGATGGAGGTAGGATGAGACACACCAAGGAAGTTAAGCAATCTCCAGAAGCTGGAAAAATAGGTTTTCCTCCAGAGCCTCCAAAAAGTATCACAGCCCTGTGGACACTCTGCTTTGGCTCTGTTGGACTTCTGATCTCTAGAGCTATAAGATAACAAGTCTGTGTTGTTTTAAACTAAATTCAAGAGCATTTGTTGCAAAAATGATAGAAAAACTAGTGAAGTAGTACAAGAAAGAAAATAATAAAGAACAGACCTGGAATCAATTAAATAACAAATGTAAAATAAAGATGAACATCTTAGCTCTGTAAAAAGACATGAAAAAAGATATGGGAGGAACAGGTAATGTCAGGAATGAAAATGAGCATCAGAGCAAATGACAGACATTTAAATAATGGGGACTGTATGAACAACTTTTGAAAATGTATATAAAACAGATAAATTCTTAGAAAACTATAATGTACTAAAATTGATTCAAGACAGAAAGAAAAAGATGAATAATCCTTTACTGCCCAAAATCAATAAGCAATGAAAACAACTTCCCTCGAAGAAAATTCCACGAAGGCACCTTACCAGTAGAATCTAACACTCAAGGAAGATATAATCCAAGTATTACAAAAGTCTTCCAAAGAACGTGATATTTGACCAGATATTCATGAATGAAAGGCAATTGCAGGCTAATCTTGCTTATCAACATAAATGTAAAAATCCGAAGCAAACTATTATAAAATCAAATCCAGGAATAACTAATGAGGAACATGCACTCTGAGCCAATTTAATTTATTCAGGAATGAAAAGTTAATATTAGAAATTAGACCGAGCAATCTCTTTTTAAATTCATGAGTCATCCCCTCTGCTTCCACTGAATATTAGTCAGGAAGTGGTATTTTTATGTGGGGGGGTAGTTGTTATCCCCTCAAATCCAGAAATATGCTCTGATAGGTATAAAATGAAAAAAGTAGTTTTAATGTCTTGGCCACAGTTGAGACATGGTGAGCAGAGCAGTTTAAAGCCAATTGTCAACTTTGTGCACATCATACTGGAAACAAGAGTGACAGGCTTGGGGAGAGAGCCAAATAATTTAATTCAATCACTGCAAAATCAGCACTTCCGTTTCATGTTTTGGAGGAAGGGCACTATCTTTTTGAACTTGGATAGAAAACATTCAGTCCCTGAAGAGGAAGCAGATACCTTGTGATCATGCGACGTTTAGGAAATCATTAATTCCAGGGAAGGCAAATGGAGGGCATGGAAAAACGAAAACAAAAAACAACACATCCAAACATCAGTGACAGCCCTGAGCCACTAGCATAAAACAAACCTCAAGTCTGCCCAGCTCTGAACTTTCAACATTTTCGTAAAGTATTTTCATAATGTAGGGTTTTTTGTTTTTTGTGTATTATTATAGCTTTAAAACTTAACACAGATGTGGTGATCCAAAGGGGCACATGCACCCGAATGTTTATAGCGGCAATGTCCACAATAGCCAAACTATGGAAAGAACCTAGATGTCCATCAACAGATGAATGGATCAAGAAGATGTGGTATATATACACAATGGAATACTATGCAGCCATCAAAAGAAATGAAATCTTGCCATTTGCGACAACATGGATGGAACTAGAGCGTATCATGCTTAGCGAAATAAGTCAGGCAGAGAAAGACAACTATCATATGATCTCCCTGATATGAGGAAGTGGTGGTGCAACATGGAGGCTTAAGTGGGTAGGAGAAGAATCAATGAAACAAGATGGGATTGAGGGGGAGACAAACCATAAGTGACTCTTAATCTCACAAAACAAACTGAGGGTTGGTGGGGGGAGGGGATTTGGGAGAAGGGGGTGGGATTGTGGACATTGGGGAGGGTGTGTGCTTTGGTGAGTGCTGTGAAGTGTGTAAACCTGGTGATTCACAGACCTGTACCCCTGGGGATAAAAATATATGTTTATAAAAAATAAAAAATTAATTAAAAAAAAAAAGAATAGCAAAAAAAAAAAAACAACTTAACACAGACTATGTGATTCATAAATGGATGAACTGCTAGTAAATGAAAATTAATGGAAATTACTAAGGATGGATCTTAGTATGAGCCATCATAGAAATCTGGTACGAAAGTTGAATAGTGAGTGAAGTTTAATAACTATGGAATTAGTTTCCCTTTATACGAGGCCAAGATAAAAACACGATCTGCAAAAACAAACAAATGTATCCTCCACAATCACCATCAGCCACAATTGTCCTAGATACAATAAAAATATCATTTAAAATTTTAACATTACAATAAGAATGAAATTATTATAAATCTCCATGTTTGAGTCTATTTGAAAGTCCTCCACAAAAATTTTTCACAAAGTGTAGAACAATATATGCTTCAGCTAAAAGCTCCCTTCTTCCTTTAATTTCATGTATTTGCCTAAGAATTACATTAATTGCAACACATACTTTCATAAAAGGTTATAGTACAGGACTTAAAGAATAAAACTCAGTCCAAAGTACAGTTGAAACCCCAACGTTATAAATAAAACCAATTGTTCTGAATATGAATGCAACTGTTCTGAAATATTTCCTGTGATGCTGTGTCTTTATTAACCTTAAGAGTGCAATATTTGCATTTAAGAAAAGCCTTCATGCTGATGTAAAGAAATGTCTGAACTCCTAAACCAGTAAAGTGGCCCGTTCTCAGAGAAAGCACTGTAGGAAAAATATATTTCCACAAAAGGTCAAAAATACTCTTTAAAATTATTATTCTTAACCCTAAGCAATTCAAACTTCCTTGGTCAGTAAATAAATTGTGTGAGTATCTGGGAGGAGGAAATAGTCCCCCAACCTCTCTCAAGTTCTTTTGGCTGGTCTGATAATTAAATTGACACAAGACAGATTAACAGAAGAAAAAAATTAAATTATATGTATGTATAGCAGTCTTCTCACAGACATGGGATCTAAGAAGTGACCACAGCAGGCAGCTTTTATACTTTTTAGACAAAGAAACAATAAATCCATGAGGAACTAAGAAGACAAGGAAACTTAAGTCTGGGTATTAATTAGGAAGAACTGAAGCAAGAGTGTATTTACTGAGCTTTCTCAGGTTTGAGTTCCCTGGGGTGATAAGGATGCCTCTGAGACTGGGAGACAGTACAGAGATGGTACCTTTCGCATGGGAGATTTACTTCCCATTTTCTGGAGACAAAGTAGGGTCAGTGATCCTTTTGCAGTGGTTGTTTCTTAAGCAATTTAATTCAAAATAATCACTATGCTACTATGGCATATCTTGGGTTGTCCTGCCCCGAGACCCAATAAAGAAGTGAAATACCTATCAGTTGCTTCATTATTCTCAGCCCTGTTGTCTAATGACCGTCATCTATTTAAATGGCCAGAAGTCTACCATTTTGGTGTAGTAGGGTCATATCATAATCATTAGCTATAGACAGGACTATTAACTTTTTTTTAAAATTTTTTCAGTGTTCCAAGATTCATTGTTTATGCACCACACCCAGTGCTCCACGCAATACATGCCTTCCTTATTATCCACCACCACCTTATTATTGGTGAACCACCAGGCTCACCAATCCCCCCACACCCATCTCCTCTAAAACCCTCAGTTTCTCAGAATCCACAGTCTCTCATGGTTCATCTCCCGCTCTGACTTCCCCCAATTCACTTTTCCTGTCCTTCTGCTAATGCCCTCCATCTTATTACTTATGCTCCACTAGTAAGTGAAACCATATGATAATTGACTTTCTCTGCTTATTTCACTCAGCATAATCTCCAAGCCCATCCATATTGATGCATAAGTTGGGTATTCATCCTTTCTGATGGAGGCATAATAGTCCATTATACATATGGACCATATCTTCTTTATCCATTCGTCCGTTGACTTTTCGAAAGAAACGTTACTATAGCTAACTGCAGTTAGATCACCTACTCTTGGTTGTGTGTTGACAGTGGTGGTGGTTCTAATGGGTACATCAAGGAAAGACAATAAGTTATTCCTCAGTAGATGAAATGCTATGCTTCATTCTATTTTCGACCCATTTGCTTTTTGCTGATTCACCTGAGACAGGAGTATTATCTGGTCCCCTGTAACAGCAAACTCAGCTAGTCTCAAGGGAAAACCTCTGAGTTGTATCAAGCCACAACTGCTCTGCTAAATTGTTTCCAAACACCCAACCCACCCATGAAAACTGAGAAGATAATTATTTTAAGCAACTATGTTTAGATTATTTGTTACCAAGTAATATATAATGAATAAATGAAGCTCATCTTAGAAGTACTCCATTAAAAGGGAGATTCAAGATGCTTAATTTAGGTGAGTCTCCTCACGAAATATTAAGATAAGAGGCCCAAATAAAGTTAGTGGCGTACAGTTCTCCAGAATCTTAATTAAGTGAATATTATCTAATTGGAAAGAAAAAAAAATCATAATATTGTATAAACCACAGATAATCATTAACAAGAATTACATTAACACATTTTGAACATGCAGGCTCTTCTGTTTCCAACCTATCTAATAATGTGTTCAACAGTTTCCCCTGGAAGTTATTAACTCATCAAAATGGCACTTAGACATGCAAACCATTAGTCGAAGAATATAAAGACTCATCATTGATTTTTTTTTCCTCTTGGCTCAAATAAAGCTTGTTATAAAACAATGATTTCTGTCCTTTATGAACATTTACAGAAATATAAATGTGACTCAGAATATCAAGTTAAACACTGAGAGGTAAAGTGATAAACAGTAATGAGTGGAAGACTAGATTAGGTTCGTGGACAATTTCAAAGTGTGTGTATATGGAGAGGGGGTTCCCCCACACCAACAGCAAGCAATGCTCCAGACACCAGCTGGGTGTTACACAAATTCAACTCAGTCTGACACTCTTTACCTGGAGATGTATCAGTTCCTCAAGACTGCCCCCACTTTCCTTACTTCAGACACCAGCTGCAAACCCTAGTTGTTACCTGTACTCTGACCAACTGGCTACAGACTTAGAGGTCCTCATAACTTCCTTCTTGGACTTCAGACATCAGTCTCAAGTGCAAGTTGTCACCTGTACTTCTGACCCACCAGCTATAAATAGAAGGTTCCCAAGACCTTGCCCTCACATTCAATTAATTTGCTAGAATGATTCACAGAACTCAGAGAAACATTTTACTTTCAATTTATCAGTTTATTATAAAAGGATCTAACTCAAGAATAGTCAGATGGAAGAGATGAACAGAACAGGTATGGAGAAAGGGTGCAAAACTTCCATGCCCTCTCCGGGTACACCATTCTCCCAGTACCTCTAAGTGTTCACCAACTCAAAAGCTCTTCAAACTCTACTTGTTTAGTTTTTGTTTTGTTTTGTTTTGTTTTGTTTTTATGGAGACTGCATTATATAAGCACAACTAGTGATATCATTGGCCATTGTGACTGGTTCTACCTCAAACCCCGCTCTCCTCACTGGATATCAGGGGAGGTGGAACTGAACCTCAACTACACACTTCCCTCTCCTGGCTACCAGCCTACTCTCCCAACCCCCATTAGGTGGGGGCCAAAAAGTCACCTCATTAACATAACAGAAGACACCTCCATTGTAATTTCCATCAGAAATTCTAGAGGTTTTAGAAACTATCAGCCAGGAACCATAGATGAAGACCAAATGTAAATGAGAATTATATTTTAGTCAAATATATATTTCTTATGTATCATAATATTACAAAGACATTCAAGGATTTTTTTTTCTTTCTTTTTCAATAATTAAAAATATAAAGATCTTCAGAATGGAAGAACAAACATCAAATTGTAAATTGTGGTTATTTTGGGGTGTTAGTATTAGGTTGATTCTTCCTTCCTTTTTTTCCTTCCTTTCCTTCCTTCCTCTCCTTAGAGAGAAAGTGAGGTGGGAAGGGACAGAAAGAATCCCAAGCCAACTCCACACTGAGCACGGAGCCTGATACAGGACTCCAGCTCAGGACCCTGAGATCACGACCTGAGCCAAAATCAAGAGTTGGATGCCTAACAGACTAAGCCACCCAGGTGCACCTGCTTTTTCTTTTCATCATTGTTTTCTGTATTTTAACTTTCTATAATGAGTGCAGAGCACTTTTTATAATGGATAACATGTAATAAATATTGTTTTTTACAAACACAGCTTAAACATGCAGAGTTTGGCGAGGTGGAGGCTATGGTTTTACTCTTTCAGTACAGGGGGGATTTCATCCTCATTTCCACAGTCGGCAGGCACTGGGTGCCCACACTGTTCAGTCCACAGTGCTGAGTGCCGTCTCTCCCTGCGGTAGCAGACTTTGCTGGCCACTGAGCGCACTAAACTACAGTCAGAAATGCTGAATGGATATCAGGTAAGGAGACAGAATGAACATCAGTGAGGTTTTCTAGGAATTTAGCTCCTTTTTGATAGAACAAAAAAATGTCATGCCTCTTTATTACATGTTGCTATAATATAAGAATTATTACAGCCTTAGAGTAAAAACTGCTTTGTACCATAAGCAGCACCTAAAATAGAAGTTTTTTGCATTACTTCAAGAATAAAGACAGTTTTCAATAAAATTCGTAATGTTAAGTTACTCTTCCATCTTTTTTATTTTTGTCTTAAATACTGGCAAAAGTATTAACAGTTTCCTAGACTAGTTCATATGCTATCACAATATTATAATAAGTTGTAAACTACTGTATTAGTGTCACCTTGTGTTCATATACACACATTAATATAGCTCCTGACTCTGGTTGATGGGTTCACATGAACCTAAACTCCTTTGCTTCCACAGGATTCTGCTATATTGTAGCTTTGCCATCACCAGTGAAATTAAAGTAAGTCTCTATAAACTAGCTGAACCTCAAATATGGTTCACCATTTATAGACACTTGTGTTTTCAGACACTAGTTATGCCATAGTTTGATTTTACATGGACACTTCACAGAAGGATGTTATATTAATTAACCTTATGACTAGAGGACAGATTTTTGTCATTAGAGAACATTACCTTAGGGAGCCTTTTTGTTGGCTTTGTTTTCTTTTGTTTTCTCTTTGAGATGTGGGATAGGGATGCAGCTTAGCAGATTTGGAAGCTCAACTTCTTGCATAAGTGGAATAATTGCTCTCTGTGTTGGAAAATATCAGTGTGAAAATGAGATTAAAATGCTCTTGGTTTCAAAAAACATAAATGAGCAAACAGCTGTAAATCTAAGGACTGTATGAGAAACCCATTTGAAATCTGAACAGAGAGGACATCCATTATTCAAATTGCTATCACTAGACAAGTACAAAGTTTATTTGATGCAAGCATAATTTCTGAGAGGTAGCTAAGAATTTCCCTCTTGAAATGAAAAGTAAAACTCTATCCGCAGAGCTTGGGTCTAGAAGAGTCTCATATGATTGTAGTATCTGTGCTTTTCAAGTCTTGTGTATCAATCGATAGAATGGAAAGAAATATGGATATCTTCTTTCTTGGTAACACTATATTCAATAATGATTTCATGTATAAAACTTCTATTGGCAATGATGAAAATTCTGATCCAAAGCAACCATATCCTAACACCTGAGGTAATTAAGGCATATCTTTGTTCTTTGCTGAAGGAACCTAAATCAAACAGGTACGTAATCAAAATATGATATAATCCTTTTTACCAAACTATTAAGTAGAATTCAAAAGAATCAAACCATTAAGCCAGAAATAAAATAAAAGGAAGAAGAAAGCACATATCAAGTAATGATGTTGAGATAAAGCATAGGAGTTTATGAGTGTGAAGAGGCACAAAGTTTGGTGAGAAAATTAAACCAGAAATTTACACACAGAATGGAAGAAAATTTTCTCAGAAAGGACAAGACAAAAAACAACTTAAAAATACAATCGTTTAAAACCTCTGGAAATTGGAAACATCTGGGTGGCTCGGTCAGTTAGACTTCTGCCGTTGGCTCAGTTAATGATCCCGGAGTCCTGGGATGGAGCCCTGCATCAGGCTCCCTGCTCAGCAGGGATCTGCTTCTCCTTCTCCCTCTGCTGCTCTCCCAGCTTGTGCGCTCACTCACTCTCTCACTCAAATAAATAAATAAATAAATAATCTTAAAAAAAAAAAAAAAAAAAAAAAAAGCTCTGGAAATTGCTCAAAGGCCATACAACAAATGGAGAAACATTTTTCCTGGAAAATCTACCAAATCTCAGTACGCAAGAGTCCGTGGCATTAGAGATTTGACCATTCATTCTATGTTATGAAACCTCTTGTGTAGGTGCTCTCCTCCAGGAAAACATGGCCAAGAAGATAGGGGCTTTCTCTCCACTCCCCAAACCACACTCCAGAGCTTTAGTTTTACTCTAGGAAAAGAGATCTACCTTTGACATCATCATGTTTCCTTAGTGAAGAATAAAACAGCTACAACTTTCCCTGATGATGACAAGTGCTGAAAGTCAAGCCACTATAGAGAAACAGCATATAAGGGGCACCTGGGTGGCTCAGCTGTTACACTTCTGCCTTTGGCTCAGGTCAGGATCCCTGGGTTCTGGGATCCAGCCCTGCACTGGACTCCCTGCTCAGCAGGAAGCCTGCTTCTCCCTCTCTGACTCCCCCTGCTTGTGTTTCCTCTCTCACTGTGTCTCTCTTTGTCAAATAAATAAATAAATAAGATCTTAAAAAAAAAAAAAAGAAAAGAAAAAAGGAAGAAACAAGCATATGAGGAAAAAAATCTAAACAATTAGAAATGGTAGATTAGCCTGCTATAATTATCATCAAATCATATTAATTAAATTAATTAAAGTACTTGAGAGTGGTGGAAAAATAGACAGGGACTTCCAGGAGGCCAAAATAAAGAGTTAAAACATAGATTAAAATGCACAGAGGTATGTATTCATTGATAGAGATGGTGCTTCAAATGAGAGGTTCATTTATCTTTTAATCATTAAGGAACAGAGGTGTACAAGGCAGTGGAAAACATAAAAAGCAATTCATATCAAAGACAGACAAGTGAATTATAAACTTGTGAACTCATATGCAACATAATTAGAAAAATAAAAATAACCAAACATTTTCTTTTTACTACACAGACAGTTACAAAAATTCTTAATAGCATACACAGAGATAAAGGAAATACATTATTGATAGAATTACAAATTGATGAAATCTCCTTGGAGGGAAAAAGTAAGTTGTACAGCAAATCGAAAGGTACACCTATCTTTGACTTGAGGATTCTAACCCACAGTTTTATTCCATATCATGTTCAAATATGCAAGAGGTAATCTAATGTAGGTATTAGGAAAATGCTTTTGCATTCAGGCTACCTTCCATTTAAGCTCTGCCATTTTCCATGTGTGAACTTTAAAAAATTATTGAAATTGTCTCTTCATTTCCCCCATATACAAAATGGAAATAACCTAAAGTACCCTCTTCATAGGACTGAATTATTTAATCATATATTTAATACTTCAGAGAAGTGCCTGTGATGGACTAGGTACTATATAGGTGCCTATCATTAATAAAAGAATGCAAAGAAATGTGTGCAATAAGGTTATTTATCGCTTTGTTTTATAACATGAAAAATAGAGAAAACAATAAAATAAAAAAGGGAAAATCTATGACTATCAATAGGGTAGTGTTATATATTTTTACAGTCCAATATAAAATAGAAATATCATATAAATATATATCTGCTGATATAAAACTATCACCAACATATATGCTTAAAATAAAATGAAACTATGGAGTAGAGCATGTAGCATGCCTCAATTTTGGACTCTGAGAAACAAACTGAGGGTTTTGGGAGGGGTTGGGGGGATTGGGTGAACCTGGTGGTGGGTATTAAGGAGGGCACCTAGGGCGTGGTACATAAACAATGAATTTTGGAACACACAAAAAGGATTAAATAAAAATTAAAAAAATTTTAAAAAGAAAGAGAATAAAGAAAAATCTATTCATTTATCAGCTGTATTTTATTTTATGTTTAAATTTTTATTTTTTATAAACATATATTTTGATCCCCAGGGGTACAGGTCTGTGAATCGCCAAGTTTACACACTTCACAGCACTCACCATAGCACATACCCTCCCCAGTGTCCATAACCCAACCACCCTCTCCCTACCCCCCTCTCCCCAGCAACCCTCAGTTTGTTTTGTGAGATTAAGAGTCACTTATGATTTCTCTCCCTCCCAATCCCATCTTGCTGTATTTTAGATGTATAGCCAATTGCTGGAAGAGCAACAAGAAAACGTCACCGGTGTTTTTGAAAAGAAGACCCAGGTTATCCGAAATGTGAAAGAGTCTTTGTTTTCATTATAGACTCCTTTGCTTTATCTGAACTTATGTCATTTATATAGATTAATTTTAGAGTATTTTTAATTAAAAAATAAAAAATAAAATGACCCTTATTTTCAACAAAAATAAAGAAGACACTTTTATGACCTATGTTCTTAATTATGCTGCTAACTTGTAATGCCACTTATCCGAATGAATCTAGGATACTATAATTTACAAGCAGTTTTACAGATTAGAGGGTTAGACAGCTAAGTTTCAGTTGAGATAAAATTCTTAAGAATGATATCTACACAAAAATATTACATACTAAATCCAGCACCAGAACATCCTTGCTCATATTACTTCCATTACCCCTCCTCCTCTACCTACACAGTCATTAAATTCCTTTTTGGTTTCCTGAATATATATCCTCTTGACATCAGGTTCTTTGTATGTGTTATTTTCACTCTTTGAGATAACTTCGTTCCAGCTACCAATTAACTCCAACATATCCTTTAAATATTAGCCCAGATATTACCTCTTAATAAATGACATAAGTCCATTAATTTCTATATTACAGAATATATAATTTTACATTTCAGTGATTTTCATAAACCTGGCATCCGGCTAACTTATCCAGGGAAAACAGAAACTGTACCAGCCCATCATTTTGACCCCCAATTTCTAACACAATGTTTGACATGTAGCAGACACTCAGTGAAACAGAGGTAATATTTCAAAATAGGGAATGCATGAGGAGCAAATGAATTATTATCCATCAATCTCATATATTCTCACTTTGCTTCTGCATGCTTATTCTCTTTAACTTTCTAGTACATTTCTAAGGCACTATCATTTAAAGCATCTTCTAATTTCACCACAGAATTACAGGGGTTGTTTTTGTTGTTTTTATCACCAAAAATGGTACAAAAGCCAGAATGGTTTTATAAGAGGATGTGCTGTAGTAATGCATGCCATTGAATTATAATAAAGAAGAAAAAACTACGCACTGTTATCAGAGTGAAAAGTTTTTACCAACTTAAGTTGGTAAGACAAGTTAAGAGAAACTAATAACCAAGATATCATTTGTCTCTATTATTTTAAAGGTGGGCCAGAAATTGTTCAACCATTTTTTTTTCAACCTCATGTAGAGGTAAACATAGACGGATTGATTAGGCACTGTGTTAAGCCTGAACTCATTGGTTTCTCTTTCAAACACCTTCACTTGAGCATTCAAGGAGCCAGAAAACTTCAAGACTTTCTGAATAAACTCTTAAATCCACAATAGTGTAATTATGATTGGGTGTGCCAAATGAGGATAAATTGAAATTTTATTTACTCATTTGGCAAACAATTTTTTTCTTTTATACTGAGTTTCTACTGTACCACATTTGCAAGTCAAATTGACTGTGTTGTATCAAAACCGGACTGTTCTACTCAGAGTGAGTTGGATGGATTCTCTTTATTATAAATGAACAGTACAAAATCATCTGAAAACTTACTGGATGTATTCTGAGTGCCAGAGAAACTTAAAATATGATAAAAGTTATTCATAAGTATTCTTGCACATTGGAGGGTAAAGGCAGCAAATGGAGAAGTATCCTCTCTACTACTTATATGTAAATACCAGATAATTTGGCACATCAAAAAAAAAACCCACATTTTTGGAGATTTCAGAAACTTTTGAAACAAAAGTAACATATGGGTTGGGACATTTCTTTTTAGTAAACTCAAAACTAAAAACTCCATTCTCATCTTAAATTAACCAACATAACGCTCCTTCATTAGTGGCAAACAACTGTAGTAGATTGTTTCCAAGTATGTTGCTTTGAAAAGCACATTTTACTACTTTAAATTTATTATTTAATTAAATTTTTTATCCTGATACAAAGGTTCACATGCAGTTGTAAGAAACAGAAAGATCACCTACACCTTTTAACTGATATCTCTAATGGTGCCATCTAGTAAAACCAAGGCACCTCACAACCAGGATACTGACACTGACAGTCAAGATATGGAACATTTCATTACCACAAGAGTCCCTCATGTTCCCTTTTATAACCATAGCCACTTATTGTCTTACTCCCAACCCCTCCTTAGACCCTGGAAACCACAAATATCCTCCCGATTTCTATAATATTTTCATTTCAGGAATGCTTATATAAATGCAACCATACAGCATTTAAATTTTTGAGACTAACTTTTTTCACTGGAGATTCTCTGAGATTTCACAGATTCTCGGGAGAATCACCAAAGTTGTGGGGTGTCCCGATTGTTGGTTTAATTGCTGAGTATTTTTCCATGGTATGGATGTATCACAGATGGTTGAATAATTTACCTGCTAAAGAACATCTAGCTTGTTGTTCCCAGTCTAGCCATAAACACTTGTGTATAGTTGTTGTATGAACATACGTCTTTATTTCTCTAGGATAAATGGCCAGTAGTGCAATCAATGGATTGTATGATATACTCATACTTTTAATGAAACTGCTACTCTACACACTGGCCTGGAAAACCTGTCTTCAAACTATGTCCTACTGTGAGACTTCCTTTCCAGTTTGCCTTCTTTCCCCTTCTTCTTTAATGGGTGTCAAACCTACATCACAGTTTAAGGGACCTCTCAGTATTCATTCTCCATGTCCCTGCATCTTCTAGGAGCTTCCCCATAAATCTCTTGTACAACGAATCCTGTTCTAATGTCTGCTTCTCAAAGGTCACAAGGAACGCAAATTCTCTTTAAAATAACTGTATTTACGTGGTGGGAAAAATGAACCTGTGGACTAGAACATGTTAAACAGCAAAAATATAAGTACTATGGGAATATAGAACAACATTATGAATATTGGGAATAAGTATCTTAGCTTTGAGAAAACTGTTTTAAAGAGCCCAGGAAAACACTGGAATAATAAACCTTGCTAAAACCAAAATGAGATATCACCTCATACCAATCAAAACGGTTAGTAGCAAAAAGACAGAAAAATAACAAGTGCTGGCAAAGATGTGGTGAAGAAGGAATCTTCATTCATTGTTGCTGGGAATGTAATTTAATGCAGTCTCTATGGAAAACAGTATGGAGGTGCCTCAAAAAATAAACAATCCAGTGATTCCACTTCTGGGTATTTAAGCAAAGAAAACAAAAACTAAATTGGAAAGATACAGGCACACTTACGTTTATTGCAGCATTATATACAAAAGCCAAGATACAGAGGCAAGTTATGCAACTTAAGATAGATGAATGGATAAAAAAGATGTTGTGTGTACACACACATACACACACACACATCTATACTACTATGGAATATTACTCAGCCATAGAAAAGATTGTCATCTTGCCATTTCCAACACCATGGATGGACCTAGAGGGTACCGTGCTAAGTGAAATAACTCAGACAGAGAAAGACATGCTATATAATTTCACTTACATACAGACTCTAAAAAATGAACGAACAAACAAAACCAGAAAACTAACTTAAAAATACTGAGAACTGGTGACTCTCAGAGGGGTTGGGGTGAGGGATAGGAAAAATAGGCGAAGGGGATTAAAAGGTACAAATTTCTATTTGTAAAATAAATAAGTCATGATGATAAATACAGCATAGGAAATAGTCAATAACATTACAATAACTTTGTATAGCAACAGATGGTAGACACACTTATCATGGCAAGCATTTTCTGATGTCTGTAACTGTCAAATCATGATGTTATACACCTGAAACTAATACCGTATGCCTATACTTCAATTAAAAATAAAAACTTTAAATACAGATATGTTTATGCTTTGGTTATATTAATATTTATAATAGAATATTCAGATACTGGTGTGGTTTTAAATATGCCTCAAATCCTCTGAATTCCTCTCATGAAAAAGTAGTCTGATCTCTCTTCCACTGAATATGGGGTGGTTTCAGTGAGTTGTTTTTTAATAAAGAGAATGAAGCAGAAGTGCCTAGATTATAAAAAGCAATATCACTTCTGCCTGGTTCTTTTTCCCTTAGGATATGTGCCTTAGAAGCCCTGAGCCTTCATGTAAAATCCTGCTATCCTAAATCCACTGTGCTGGAGAGACCCTGCAAAGAGATCATATAAAGAGAAACCCCAGAAGTCCCAGTTTCCTCACCCCCAAATGTCTCAGTCTCCTAGCCCAGGTAGCAGATACTTAATCCCACCTTCTAGCTTTGGAGCTCCCCTAGCCAAAACCAAGTGGATCAGAAGTAAGCAGTCTCCACCAGAGCACCATTACTCCTGAGCAGAACAAGTGTTACTGTTTTAAGCTACTAAGTTCTGGGGTGGTTTGTTATGCAATAAAGAATTTCTGGAACTATTAGTTTCTAGATCTTGCTCTTTTATATTTTGAGTTTGAAATAATCTGACTCCACTTTCCAGTCAAAGGTAGATATATCATTTTATTCATTTTTTTTAAATTTTTCTAGCTTAAATGTAAGACGATATTTTTTTTTAAGGTTTTATTTATTTATTTGCCAGAGAGGGAGAGAGAGTGAGCACAGGCAGACAGAATGGCAGGCAGAGGCAGAGGGAGAAGCAGGCTCCCTGCCAAGCAAGGAGCCCGATGTGAGACTTGATCCCAGGACGCTGGGATCATGACCTGAGCCGAAGGCAGCGGCTTAACCAACTGAGTCACCCAGGCGTCCCTAAGACGATATTTTTATTTAAGTTTTGGGAGTGACCGCATATAATCAACCCACATGGATCCTCACTATTGAATATGATGCATGTATTTCTTTATGTAATATTCAAGCGTCAAAAATGAAACTAGTGAGAGATGATAAATGTAGCCTCAAAAATGGGCTTAACAAATTCACCAATTTGTAGAAATGCATACCCCAAGACCCGGTTTCACTTTATATAATATTTAAGAAACAGAATCTGTAACTATGATATGCTCTTCAAACATACTGCAATCAATAACACTTGAAGGACTGTATTATCCCAGTAGGAGTCTGTAAAGCTCTAAACTTAAAGAAAATGCCACACGGAACAAAGTTCCATTACTGCATCAACCACATAATTATCAGCCCTCTCCAAAACTCTCATCAGAACATTTGCCTTTTCCAGCCTTTTTTTTTTTTTAGCAAAAAAAAATGTTGAAAAGCAAACAAAGAGAAACGAATATTAATAATCCCATTCTCTGGACAGTTTCAAATAGATCCAATTTCCATTTCTCCTTCTGTAAAACTGACAACTCCTATGTTTGATCAGGCCAGGGACTTAATAAATGTCAGGTTAACTAATTAAGTTTTTATCCCACACATTTGAAATATTTCTTTACCTCCTCAAATAAAAAAAAAGTTATACATCCATTTTTAAATATGATTGATTATTAAAAATAACATAATGACACAAGGAAAGTACAACTGAAATGTAATTTGCTGACCTGTAACATTCTCATGAAATGAGATGAATATAGGTGCAATAAACTTAAAATTTAAAAAGTGTTTCATTTTCTGAGCTCCTTAGTGACAGGAGCTAAATTAAATAAAAATATTAATGTTCTCAACCCAGAAAAACAAGATCATAAATCCCATTTCATATCAAAGTATTGCAAGTGGTGCTCTGAAAGCCAGCCCACCAATACAAGACAGAATTAATCTGTGGAATGCTATGTATATTGGAAACATACAATAGTGAAAAAATCCTACTGATTTGGAGATTCAAGATATTAGTGAATCTGAACAGGTCTTAATGTGCACTTAACTTAGGCTGTGTCTAATAATCACGTAACACCATTTTCTTTTTCTCTTATACAGAAGTTTGAAGTGACAGAATTAATACTGAGATTCAAAGAACATTGTTGCTGATATGGTCATTTTTATTTCTGAAGTTCCTTCTGAACTTCTAGGGTCTTTTTTTTTCTTTTTCTTTTATCTTAAAGATTTAATTTATTTATTTGACAGAGATCACAAGTAGGCAGAGAGGCAGCAGAGAGAGTGAGGGAGGCAGGCTCCCCGATGAGCAGAGAGCCCAATGAGGGGCTCCATCCCAGGATCCTGGGATCATGACCTGAGCTGAAGGCAGAGGCTTAACCCACTGAGCCACCCAGGCGCCCCATGGGGTCTCTTTTCTCTTAACCTTTTTCTCTCTTTTCTGTTATTCTTCTTATTCAGCTGATTGGTTAGTATATTTCGTGTACCTTCTTTGTGCCTCTTATGGGCTCAAGGGCTATGAGATCTACTTACTCTCAAGAAAATATCAAGTTACAGATAGGGTCAATGAGTAAATAGACTTCAATACAAATGTAAAAGGACACTGGAGGGGAGAACACAGATATTAGTTTAGGACTTACAGCCTAAATAGAGTAAGATAGAAGAAAAGCAGAAGAAACAGATCAGGTGGGGTATGAAGCAGAAAGGAGAAAATTACAGATGGCAATACTTGGAGAAACAAGTCCTAAGTAAGGAAATCTCGTTGGAAAAATGAGTCTTGAGATTGAATGGAAGATATGCAATTAATTAACAGAGGGTAAGACATACTTAAATTTTACCGAATGCCCCTTCCAAGTCATATTGTAATTGAATTGGGCCTAGGAAAGAAGCTGTTAATCATAAAGAAAATCAGGAACAATGGCCCAGAGACAGAGGGGTGGGAACTAAGAAACTGAATCAAATGGTAAGTGTGAACAAGAATATAGAAGTTTTGGGGGGTTTCTTTTTTTTTCTTTTTTTTTTTTTTAGGATTTTATTAATTGGTTAGACAGAAAGAGAGAGCACAAGTAGGCAGAGAGGCAGGCAGAAGGAGAGGGGGAAGAAGGCTCCCCTCTGAGCAGCCTGGCTCGATCCCAGGACCCTGAGACCATGACCTGAGCCGAAGGCAGAGGCTTAACCCACTGAGCCACCCAGGCACCCCAAGAATATAGAAGTTTGACTGCCAGGCCAAGATGCATAGGGTTAATTAATAATAAGAGGGCATTACTGGCATTCACATATCTCAGTATGATTTCTTTGTGATGGCTATTTCTTTCTCAAAGCCGGAAAAAAGATACTGAAGAAAAAATATTAGTGATTCTCTAAAAAGACTTCTCCCAGAGCCACCTAACCCATTTAAATTCTTGCGCAGAGACCTATGTGAAGTGTCAGAAGAGTTGGGAGTCAGATCCTACAAGACATGATACAAGCATGCTCATTCGAAATGCCACTTCCCTTCTCATAAAGAATAGGGAAGATGTCATCTGGGAATTACAAGGTATAATCCCAAAGGGAAAAAGCTTTCAGGAAGTGTGTTGTTCATGGATTAAATGTTAATATGCTCAGAGGTCTGGCTGATCATTAAAATGGAGGCTTTGCACAATATGTCAACCCCCTGGCCCATTCAAGAGATGGACTCTTCCGAGGAATTTCCTGAGCTATTTAGCAGTACCCTAAGTTTACCACCCTTTAAAATATCAACCGTCCTCCATTTCCCAAAGCAGATATATTGCCTCGCTATTATGTAATAGGTGGCTGCTTTCTCAGTCTGAAATAGCACTGCTCTACTTTGGACGGGGAAGAAGAAGCAGTGACACACTATTTTAGTTTTGTCAGAACAGCTCAGGTGGCCCGTGGCTGACACCTATTGGAACAGTCACAAAGCTATTCATGCTCCAGTGGTCTAAGTGGCAATTTGCTAAGGATTCAGCACCAACTCTGCTCCATTTATATTCCTTAGCAAGACTTTCTTCTGCTACTTCTCCATCTCCCTAAGCATTATGATGAGCAATGGATTTGTATTGGTTGGCCTATAATCAATAGGTTAACCTATGTTGAATTGCTCAAAGTGGCCAGGTGAAGTCTTAGAAAAACATGTACCGGCAGGAGATAAGCTTACCTTGGCAGATAAATCTACTTCCTTTACAAACTGCTGAGACTTCAAGTTACATCTTGAAGTTTGCCCTCTTGGAGGCATGGGCATTTCAGGAGGGCTTGGCCAACATTTCTGTTGGGATAAGCAATTAGTGTTACCAAAGGCATGGAAATCATTTACCTACTCATTCAATCATTGATTTAAGAAGCACGTTTATCTGTGTTCACAGACTGGTTGCCAAGGAGCTGCATTCAGTCCTCAAACATTGTTCACCTATTAGTTTTTAATTGAATGAGTCCCCCAAACCTTCAAAGAGGAAAATGTCACCTAAGGATCTGAATTTTGAAGACACCCCCCGCCCCCTTAGAAAAAACACAAGATGTGTTGCCATAGTCAGCACTCCTGGAAAACAGATTAGCTGGAGCTCAGCTCAGTATAAGCTAAGTAGAGATAAGTATAAGATAAGTATATCCCCTCCTGGAAGGCCCTGGTGAGCTCTCTCGTTCCCCCATCTTCCCTCCCTGCCCCAGTCGCCCATTAAATTTACAGCAGACAGTTTTCAGCTAGATGTTTAACTATGTTATGTGTCTGACCTTGAACATGTAGGGTTTAAAGAGCTTTGCTAGAAATGTGTACAGCTTTTAGGATGGGAAAACAAATGCTCTTTGTTGGAGAAGAAACAGTGTGTTACTTGCTGTGCTTGCGGTGTGGATAACAGTTACTGAGCAAACGGGGTTTCTTCTGAAGATTCCATTCTTGAGAGGAAGAAAGAGGAGTGTGGCTAGTTTTTGTTAAACTTCATTAATGATTTTCCAATCTGAAAGGATAGACCCTTATTAGCCAGAACTCTACTATAGTTAGAAAGCTAGGCCAACATGATTCTCCCTCCCAGGCATTTGGACACGGATTTTAAGATTTTTTTAAATTTTATGACAGTGAGAGACACAGCGAGAGAGGGGAACACAAGCAGGGGAAGTGGGAGAGGGAAGCAGGCTCCCCGCTGAGCAGGGAGCCAGACGCGGGGCTCGATTCCAGAACCCTGGGATCATGACCTGAGCCGAAGGCAGACGCTTAATGCCTGAGCCACCCATGTGCCCCTAGACATGGATTTTAAAAACTCTCAACTGTCTGCAAGAGCTATAACCTCAGTTTCTGTGAAGCAGCCATATTTCATAATATAGATCAAATGGCAAGAGAGAGAGAGTCTTCAGAGAGCTACAAGTGACAAATATAGTAGATTCTTGGAAACAGATTGGAGAAATAAAATCTTGAAGACTTTTAAGTTCTAGCACCTCCCATTTCCCCTACACACATACACACATATCTTTGAATTCTAAGAGATGTCCACGTATTCTTAAAAGTCTTGTTTACTTAGCTTGATCTCCATTAGTTGAAACTAATACCATCTAAACTATTGTAATGGAAAGGGGAAAAAATTGTCACAGTAAGGTTCTGACAGATACCATAACAATCTTGTCATTCTTCAACAGCCATCAGATTTAAGGGGCAAGGAATACAACACAAATTCCTCTACTTAGTTTAATTGTTTGGGTAAAATCCCTTGGTTTTCTAAAATTAAGCCACATTCTGCCTAATACAGATTTCCAGTTTTAAGTTTTTTATTTCTTATTGCTGTTATTCTGTTTTATTGTTTGTTTCTTCTGCTTTGAATGTTACCTCTTCTGAATTTAAATATAGCAAGTTGGAGCCATAAGTTAATATTTATTTTATTGTAATTCCAGTAATAGATGTGATGACACTGAATATTTCCAAGGTGGTTTTTAAAACTTCCTTCTGAGGAGAGTTTAAGACATCTCTTTTCATGACAAAACAAAAACCAAACAAACAAAAATCTATTTATCATCAATGAATCATCCTGCATACGAAATCTACACAGTCCTGGTATGGGAACCATAAAGCTTGTTGAGATAGGAATAATGCAATAAGCTGAAGTGATATTCAACTCCAGTGACTATTTATTTAAAACAAGTTTCAAACATTTTAGTGTAATGTATCAGGTGGGACCATTCCTTAAAATTCATGGTGTCTTTTTTGTTAGTTAACCTCCGATAAATCTTACACTTTAGCAACTCACTGTATAAATGAGAGGGTGGGAGAATAATTTAATTGATTTAACCATAAATCAACACGTGTGCAAAACACACAAAAGGTAACTAAGTAGTTTGCAAAATCATCTTTTTCTACAATGTTTTAGTGAAAGATGTTTTTTATCAGGACAGTGCTCAATATGCCTAGAAGCAAGTTCCTCCAGTTAGAATTCTCCCTTGACCACATGCCCCTAGGTCATATTAAAAAACAGTTTAGTCATTTTCCTTTTTATACAGGAACCCTAATGTTTACGACATTTTTCACTTATTCATTTATTTTTAGGTGTTGAAAAAGGGTATTTTTTGATATGCAACAAACCCTTATACTGAACATAAATATATGATTTTGCTCATAGAAAAAAATATTTCTGGTATCTTGACTAAGAAAAAAAAAGAGTTGAAGGAATACTTAAAACACATTGGTTTAAAGGATGTCAAAGGACGATTCTTCTCCAGTTTCATAGAGATAAAACTGACATAGTTAAAAATTGTACATATTTAAGGTATTCAACTTGATATAGTGTAAACATATGTTATAAAATATTCACCACAAAGTAATAACATATCCATGATCTCAAAGTTATCATTTTTTAAAAAAATTTCTGATGACAAGACATAACATCTACCCTCTCAGCAAATGTCAAGTATATGATACATTACTGTCAATGACAGTCACATTGTTGTACACTGATACACAGGGTGAGGACAAAAGATCAAATCAGGCAGGGGACTAGAAATCAAGAGGAGAAATAAACAGAAAAGCCATTGGAGTAGTTAAAGCACAGAGCCTGTGAGAGGAGGAGGAGGAGGCAGGAATGCTAGCAAATTCTGAAAGATTGGGAAAGGTCATTTAGAGGCTGAAGAGTTTGCTCTTATTCAGTATGAGCCATTTTTTCATGGAAGCACTTGAAGGACAGAAATGCCTTGAATAAAGCTTTGCTCCAATATTGCCTTGCTGCAGGGCAGAATACCTATGTGTCCAGCAGCACATCATGACTTTCAAGGGCTCTACATACTTTTTTTTTTTTTATGGTCCCTTTGTTTATACGTATTTGTAATATATTACGATTACACTGGCATAAAGACAAATATATTAGCATTACAATATGAAAATTTCTTTAATAGTTCATTTTCTTTCCTTCTGACTTTAAGAGAAATTAAAACATTTTAATGGAAACTTAAAAGTATATGGACCCCAAGAACTGGGTTTACTCTGGTAGATAAGTTGGCCCTATCTGGCCCACAAGACAAACTGTACCATTTAGGGGACTGTGTAGTCAGAAGATAAAGGTATGATCTAGATTGGTGATGATGTGGAAGAGACATTAAGGTTCGAAGCTGATGGCCAAAAAAGAATTCTTGAGACATCTTTGGTGCAATCAGGTGATTTTTTTTTATTTTTAATTTTTTATTTTTTTTTACATAGAGAGACACAGTGAGAGAGGAAACACAAGCAGGAGGAGTGGGAGAGGGAGAACAGGCTTTCTGTACAGCAGGGAGCCCCATGTGGGATTCAATCCCCAGACCCTGGGATCATGACCTGAGCCCAAGACAGACACTCAACAACTGAGCCACCCAGGCACCCCCAAAAAGGTGATTCTTATTAAAGCTTTGAGACAGGACCCGTGGGCAAAAGGAGTGGCAGTGGGTTCCTAAGGGGTGGTGATTATACACCTATAATTTGGGAGGGGGAGGTAAGGAAAAGAGGTTTCAGAAGAGCTTTCATATGCTAAAGACGACCTACAGGATACCAGAAGGCCTTGTCATTGTCAAGTCAAGGTTGTTTTTCCCCTCTAGCAAGACATTAACATTAAGACAGCTGAAAGATTCCTGAAGAACATCATGCAGGTCCCACCCAGGAGTAGCGGTTGCCGGTTGCCTGGAGGATGCAGGATGTCAACTTACAACTTTGTCTTCAGCCAGCCTTCTGCCCCTCATCAGTGACAGATGAATTAAATGGGACAAAGTGAAGAATCAAAAACTAATGTTCAGGAAGAATTAACAGGACATGGGAATTATCTAGAGATGAAAGTAAAAGTCAAAGATCTCTAGGTTCCCTGATCCATCTTCAGGAATACTCCGTGATAGATGAGGTGTCCCATCCCCACCCTCTTTCTGGTTCATAAACTTCCAGTATCTAATGTTCTTAAGCCAACTGCCCTCTACCCACGTGGCCATCTCTACTGACCCATCAGGGCACTTGACACAGTCCATCAATCATTCTATCCTAAAATATCACGGTTCTTTGGTTTCCAGGACACCCACTTATCTGTTTTTAGTCATCTTTCTGGTAATTCCTCTGGCTTTTGTTGAATTTCCTTCATCTTCCCAACTTCTGATGTTGAACTTCTTTAATTTTCCATATATTTCTATTTCCATACATAAAGTGCTTCAATTCCACTTTGTGGCTTTAAATTGTATACATGACAAACTTCTATCTCCAGGCTAGATTACTGCCTTGAACCTTACATCTATACGTGCAACTACTCACTCAATATGTCTATTTGGGCATGAAATAGGTGGTGGGTCAAGTTTAACTTATCAAAAACTGCACTAAGGATATTCCTTCAGAATGTCCACCAGAAGTCTCCCTCATATCATTTATTGATAATACCACTCATTCAGTTGCTGGAGCAAGAACTTTAATGTCGTCATCCTATACCGATACTTGTAACTCCTTTCTGGCTCTTTAATAATCCTGTTAGATCTACCTCAAAAATATACTCAAAAGCTGACCCACGTAATAACCCCTCTGCCAACATCTTCTCCAGCTTGGATTATGTCATTAGCTTGCTGTATATATATTCTCCCTTCTATCTCTATAATCCTAAAATCTATTTTTTTAAATTTATTTGACACAGAGAGAGATCACAAGTAGGCAGAGAGAGGAGTGGGAAGCAAGCTCCCCACTGAGCAGAGAACCCCATGCAGGGCTCGATCCCAGGACCCTGAGATCATGACCTGAGCTGAAGACAGAGGTTTAATCCCCTAAGCCACCCAGGCACCCCCTGAAATCTATTCTTAAAATGACTGTCTTAATATAAATGAGATCATGACACTCCTATCCAAAGAACACCCCAACAGCTATCCATCTGAGAGTCAAAGTACTTATTATGAATACAGGATCCTTCCAGTCCCCTATTACCCTCTAATTTTATCTCCTACTATTTTTTTTTCTTTCTTTCTCATTATTTTATATGTAGTCATTTTGTCCTTTTTGCTGTTCCTTAATCAAATACCTGCCATAGAGCCTTTGCATTTCTTCTTTCCTTTGCTTGGAATGTACTTTCCCCAGACATCTGCATAGCTTAGGACCCTCATTTCATTTAAAACATTAATCAAAATACACTTCTCAGCAAGTTCTTCTCTGACCAATTTCCAACATAGCTAAAATTCCAGACCCACCTTCTCATATCACAACTCTTGTCCTAGATTTATTTTAAGCTCCTACAGAACAAGAGTTAGGTCTATCTTTTACACTAGTATAACTCCTGAGGCTATAAATGTGCCTTGCACAAAGCAGGTGTTAAATAAATGCTGATTAATTAATACATAAGTGGACTACCCTCTCACTTTGGTCCTCCTACTTAGGATTTTTGATTCACTCCTATTTTCTCTGTCACTAGGAAATGTCTGAATTTTTCTATGCTATACTCTCTGGAGTCTGTCAGACAATTATGTCTCATAAAACAGCTTAAGAAAAATAATCAAACTTCCATTTAATATCACCTTCAAAGAACATTAAACTTTGAGTGGGAGGACCTTATGAATAACTGACATGAATTTCTGAGATCATGGTAGAATCAGCTAAAGAAACAAAATGGAAGGGAGCTCTTATTCTTCTCAAATCATAGCACATTGGCAGCTACTACGTCACTCCAAGTGAAACGGTCTCTGATGCTTTCTTTAATTTATGAAACAGAGCCAACAGGAAATAGAACTGCTTCTTTGGAACTCTATAAGATATGAGACAACTACAAATATCTGATTTCTCAAGAGTACTAAATTCTTCTAACAACTACTTGAATAGAAAACAATATGCCAAATAAATGACAATTCTAATATTGGATCTGTTTTGTTCTTTACAGCTACATTTTATTTGAAAACAATATCTTCACCCATATTTAATATAATGGCAATATGGGAAAACATTAATAGTCATTTTTTAAAAGACTCTATAGCAGGTGACAAACCCCTTCCTGTTTTTAGATGTTAAAGGGAAATTCCAATCACACTATTTCTACTGAAGGGAATAATTTTGTACTGTGTGTGTATGCACAACAGGGTTTGAGAAAAGGGTTTCATTTGCTTCCATTTATACACCATGATAATGGATGTTCAGCAAGCTCTCAAAAGAAGTTGGCTGAATTAAATAATAGTTCTATGTATTTATGACTTCACATGTATGAACATAAATATACAAATCCTTCTTCAAGATATAAATAATGAATAATTGTCTATATAAACATAATAGGAGAGTTTGTAGCCTCACCAGCCTATGAATGTAGATAAAATCAAAATAACTACTCTTGGGCCCACCTCGGTAGGCCCAAGTTCTCATCAAACTTTTGTCTCAATGTTAAGTCTTTCTAATTGTTTCTCAAGAGCTCAGATCTCTCTTGTTCCTCAACTCCATGTAGTCCAGATGATGTCCACCAATAGCAAAATATCCAGGCTGCCTGTTCCTACTGTGATAACACTGATGTCCTTCAAGCCATCCTTATAGACACAAACTCTAAAAAAAATATTTCTCAGAGGTTTTGGTACATTGTTTTGGACTTTTGGAGTCCAAAAATTTGGAGACATTTTTATTCCCACATGATTAGGAGGTATAATTTGAATACAGTGGGCAGATACCAGGAATGTAAGATATATATATTCCTAGAAATGATGAGACAGCTAAGTTCTTTTCTATTTCGGAGACTAAAATGATAGGTAATCTAAATGAAACCTATGTTGGTGACATGGGAAAATACATTGTGAATGGATATTGTGCTGAAGTCTGGGCAGTAGGAAGAGGAGAAAAAACCATCTAGACCTGTATTTCAGAATCTTTCTCACCTAAGTTACATGACTCTATGTTGTTACAAGTATGCTGCTTAGTGAACTCCAAGAACACATGACACTTCAACAAATTATCAAATAAGGCAAAGTTTTTGTTTTGTTTTGTTTCAAAACATGAGGAAAAAGAAGCATCTCTGTTACATACACCCATACTTTGCATATTTCAAATGTTTAAGGTCATACTCTTAATGGATATCACAGACAAAACTGATTCAAGCTACTATTTATTTGCCATGAAGAGGGTAGATACAGATCTATGTAAAGAGAAATAGAGCAATATATACACACACTAGAATGAACAAATATACATATATATTTATATTAAATGGATATGTATATGTGTGTACATGTGTGTATATAGTTCTAGGATATTTGAGAATATAATTGAAGGGATTTTGGTCTGTAGCCAAGATAAAATAACAATATTTATATATGTCCTCCTACCTGAAACAAACAAATGGACAAAATATATGAAATAACAGTTTTCAAGACACTAGATAAGAGGCAACTAAGGAGAGTGATTCTTGAGAGTTTAAAAAATGAGATGAGTCCCAAGATTGCCCCACTTTACTGCCTTGAGAATTTCTAAGCTGTATCCAGGGAAAAGGAACACAGGCCGAGCCTTATATAATCCCTTAGTTGAGGACATGGAACTTGGGTCTGAGGAAGACAAATACTATGGAGAGAATGATGGACAGTAAGAGAACTCCAGGTATCTGCATAGGTTCTCCCATAAGTCATCTGCTGAGCTTTGGTCAAGACATGCATGTAGAAACTGACTCAAAGGTTTAGTTGTAACAGTGAACTGTATTGACATGAGATTGGAATAATTATGTTTAGAGGGCTAATTAACTTATTCACTGCTCTGCTCTCACCTTACAAATCTTAAAAACAATACCCCCAAATACTAAATTTTTCCCAAGCAACTTATATGCATCCACAAAACTACTCAAGAATATTTATAGAAATACAAAATATCCATCATATAACAATGTTTAATGTATGATATCAGTCATCCAATCAAAAATAATCAGACACGGGGCGGGGGCAGAAAGATGTGACCTATAATGAAAAGGAAATCAATTCATCAAGACCAACCCAGAAATGCCATGGCTCTTAGATCAGTAGACAATGATATCCAGCAGTTATTACAGCTATATTCAATATGCTCAAAATGCTCCATGCTGAATTCTGTATGTTCAAAAAGTTAAATACATACCTGGATGATGTGGAAGGTACTAAGATTGAACTTCAAGAGAGGACAACTACAACATCTGAGATGAAAAATGCACTGGACAATTTCTAGTTTCAGATTTGACACACAGAGTCTGGAAGTTGTCACTCCCAACCTTACAATAAGAAAAAGCTGGCCAAAGTGTCAATCAATGGCTTTTCTTGGATCAGAGAACTGAGGATGCAGGTAAATTGCCACAGTGAAAATCTGGAGACATGTATATCCAGGGAGACATGGCTGAGTATCGTTAACTGGAAGAGATGTCCTGTAGTCATAAACTGGTAGAAAGGCTTAAGTGGTAATTTTGATAAAATGTTGGAGGCTGAGCTTGGACTAGCTTGAAAGTGAAAAACTGCTTGGCAGCTGCAGTAGGGAGGACCTCAGCTTTATGGGATATATTTCCAGGAGCTACACCACTTGGGCTTGGGAATCTGAAAAGGATTCCCTAATTGCTTTGGCAAGGAGAGGGAGGAGTAATCATTTTGAAATACACTCACAGCATTTTCCATAACAAAGAGCTATTCTCCAGGGGAGGAAATACTTTTCCAGAACCTGCTCCATCTAAGAAGAAGGGAATTCCCCTACTGTCACTCCTCTCCAGCCTTACTCTTTTGTGCCCAGAAAATGAACAAACAGAAAACCTAAAGTAAACAGGGTTCAAGGTTTCTGGAAACTCTATTTGGAATGCTGAAGCTAGGCAAATGACCATGGAACTAGGGGAGAGAATACTGCTAAAGAAACAATCACAAAGGTCATGGATCAGAGATGCGGAACAAAAAAGGTACACTACAGGGCAACATTTTCCATGAATATAGATATAAAAATCCTCAACACACTATTAACAAATCCAATCCAGTAATTTGTAAAAAGAACTACTCACCATGAACAAGTGGGATTTTTTTCTAACTATGCAAGTCTGGTTTAGCATTCAAAATCAGTTGATGTAATCCACTATTACAGGATGAATGTGAGTTACTTTTTTTTTTTTAAAGAAATCATATGATCATAGTATTAAATGTAGAATAAACATTTGACAAAAGACAGACCTAGTCATGATAAAATTCTTAGCTGACTAGGAATAGAGGGACCTTCTTCAACTTGTTCAGGAACATCTACAAAAAGCCAACAACTTAGCACTATACAAAATGGTAAAAAACTGGCATTTTCCTTCTGAGACTAAAGAATAGGTATTCTTTCTCAATACTCTTCATTCATCTTTATACTGGGAATCCCAATTACTACAATAAGCCAAGGAAATATATAAAGGTATATAATTTGGAAGAAATGAAATAAAACTGTTATTCACATACTCACATCTGTTATTCACAGATGACTTATCTATGTAGAAAGTTCTAACAAAGTTATAATTAAAAAAGAAAAAACTTCCAGAATATACAAGTATAACAAAATAAAAAAATATATACAATATACAAAAGTCGACAGCTTTCTTATATACCAGAAATGAAGGGATTTGAAGAAAAAAAAAACCTTATAATAGTAATAAAAATTAAATATTTAGTTATAAATCTGACAAAATAATGTGAACAAAAAAACCTTTAGTTAGCTTGAGAGAATAAAGAGGGAGTTACAACTTACAGGAGCTGGGACTCATGAGCAGAAACTGCCTCAGGATCCAGTGCCAGGACAGGAATTACTGGAAACTCAGTGTAGACAAGTCTAAGAGTTAAAAAGTCCAGAGGGACCAGGTCACGGAGGGAGCCACACAATATTGTGAGATTTATTTCTAGGAGTTTGACCACTATAAATGGAGAAAAGTCCCTTTGTGCTTCTGGCAGAGAGGAAAAGTAACCATTTTGAAAAACGCCAGAGCACTCCATTCTTCTTAACAAGGCCTGACCTTAGGGTCAGATGAGCAATATATACAAGACAGATGGAAATCCTTAAAACTAGTTTTGTACTAGTTAACCATACTACTGCTGTAATTACATGAACCTGTTGTAGTACAAGCACAACCTAACTGACATGGAGGGAGGGAAATAGTCAACTCCAGCCCACTCTAGCCATTCTGTCCCTTAAAAAAAAAAAAAAATTAACATATAATGCCTTATCTGTTCCAGGGGTACAGTCTGTGATTCATCTAAAAAGGTAGGAAAACACTGAGACACCTGAGAAGGCAATTCCACAGGCACAGGCTCACTAAAAGACTGAGACCTAATCACTGAACCATAGAATGCTTCCCCTCCCTGTACTCCTTACCACATTTACTAAAGTCCTATTATAGCAATTCCTTTTAGCCAGAGCATCACATCGGACTATCAACAAAAAATAACAAGATGCACCAAATGACAAAAAAGACAAAACAATATGAAGAGATGGAGCAAGCATCAGAAACAGACATGGTATGGATGTTAAAATTATCAGGCTAGGAATTTAAAACAACTGTGATTTATATGCTAAGGACTTTAATGGATAACAAAGACAGAATGCAAAAACAGATGAGCAATATATGCAGAGAGATGAAAATCTTAAAAAAAAAAAAATGCTAGAGACCAAAAACACTGTAACAGAAATGAAGGAAGGATACCTTTGATGGGTTTATTAGGAGACTGGACACAGCTGAGAAAAGAATCTCTGAGCTTAAAGAAATTTCAATTGAAGACTCTAAAAATGAAAAACAAAGACTGGAAAAAAAATCCAGAATATCCAAGGATTGTGGGACAACTACAAAAGTTGTAACATACACAATATAATAGGAATATCAGAAGGGGGAAAAGATTAAACAGAGAGAGTGAGAGAGAGAGAGAAAGAAGAAAATACTTGAAGCAATAGTGGGTGAGAATTTCCCCCAATTAATGTGAGACACTAAAAAAGAGATCCGGGAAGCACAGAGGATACCAAGTAGGATAATTCCCCAAAAAGCTAAACCTGAACATAACATTGTCAAACTACATAAAATCAAAGATAAATGAAATATCCTGAAGGAAGCCAGAGGAAGAAGATATCTTACCTATAGAGGAACAAAGTAAGAATTCCATCTAACTTCTACTTAGAAACTATACAAGTAAGAACAGAGAGGAACAGAGAGGAGTTAAATATTTTAAGTTTTTTTTTTGGGGGGGGGACACCAACCTAGCATTCTGTACCCTGCAAAATCATCATTCAAAAATTAAAGGAGAGGTGGGTATTGGGTGTCTGACTCTTGGTTTCAGCTTGGGCCATGGTCTTGCGGTTCACAGAATCAAGCTCTGAGTCTGGTTCTGTGCTCACTAAGGAGTCTGATTGGGACTCTCTCTTCTCCCTCTTCACCCCACTAAAATAAACAAATAAAAAAAATAACAAATAAACAAAATAAAATAAAATTTAAAAATTGAAGGAAAGATAAAGACTTTCTCAGACAAACAAAAAACTTAGGGAATTTGTTGCCAGTAGAACTGCCTTGCTAGAAATTTTTTTTAAAAAAGTTATTTAGAAAAAAAGGAAAATTACATAGGTCAGAAATTTATGTACATAAAGAAAAGAAGAGCATAATTAGTCATTAACAAAACTAATGTCCAAATTAAAACCACAATGAGATACCACTCAACAACTCTTAGAATGGCTAAAATTAAAAAGAATGCCCATACTAAATGTTAACAAGTATGTGGATTAACTGGAACTCTTGTACACTGCTGATGGTAAGGTAAATTGGTATAACTACTTTGTAAAGCATTTTGGCAATTTTTTAAAAAGTTAAACATACAGGAGAAGGGAGCTGAGGGAAATTAGAGGGGGAGATGAACCATGAGAGACTATGGACTCTGAAAAACAATCTGAGAGTTTTGAAGGGGTTGGGGGTGGGAAGTTGGACCAGCCTGGTGGTGGGTATTGTGGAGGGCATGTATTGAATGGAGCACTGGGTGTGGTGCATAAACAATGAATTCTAGTACACTTAAAAATAATTAAAAAATTAAAAAAAATAATTTAAAAAAGTTGAACATACATTTGTTATAGGATACAACTATTTCATTCCTAGTTTTTAAGCCAAAAAATGAAAACAAATGTTCATACAAAAATTTGTGCATAAATACTCATAGGGGCTTTAACTGTAATAGAAAAAAAATGGAAATAACCTAGCTGTCCATCAACATATGAATGGAAAATCAAACACCATAAATATACACATTGAGATATTACTCAGAAAAAAATGGAGGTAAACTATTGATAAGTGGCATATGTATGAATTTTAAAAAACCTATGATGAGTGGAAGCAGCCTAAAAATCAGATAAGGGAAAAAAAAAAAAGCATGTTCTGTAGGACCCCATATTTATAAAATTCCATAAAATCTGAACTAATCTGTAGTGATCGTAAACAAATCTGCATTTTATTGGGCATGGAGGGCAATGGAGAGGGGCAGGAGGGAAGGACTACCTAGAGTATTGAGGAAACCTCTGAGGGTGATAAATGTACTTGTTATCTTGGTATTTGTGATGATTGCTGGGGCATAAAAATATGTCATATTTGGCGCTCATGGGTGGCTCAGTGGGTTAAGCCTCTGCCTTCGGCTCAGGTCATGATCTCAGGGTCCTGAGATGGAGCCCCACATCAGGGTCTCTGCTCGGTGGGGAGCCTACTTCCCCACCACCTCCCTCCCCGTCACGCTCTCTCTCTGCCTGCCTCTCTGCCTACTTATGATCTCCCTCTCTCTCTGTCAAATAAAATCTTTTTTTTAAATGTCAAATTTATCAAGTTGCATTATTTATTCATTTATTTAATTGAGAGAGACAGTGTGAGCAGCAGGAGGGCCAGAGAGGGAGAGAGAGAATCTTAAGCAAGCTCCATGCCCAGCATGGAGTTCAAATCAGGGCTAAATCTCCTGACCCTGAGATCATCACCTGAGCTGAAATCAAGAGCCAGATGCTTAAATGACTGAGCCACCCAGGTGCCCCAAACTGCATTTTTTTAAAAAATGTGTAGTTTACATTTAATGCAATTCCTATCAAAGTACCATCCATCTTTTTCAAAGAAATGGAACAAATAATTCTAAAATTTATATGGAACCAGAAAAGACTCGAATAGCCAAAGGGATATTGAAAAAGAAAGCCAACGTTGGTGGTATCACAATTCCGGACTTCAAGCTCTATTACAAAGCTGTCATCATCAAGACAGCATGGTACTGGCACAAAAACAGACACATAGATCAATGGAACAGAATAGAGAGCCCAGAAATAGACCCTCAACTCTATGGTCAACTAATCTTTGACAAAGCAGGAAAGAATGTCCAATGGAAAAAAGACAGCCTCTTCAATAAATGGTGCTGGTAAAATTGGACAGCCACATGCAGAAAAATGAAATTGGACCATTTCCTTACACCACACACAAAAATAGACTCAAAATGGATGAAGGACCTCAATGTGCGAAAGGAATCCATCAAAATCCTTGAGGAGAACACAGGCAGCAACGTCTT
Organism: Mustela nivalis; assembly: GCF_964662115.1. Taxonomy (NCBI): domain Eukaryota; kingdom Metazoa; phylum Chordata; class Mammalia; order Carnivora; family Mustelidae; genus Mustela; species Mustela nivalis. Next base: position 35,085,260 of record NC_139036.1, read on the forward strand.
CGACCTCTGCCGCAACAACATCTTCCTAGGAACAACGCAAAAGGCAAGGGAAGCAAGGGAAAAAACGAACTATTGGGATTTCATCAAGATCAAAAGCTTTTGCACAGCAAAGGAAACAGTTAATAAAATCAAAAGACAACTGACAGAATGGGAGAAGATATTTGCAAACGACATATCAGATAGAGGACTAGTGTCCAGAATCTATAAAGAACTTAGCAAACTCAACACCCAAAGAACAAATAATCCAATCAAGAAATGGGCAGAGGACATGAACAGACATTCTGCAAAGAAGACATCCAGATGGCCAACAGACACATGAAAAAGTGCTCCATATCACTCGGCATCAGGGAAATACAAATCAAAACCACAATGAGATATCACCTCACACCAGTCAGAATGGCTAAAATCAACAAGTCAGGAAATGACAGATGCTGGCAAGGATGCGGAGAAAGGGGAACCCTCCTACACTGTTGGTGGGAATGCAAGCTGGTGCAGCCACTCTGGAAAACAGCATGGAGGTTCCTCAGAATGTTGAAAATAGAACTGCCCTATGATCCAGCAATTGCACTATTGGGTATTTACCCTAAAGATACAAATGTAGTGATCCAAAGGGGCACATGCACCCGAATGTTTATAGCAGCAATGTCCACAATAGCCAAACTATGGAAAGAACCTAGATGTCCATCAACAGATGAATGGATCAAGAAGATGTGGTATATTACACAATGGAATACTATGCAGCCATCAAAAGAAATGAAATCTTGCCACTTGCGACAACATGGATGGAACTAGAGCGTATCATGCTTAGCGAAATAAGTCAAGCAGAGAAAGACAACTATCATATGATCTCCCTGATATGAGGAAGTGGTGATGCAACATGGGGGCTTAAGTGGGTAGGAGAAGAATCAATGAAACAAGATGGGATTGGGAGGGAGACAAACCATAAGTGACTCTTAATCTTACAAAACAAACTGAGGGTTGCTGGGGGGAGGAGGTTTGGGAGAAGGGGGTGGGATTATGGACATTGGGGAGGGTATGTGCTTTGGTGAGTGCTGTGAAGTGTGTAAACCTGGTGATTCACAGACCTGTACCCCTGGGGATAAAAATATATGTTTATAAAAAATAAAAAATTAAAAAAAAACAAACAACAACAACAACAAAAAAAACAAACCCCGAACTATTAAAAAAAAAAAAATGTGTAGTTTACTATATGTCAACTATAACTCAATAAGGCTCTTTAAAAAGAATAAGGTTAACTGAAAGCCAACAGAAAGGGCAAAGAAACACAACTCATTAATTGAAATTTGAAATGGAATCAAAAGAAAAAGAAACACTGTAAATAAAAGGTAAAATAGTATTTAAAATAGGTACAAGTATATTGGCAATCTCAGTAAATATAAATGGTTTAAATTCACAAGTTAAAAAACAGACATTCATATAGAAAAACAAAATAAAGCTATATTTCTTCATCCAAAATACACCTAAAACTATAATAGCAGAGAGAAGTTGAAAGTAAAAATCTGAAAAATAATCCAGCCTGCACATATTAACATCAACAAAAATCTAGTGTAGCAGTGTTAATAAATGGCAAAACAGTGTTTATGCCCCCCCAAAAAAGGAATTTTAGGAATAAAGAGAGTCATTGGCAATGTAAACAAAGGCTTAACATTTCTACACATTTATAAATAATTTATACATTATCTCTAAATAAAGGTCGAGATAGTTAAGCTGAGAAACCTCTAAGATCATCTTCACCAGAATCGCCTACAGAATTCAATGTTTCAATTCAATGTCTAAAAAAGCAAATCAGAACTGCTGAATTTAAGGTCCAACATTAAGCAATTTTAGGAACCATAGTAATGGTTTTTAAGCTCATAGATGTTTAAGAAATTGATGTCTGCAGGTAAGCTGTTCCCGGAACACATTTCAAATTTTCCAGAGAGTGGTAAATAGAATGAAATGAACCAGTGGTTTTCTGACTTGAGCAAATACCAGAATTATCTGTAGGGATTATTAAAACATAGATTGTTGAGCCTCACCCCAGAGTTTCTCACTTAGTGAATCTAAGCTGAGGCCTGCATTAGCATTTATAATACTCTCTCAGGGTATCTGGATGCTACTGTTCCAAGGATTGTACTTTAAGAACTGACAAAAGGAGATATCAAGTTCATGGTAATGTCTAGTGCGGTGCCATTCTTCCTGCCTTGTATCAAAGGACAATGACACTGAAAGAGAAAGTATGGGGCTCCTGGGTGGCTCAGGGGATTAAGCCTCTGCCTTCAGCTCATGTCATGACCCCAGGGTCCTGGGATCAAGCCCCACATCAGGCTTTCTGCTCAGCAGGGAGCGTGCTTCCCCCTCTCTCTGCCTGGCTCTCTGCCAACTTGTGATCTCTGTCTGTCAAATAAATAAATAAAATCTTTAAAAAAAAGAGAGAGAGAGAGAGAAAGTACTTAGGAAAGACCCATATTAGAAAAGCAAAATTTGTCCTCCTTATTAGGATCTTGTCAATTAACTTTTATGTCTATCTTCAATTAATGTTACTTGTGTCATTGTTGGTATGTAACTCCTCACACTCACATACATTGTTGGTATGTAACTTCTCACTCTAACCCTACATTATCAATCCTATTGATGTCACCTCTATTAGAATCTCTTAATTCAGGGGCACTTGGGTGGCTCTGTGGGTTAAAGCCTCCACCTTCGGCTCAGGTCATGATCTCAGGGTCCTGGGATCAAGCCCGGCATCGGGCTCTCTGCTCAGCAGGGAGCCTGCTTCCCCCTCTTTCTCAGCCTACCTCTCTGCCTACTTGTGATCTCTGTCTGTCAAATAAATAAATAAAATCTTTTATAAAAAATCTCTTAATTCTGGTGGTCTTCTCAACTTCTATCTCACCCACTCAGAATTTCTCAGCTGAATATGAAAAAAGTGTCTGACTGATCTCCCACCTCCAAATTCTCCAATAAAAGCCATTTTACAACTTTATGTGCTAGTTTCAAAGCATGGCTTGAGTTATTTCACTTATTTCTTCAAAAGTGCTGAGGCCTTCCTGTGTAGCTGGGTATTTTACATGCAATGTGGAATAACCATGAAAATGCTTAACATGACATTAACTCATTCCCTTAATAAATATTCATCGATTGCATAATATGTGCAAGGCTCTATGCTAGGCTCTGGTGCTAAAAGAGACAAAAACTGGTCCTTCCCTCATTCAGATATACACAACAGAGAAGGCAGACATAGAACAGGTGATCACAAATGGGAGACTAACAACACGGAAGCTTAATGCCTTTCATGATATGGCCTAAATTCCCTACAGATACAAATTTCTTCATACACCTGTACATATTTCATATGAATCATGTCATACTATTTTCCTTCCCCTGAAAATGTCTAATTATTCCTTGTCTTTGTAGTTGTACTGCTATCTGGAATGCTTTTCCTTTAATTTCCCCCATTTGGGATCCCACTCATCTTTAAAGATCCAATTTAAAAGTCTTCCTTATTCCCTAAGTCAGAATTGACTGCTCCGTCTTCTGCACTCCTACAGCATATCGAATTTCAATTTGTATAGTGACTTACTTATCAGTCACTCCCACTAGTGCATCCTATGGGAGGCCAGAGCTGTGCCTGCCATGGCCACCACAGCATCTTGTACAGAGCATAAATTTAAATCATGCTTGTTGAATAAATGAAAAATGTAATTTAAACTTTTTATTTTTTTGCCTTGCAGACAAAATAACAGTTGGTGACTACATTGATTTCGCTTTTTAACCCATTGCTATAGAAGCTGAGAGATAAGGGAAAATAAGTCTTCATGTTCCCAGTACAAATTAAAGTGAAGAACTAAAGTCTCAAAAATCTACTCTTTCTTAATTATCCACTAACTAAAATCAATCAAAATGACGTGATAACTATTTCTGATTTTTAGGGGTAGTTATATGTGTAGCACCCTTTTAATTAATTTAAGATATACTAAAACATATATATTTATAAACCATATCCACAACTGAGCTGGTTTTTATTTCTGTAACACTTCAAGTCACCTACGATCAGAATTTCAGCATCTTAACCAATGACGTAATATATTTTTGTCTCGTAAAATACCCAAAAGCTTTGTCAACCAAACTTCTGTGCCAAAATCAACAGAAAGAAACTGTAGATTGTGAGGAAAAGTGGTAACTGACTGACTGATCTCCCACCTCCAAATTCTCCAATAAAAGCCATTTTACAACTTTATGTGCTAGTTTCAAAGCATGGCTTGAGTTATTCACTTATTTCTTCAAAAGTGCTGAGGCCTTCCTGTGTAGCTGGGTATTTTACATGCAATGTGGAATAACCAAAATGATGATGATTTTACAAAATGACAAGCTAGCCAAATTAATGCTTAACCTGTATTTAATTAAAGTAAATAGTGTAATTTGAAAATCCATCAGTGTACTAAACATGTTAATTTTAGGGCCTGCTATGACCATAGCTGTTTCTAGGTAAAATAGACCTTGCTTGCAGCCCTCATTAGAAAGCAATGTCGAACATCCATGTTGGGTATTTGGTCTGTCTTGTTTTGAAAGATTTATGTATTTATTTTAGAGTGAGAGAGAGAGCGAGCTAGCACAGGAGTGGGGGAGGGACAGAGAGAGAGAATCTCAAGCAGACCCCCTGATGAGGTAGAGCCCTACTCGGGGCTCGATCCCAGGACCTTGAGACCAAGCCAAAACCAAGAGTTAGCCACTCAACCAACTGAGCCCCTTCATGTTGTGTGCAGCACTAAAAGTTAGTATGAAATTAGCTTCAAGCTGCAGATGATGGCTAACAAAAGGGAAATGGTAATCCACAATAACAGTGAAACAGAAGTATAAAAATCAATCCTGTCACTGGATTCCTAAAGCTTAATGACCTGTCTTCATGTGCATTTTTTTTTCAGTTAGGTTTGTTAAGGTATAATTTACATGTGGTAAAATTCACCCTACTTAGATGTATAGTTCTATGAATTTTGACAGATATATACTATCCTTTTACCACCACCACAATCAGGGTATAGAATATTCCCATGGCCCCAGGAAGTTTTCCTGTTTTATTAATTGCTCTACTAGCTGTCCTGAGAAGTGTTCTTGATTCCCATCGTGTCTAGTTACATTGAGCCAAAGAGGTCAGACCCCCAAAAGTACGCACTCTATGATTTCATTTATCTATATTATTTATATTATATATAACATACAAATATTACATTCATCTGTATTTTTTCCCCATATCTATAATTTTAGGAACCATGACGGTTTTTACCCCTGGGGATATGAAATGAGGCTAATGACTGAAATGGGACCTGAGTGGAGCCGATGGGATACTGACAATGATATCTTCTTGTTGTGATATGAGTGATGGTTATACAGGTATATTTGGTATGTAAAAATTTATTGATTACTAGGAATATGACTTTTCAAAATTTTCTGTATATATGTTATACAGTGTATAAAAAGCATACCCCTCTCCAAGAAAAAAAAAAAAAAACTTCCAATCATTGCCACAATGTCTCTGAGTAAAAGTCAAAATCCTGGGGTGCCTGAGTCAGTCAGTCAGTTGAGCTTAGTTTTAGGTCAGGTCATGATCTCATAGCTGTGAAATCCAACCCCATATTGGGCTTTTTGCTCAGCATGAAGTCTGCTTCAGATTCTCTCTCTGTCTGCTCCTTCCCCGCTCATGCATGCTTTCTTGTTCTCTCATACTCTCTCTCTCAAATTAAAAATATAGATGTATGTAGTTGTATGTAGTTTTAAAAATACATATTTTTTTTTAAGTCACAATCCTTACCCGTGCTAAAAGGCAATATATGACCTGCTCACCCTTTGCTACTCCGTTCTCTTTGTCCATTCATTTCGAGCCATATTGACCTCTTTGTTATTCCAAGCACTCACACAGGGTATGCTTTTCACTTAGCCCTTTTAAATACTGGTTGTTTTCTTGCTTGGTACACTTCCTACCTATAAATCCCTTACATTCTTCAAGTTCTTGTTCAAATATCATCTCAATAAAGTCTATCTTGACCACCTTTTTTTTTTTTTTTAAGAGAATTTATGCTCTACTTCACTACTGAAATGGAAGAAGCCATACGTTCAATAGAATTTGGGGGGAAAGTTAGACGTTCATTTTTTAACATGATTGAGTTTTCTGTTAGTCACCACATGGGAATAATGAGTAATCAGTTGTAATTACAAAATCCAAAGTGCAAGAGAAGTTAATCAGAATATACACATTTTGGAGTAGTATATTCTAGGGATATTTAAATCTTTGGAATCATGATGTCATGCGGGGGTGTAGGAAGAAGAGAGAGAGAGGATGAACATAGAGACCAAGAACTGAACACTGAGGCAAACCAACTTCAGGAAGTGCTAGAACTAGGGAGAAAGGGGAAAGTCAACAGAGAAACTGAGAAGAACAAAACTAGTAAGGGAGGACAAAAACCAAACTATCATGCTGACTTGGAAACCAAGTTAATCAAGTACACAAAGAAGGGATGACAAGCTATGGAAGATCCTGCTTAAAGTTAGTGGAACCAAACAATTTGTTATCGAAACTAAGACACTTTTGAGCTTGGGCAGCAGTTTTAAAACAGAACTATCTTGGAAAACCATGACCGTATGGTCGTAACATGTGTAGGTCGAGTAAGGTAAGGACTGAGAATTTAGCAATGTGAAGGATACTATGGAAATGCAGATAGTGCAATGTGGGGAGTTGGGAGAATGGAGTGGATTGGATTGTAGTGTTTCTCCAAATTCATGTCACCTGGATCCTGAGAATGGGACTTCATTTGGAAATAGAGTCTTGGCAAATATAATATAATATAATTCTATTATATATAATTATAATTATAATAATATAAATATAATAAGCAAAGGATCAAGATAGAATCATACTGGATTAGAGTGGGGGTTAAATCTAATAAGAAGGAAGGACACCAAAAGACATACCAAGAAGGTGGCCATGTGAAGATGAAGACAGAGCTTAGAATTAAGCTGCTACAAGTCAAGTAATGCCTGGGACCACCAGAAGCTGACGGAGACAAGGAAGGATTCTCCCCCAGAGCCTACAGAGGGAGCCTGGCCCTACAGACACATTATCAGATTTCTGGTCTCAAGAACTGTGAACTAAGAACTTTCTGGTTTTTTAAATCATCTAGTATTTTGGGACTTTGTAATGGCAGCCCTACAAACTAACACAGGAGGGAGGTAAAAAGCAAACTGTAAAGGAGTTTCAGAAGAATAGGAGAAATTAGAGGTATGGAAGAGTTCTCCTAACTGCCTTATAAACTAATTATCTGTGTTGAAGGACAAGCTTTTTATTTCTGATCTATTGCAAAATATCCTTTGTATGAAATATGACAGAGAGAAACAATTTACTCCAAACATGAAACAAAGAACCCAAAACATGCAAAACATGAGCCATATTTTGTTATTTGATTCAACTAATGTGTTAAATAATTCTACAAGCAGTTGCTAAAAATTGTTTCTAAATACTAACCTTCCATCCCTGTTATCTTTTCACAGAAGAGGACTCACAGTTCAGGGACTGGAATGGGTCCATAGGCCACCGATGTAGAGTGTCACTAAAGATCTTAAGAGAAAATCAAGCCTGATTCTTTTACTTGATAAAGTTACTCTGTTGGAATATTGTTTATGTTTCTCTTTTACATTTTCCTAGAAATTCTAGTGACAACTATATATGACCTTAAAGGTATGACTATAATTCTGTAAAAAATGTAACTTTGATGAAAATAGGACCACCTGCACCAAACGTGCAGTGTCTACTGTTTGGCTCCTACCTGGGTACTCTGACATTCCTCTTGCTATTTCTTTGAGCTCTGCCTCTACTTTCCATGTAAATCTGCTTCTGATGGCCTGGACTGCAACACTTCTTCATGATATTTTTCTTTGGATATTGCAACTACTTTTTTCCACAAAAAGCCTAGGACATGATTTTATCCTACTGTACAAGTGCAATGGTATGAAAATCCAGCTCCCCTGCTTCCAATAGGATCTTACACTGAGGTATAATTTACACTCCAGAGCATCCCTTGGGAGCAGGCTGAAACTAGACTTTGTAATCACACACTGATTTGGCTTCTTTTCCTATTTCTCTACTTTCTCGTTTTTTCATGGAAGTGCTTCCACAATAAGCACTTGTGTATGAATCCTCATCTCATGGTCTGCATCTGGGCAATCTGAGTTAAGACCAAATATAGTGACCTGCAATACAGAAAATGATTCATGAAGCAGCTTCCTATTTCTGATGCGTGATGACATTCATGAATTAGAGTAAGTAAGCAAGCTAGGGCTTGATTGCAAGGGCTAATGGAGGAAAAGTTTCGCCAAACCTTAAATCTTTTCTATAAAATTTGAAATGCATAGAGATATAAGAGGAGTTTTATTTATTAACAAACATTTAGAGTTTTATTCAAGGTAAAATTTCTCTCTGCAGCAAAACGTTAGTTTGGTTTTAGAAATATAACGTGAACTATAATTAGTATGTTTTCTTTTTTTCCTGTGCTCTGGATATTTTCCTTGGTATTTGATGTTTTCTTCCTCTAGCTGGCATCTTTATATACAGATGTTTGAATTTTATAATATATACATATAAGTTATGTCTATATAACAAATTCAGTAAAACATATGTTATTATAATCAAATATAGCTTGAAAATACCCAATCTATGTGTCTACGTTGCGGAAAGGTCAACAATTATGAATTACTCTTTCCCTTGGACTTTTATACTCATAGCAGATTTTAGTGGAGAATGGAGAAAAATCAGATATAATTTATTTGATCTGCAACTAATTTAATTTTTATACAATAAACAAGGCTCAAACTGTGAATGCCTTACAGTTTTTCACTTCATACAGGCTTAATATGAATTACTTCTGCTTGATTCTTAAACATGCTTATTTAGAAGCAAACCAATTTTACACTGCTGCCCTATTAGTTAATCTAAAGCTCTAGACTATTATAAAAAATTTGGATATTGAGTCAAATAACAGGAACTGGCTACATTGATACTGTCTTTCCATCATACATAAGGACTTTGCACCAATGTAACCAGACACTTAAGATGTTTTTGGAAGCATCTTTTGCTTAATAAAAAGATAAACTAGAGTTAGTAAAACAGATTATAAGATTGTAATACATCATGAAATTCATCTCCACTACTTCCAGCTCTGTCAGTTTTCCAATGCCCTGGCACTACTAGTCAGATGCATTTGGATGAAAAACCATCCACAAAGTTCGCAGGCCAACCAAGGAAAGAGAACAAAACTTCTGACAGAAGCAAATTCCAAATCTGGCTTATTGCGGCAGCTTCTGAAAAGTCATTTCATATTTCCATTTTTTTCCTCCTGTGAAAAGATGTGAACGATAAAAATGGAAATGCCTTGCAAAAAAAAAAAAAGACAAAAAAGTTCTTTGATAGGAATGTTATAATAATCTAAGTAAAACCATCCTTTCGCTGCTTTGTGGAATTTTTAGAGGGGGACATTTCTCATGAGTCTCCAGTGATGCGAAGTTGGTGACAGTATGCCAAGGCTGCAAGGGAATTCAAAAGGCCCTTCTCCTTTAGGTCATGAAGATTCTGGGAGAGATCATGGCTCTACAGGCTATGGAAAGTCAGAGGAACAGAAGAAAAGCATTTCTACAATTAAGTCAGTACAAAATGAACTGACATAATATTAGTAAAGGTAACAATTTTAAAAGAAGAAATACTATTTTGTGTGAAAGGCAGCACTGACTCTAATAAGTAGCTTATAAAATGTCAAGAATTTCAGCAATAAAATTGTATTACAGTCAAGAACTGGAGAAGATATATTCCTTAATTTCTATTAACCCAACCTCATATACTTTCCAACCCTAAACTGACCCAAAAGGAACCAACAGTTAGTGAGACTCTTAATGTTAAAATCCAGAAATCTGACCCTTAGAAATTCTGTAATAATCAGGTTATCTTTGGTATATACAGAAAGCAGAGTTACAGAACGTAACTCTATGTCACTCAATGTTGTCTCAAATCAACATTAGCCTTATAGTTTGTAGGAACATCTTGATAAGAAGGTTCTAAGTGTGTCTGGACTCACAAAAAGGCAATGATTGTTAGAAAAATGTTCCTGCAGGATGGGAATTTTTGTTATTGTTATTGGTGCTTACTTGCCTACTTTGTTTTATATACTGCAATGATCCTATAAATTAGAAGATTCAAACTCTCAGTAGTCATTTTAGCTTCCTAATGCCCTAAGCCCCTTGGCCTTTGGCCAAGCCTGAGAAACATTCCCTTTGTCATTCCCAGTGTATTGCTGCAGCCCTGTGGTCCCTTCTAACTGGTCTTGGTAAGGCTGGCAACTTGCCGGTCTTGACAACAGATGCAAGCATACATTCATTCCCCAGTACACAGCTCTAAGCCTGGTAAGTCCAAGGTCAATGCCTAGACCTCTCTGGGTATTTTACCAGAACTAGGTTCAAGCCTTCTTTGAACTTCTGTTTATTCCACCACCTACGGGATTTTGATGATACGTTTAGTCTAAGAACAAAGATTACAAATCTACTGTCCCAGAGTCATCAAGTCACAGTTATTTATTGAGAAGCTCATGCTATGTAAGGAGAAAATGTTAAGATTTTTTCTACTTGAGCACCTCCCTGACATGAGTTTAAAGGTGGTTATCTCCTCCCCACCCAAAAGGAAACAAAGATCTTTTAAAGTTGAGAAATCAATTTTCTGAAGACCATATTTTATTGGGGCAAATAATTAAAAAAAAAAATGTCAAAACTGAACATAAGGACTGCCCTGATAATGAATATCTTTTTTTTTTTTTTTTTTTTTTTAAAGAATGGTGGTAGGGGTGCCTAGGTGGCTTAGTCAGTTAAGTGTCTATCTTCCGCTCAGGTCATGATCCCAGGGTCCTGGGACTGAACCCCACATCAGACTCCCTGCTCTCTCCCTCTGCTTCTGCATACTTGCATGCTCTCTCTCTCTCTCTCTTGCTTGCTCTAATAAATAAATAAATAAATAAATAAATAAATAAATAATCTTTTTAAAAAATAAAATAAAATGGTGGTGAAGGGAGTGGTTGATTAGTCTCTTAGAGAGCTGGTTCTGTTGGCTGTAAGTGTGTAATCTTGCACTGTTCATCTCAGTGCCACAGAGTTCAGACTCTTGAATGTTTGAGTGTTCTTTAGAAAATGGCACTATCCCTTGCCATTTCAGGGAGGTGGGTCCTTTTGAATTTGTTTTGATTTTTCAAGTAAGCCTATATCCTTCTCTCTAAGATTCAACCTACCTTTTTTGATGATGTCTTTATTTTCATGTTAATAGGAAAGAGGCACAGCCCATTAAAGATCCAATATATCTTTTTAAAATGTTGACTAAAAACAGAAGTTATAAAGGACCTAATTCGGTGCTTCGGCAGTTACAAATCAAAACCACAGCAGCTTGGGCTTTTGTGTGTAGCTAAGATATCCATAGCTCTTATATTATTAATCTTTTCACTTATGCTACATTAGCTTGTCATGATTTGTGCCATTACACTCATTTTCCATCCTTATTCCAGTCTTTGTGGTTTCAACGTGGTGAAATATAAACCTGCAGTATTGCAATATTAAAACTGCTTTGCTCATTGGCACCTTGAAGAAGCAATGTGTAGGCTAGTGTCCTGGCTAGTGACAGCCTAGTTTTTTCCCTAAACAATATTTCCCTTGGGACGCCTGGGTGGCTCAGTTGGTTAAGCGGCTGCCTTCGGCTCAGGTCATGATCCCAGCGTCCTGGGATGGAGTCCCACATCGGGCCCCTTGCTCGGCAGGGAGCCTGCTTCTCCCTCTGCCTCTAGCCTGCCTCTCTGTCTGCTTGTGCTTGCGCTCTGTATCTCTCTCTCTCTCTCTCTAACAAATAAATAAAAATCTTTAAAAAACAAAAACAAAAACAATATTTCCCTGGACAATTGGTGTACCTAACGGAGCCTAACGGAAGATTTGAGGCTGTGCAACACTCTGTAGTGTTGCTAATAGGCTATTTTAATACCTACAGGGTTGCCTTTAGGTTACAGGTGAACATTTAGGACCCCACATTTAGACTTGGTACGTTGAAAGATGGGCGGGACTCTAGGCTAGTAAGGGGGGAAAAAAAGGGTATCAGGGGGCGCCTGGGTGACTCAGTGGGTTAAGGCCTCTGCTTTCAGCGCAGGTCATGATCCTAGGGTCCTGGGATCGAGCCCCACATCAGGCTCTCTGCTCAGCACGGAGCCTGCTTCCCCCACCCTCTGCCTACTTGTGATCTCTCTCTGTCAAATAAATAAATAAATAAATAAATAAATTTATTTTTAAAAAAGGGGCATCAGAAGTCAGGCTAGAGAGAATTGGCTATAGTCCTTGATCCTGAAGGGAAAATTCAATAACACAAATTAAAATGCCCAGAGGGCAAGCTTAACTTCCACCTGAACTAGTGTTGGTATTTAATTTTGTGGCCAGAATGAAGTTGTACTTTCCAGAGAGACAGATCTTGAAATGTCATAATGGCAATACTATGGTTCTGTTCATTTCTTTTGTTCACCTCTGATTTGTAGCCTAGTAAACACATGCTTTATTAGGGAGATGAGGATCCAGGCCAAGGGACAAGGTATTAGCAAGACTTCGGCAAATTTTCATTTCCAATGCTTTATTGAAGAAGGTTATGAATCAGGTCAGGTATTTGTGTTTCCATATCCCACTTACAGTCTAGAAAACAACCAGCGGGAGACTTGGCACTTGCATTCTCTGGCAGAGACAGTTTACTATAAGACTCAGGTGGACTATTCACATAAACCCATTAATAGTAAGTATAACGTAAGGGATACATTTGAGTCAAAAGTGATGAACCAAACCATCACATGTCATAGGAGAGGAGTATCATGGGACAAACCCAAGGTGTAAACTCAGGATGAAGTGACAAATAAAATGGTAAGAGGATTCTGAACAAATTGTAAATCAGGTGTAGGGGGAGACAAAACAAATAGTTCAACATGTAGAATATTACCAAAGAGGATATTATTTGAGATAAGCTGTTTGGTTTAAAGAATCATAATCTGGCCGAGTAAAAGTGAAATCTAGTTCTAAACAGTAGGTACACCCAGTGGAAGTCAAGGAAAACACTTTTTTTGTGTGAGTAGATGGATGGCAGAATTTACACAACTCCCATGGACAGGAGTCTTCCTGAGGTTAATTCCAGCCCCATCCAGCTGGGAGGTGAAGGAAACTGTAGCAGAAATGGATGGGCTAAAGCCAAAGGTGAGAAGGGTTTGCATCAAATGACAGGATTGAGAAACAAGGAACTGGCCAAATATGGGCAGACACTGTCCCATAAAGTCTTGTAGTCTAAGATATCCATTAAGCCATATTTATAGTTGTTAGAACCATCTTCCCTCTTCACCTGCACCAAATCTGCCAGCTGGTCCCATCAGTTGTATTCCTGAAACAGAACTGAAGGCTGCCCGTCTTCTCCAGCTACACTCCCACCATGGTAAGCAATTCTGCCCTTGGCTTCGCCTGCTGCTTCCTAATCAGTCCTTCTGCTTTCACTGTTGCCACATACCCCACCCATCCAGATCCATTTTCCTTACAACAGTCAGAGTAATTTTAATGTAGATGCAGGTCATACCACTTTCTGATGTACTCAGAAGAGTCCTAACATCTTATTCTGTCACATGATGTCCTACCTGACCTAGCTTCTGTCTCTGATCTCATCTCCATCACTCTCCTTCTGGCTTATCATATTTCAACCAAATTACCCCTTCATTCCCATGGATTTCTCTTCTTCCAGCTCTTAACAAGTTTTCCTCATTTAACTCCAGTTTTCAGCTCAAACAGCAGTTCCCTACAGTCTGCTCTTAAACTTCCTCTAGTTCAGTTTTTCTCCCTCTCCTATCAACCTCATATTTCACGCCTTTATCAATCAAATGCATATTCTTCCTCTGTCTCCTACCACTAAATTATAGTATCAACAATATTATCTCTCATCCCGTTACCCTAACTCCCGTTCCCAGAATAGGGAAATGAATGAATAAAATGAATGAATGAAATAGTATAAATCTCATTACCACTTTTGTCTAAGTGAAAAGATTTATCTTGATACTTGTTCATCCTTAAATTTCCATTCTTTTCCATGTAGGCAGCTAATCTAGTTTGACATCTTTCTCCTCTTAGATCCAAATGTACTGTGAATAATGCCTGCCCAATGGCAATGATAGTTATCATCTGTAGAACAAATGCTATATGCCAGCCACTGCCCAATCACTTCACGTACACCAATTTAATCCTTATTATAACCTAGTAAGGTAGGTACTAACATCATTAGCCCCATTTTAAAAATGAGAAAACTGGGGGCTCCTGGGTGGCTCAGTGGGTTAAAGCCTCTGCCTTTGGCTCAGTTCATGATCTCAGGGTCCTGGGATTGAGTCCCGCATTGGGCTCTCTGCTCAGCAGGGAGCCTGCTTCCCCCTCTCTCTCTGCCTGCCTCTCTGCCTACTTGTGATCTCTGTCTGTCAAATAAATATATAAAATCTATTTAAAAAAAGAGAGAGAAAATTGAAACACAGGTAGGCTAAAGTAGATAGTGTCACGAGGTTCAAAACTAGGAAACTTTATTTATAGTCCGTACACAATAAAATTGTTCACTCTTTTGTGTTGGAGGACTCCTTGATTTCCCTTAGGAAAGTCACAGATTGCATTTCCTATGACCTTTTCATATAGAGAATTTAGGCAAATCCAAGTTTTATGAAAGGAGAAGCAGTGAGAATCTGGTGTATGTATACGAGACATATTCATCTTTGCCATATTCATGAAATGTGCACTCAAATATTTCTTTTGTGATGCCTAGAGTCACCTGACAGATTCAATGAATATATGTTTTGTGTGAGACAATGTGTTGTAGTTTATTCTCTTCTTCTGAAAGTATGATACTACAGATAGAGTAAAATCAAAAGGGGTGGAGAAAAGCAAGATTCTCCAGAGGACCTTAAATATAAATGTAAATATAAAAGTAGAAATGGCCAGCCATCTCTTGTGTCCAGTGGTATCACAGATCCTTACAGGGCGAATATCATCCATGTTATCCAAATTATACTTAGTAGTTTGGGGGTCATCAGTTTAGCAAAAATCCACATGATCATAATGCAAAGCTGTGAAGAATAAATGGATAGGCAGCAGTCCACAGGCCCAAAGTCGGTCTGCATTTTACTATTTTTAGTGTATGTGTGTGTATGTATGTGTATGTGTGTGTGTGTGTGCCTGTGAACCCATAAGCAGCAGCTTAAAATGAGATCTTGGGTTTTTCTAAGTGTGAACTACATAGCCAGTAAAGCCTGAGAAATATAGGGTCTAAAAATGATGCAGAATCTGTCAAGGATTTTCTCTAACACTGGAAGTGGAACTGACTCATCGTGACGACTTCCTTCTCCTTAAAAAGAGAAAATGGAATTGACAAGGTAGGGTACCAGTTAAATTGCCAGGGTGGGTAGTGAATTCTGAAAAGCCAGAAGCCCTTACTCAAGAGCTAAAGGAATAAACCAAGCTAATGTCTCTAGAGGAAGAATGAAGTCCATATACTTTGGAAATTATATATGTATAGGGTTGGAATAATATAACAGGGGTGTTTACAGTTGATGTTGAAAGAAGGTTTAACAGTTACCCAGTTGTACAAATAGTATATATATATATATATATATATATATATATACACACACACACACACACACACATATATATATTATCTATATACTTTTTTTTTCTGTCCTAGTTTAGGTACTTAGTTCAATTTCTGTTTTCTTATCCAGAAATAAGCCATTTAGTTTTAAAGTATAATGTGCTTTCCTGAGAAGACTTTCAACAACAGAGTGATAGATCATTCACTGTCTTTTACTTAGTATCTATCTATTACTGTTTGACACTGGAGAAGGCACAATGAGCCCAAGTAGCATCTGTGTTCCTAAGATGAATGGAATCTCACAATGTTTTCCAGTAGTCACTAGAAAATACTGAGTATTAGACCAGGTCATGTTTCCAAAAGAAGAACATATGATTACTAAATGTGCACAGATTAAAAGAAAAGAAAAGGAAAAAAAAAAAAAAAAACGCATGTGAGAGCAGTTTAAATTTCTAGCTTTCATTCCTGATAATGCCACCATAATATATTTCAGGTTGTGGCTTGTTAAAGGATGACCAATGACACCAAAATTTAAGAAAAAAAAAAAGGCTTTAAGAAAGTGTGGCAAGGAAGAAATTAATAGCTTATATAATGAATCATCAATATAAACTCCTTCAGTGCACCATTATCCTGGCTCTGCTTCATTGCATTAACCCACGGACACTCTACTGGGCTAACAGCACACAACATGCTTGCCAGGGACAGAGGCAAGAATGACCAGTTTTGATAATAGAATCAGGATATTCAGAGGAGTACAAGTGGATTTATTTTTTTTTTAATTTATTTATTTTCAGAAAAACAGTATTCATTATTTTTTCACCACAACCAGTGCTCCATGCAATCCGCGCCCTCTATAATACCCACCACCTGGTACCCCAACCTCCCACCCCAAGTGGATTTAAAGTGAAAAGAGACAAGGGGCACCTGGGTGGCTCAGTGGGTTAAAGCTTCTGCCTGCCTCTCTGCCTACCTGTGATCTCTGTCTGTCAAATAAATAAAGTTTAAAAAAATTTTTTTTTAAATCTTAAAGTGAAAAGAGACAAACATCTCAGTGCTGTTTGTATGTTTTAAATGCAAAGGAATCTGCAAATATCTGGATAACAGAGTGGATTTTCTTAATGTCAGGGAAACACTGCTTTTGAATAGGGTTAATAGGAAGGCAGAGATGTAATGAGAAAAGAGATCCTTGAATTGCTTCCTCTTACAGTTCTGCCTGGTGAACTAGAATCATGGAAATGTTCGGCTTACTTTATGAATGTGACAGAACCATTTACTTGGTCTAATTCACCAGAGCTGCTTAGGTTTCCTCACTGTCTTTTGTAGCTTCTCTTTGCAAATGACATTTGCATTCCTCTAAAGAGGAACAGAAAATAGGGAGGAGATTCTGCCCTATCCTCAAAGACAACAAGGATTCACCCTAACAAAGCAGTAAAATAGGATAATGACACAATGGAAAATAGAGACAATACAACACTTCATAGGGTTGTCAGGTAGGAAAAATGTGTTGATACATGTAGATACATTTAGCATAGTTTCTGGCCTATACAACATGCTATGTACCTGTATTTCACTCTTGCATCTCTATTTATTTGTCCAAAAAATAGATGCAAAATAGATTCTCATTAGTAACTTATGATATTTCTGCTGATACTGAGATTGTTTGGATAAGGGACAACTGGCCGAAGAAACTCCTGTATTGGCATAATGGTATCACATAACACATCGATTGACTGGAAATCCTGCCTCCATGCAGTCTTTGCAACATACAATATTTTACTCATTTCTAAAAATTCCTAAAAGTCAGACAATAGGTCAATAAGCACAGGAAGCATGAACAACTCAGAACATTTAAATTTACAGCACCTTTCCCATGGAGATTTCTCAATTTTTACCCACTGATGCAACCTATGCTTTCTAGGGAAAGATGAGTTCATAATATTTTGAATTGATCAGAAGCTAACCAGAGAGTCTGTAGAACTTATCAACACTGAAGAGCAATGCTTTATCATCCAGGAATAGATCTGTAAGCCTGGAAACACTGGACAGGGAGCAGTAAGACCTAGGCCACTATAATCAACATTTTGTATTTATCTCTCTCAGGAAAAAAAAAAAAAAAGTTTTAGTTCAAGGAAACCCTGAGTGAACCACTTTAACATTACATTACTTAAAAACAATGAGCTGGGGCACCTGGGTGGCTTAATCGGTTAAGTGTCTGCCTTCTGCTCAGGTCATGATCCTGGGGTCCTGGGACAGAGCCCCACATCAGGCTCTCCCTGCCACTCCCGCCCGCTTGTGGTCTCTCTCTCTCTCCTTCTCTCTGTGTCAAATAAATAAATAAAATTTTAAACAAATAAACAATGAGCCTTGTGAAAATTAAAATTTAACTGAATCTTACATCTATAACATATACAAATGTTATAACATATACAAATGACTAATCAAACAACATCTGAATTATAACAGAGTAAAATGGTAAAGGCACCAAGACAACAGGTGCTTCTCAATATGCACTCCCTGGATTGTGACCAGTCCAAAAATCGTTATAGGACAGGGGTAAGATAAGTACTGAAATTAAGTTAGCGTGCAGCAATGTGCAGAGCAACCTGACACTACTGTGGTATTCAAATGTGTGATATTTAGTTTCCTTGCAATTCCCTTTTATTTCATATTTTAAAAGCACTGGTTTATAATTGGAGATTTAAAACACTGCCTGAGAAGTAAAAACAAAATGAAAGAATGAAAACAGTAAAGGGAAGGTTGGGGCAGAGTCTAAGCCAAGCCACTGAGTACTAAGTAGGATTCATAACTCACCATTAGGAGAAGGCATGGGAATGACCGTGAAAATTAGGACACCCTTGAAGGCCAGTGATGGTATTTTTACACCTATTTCCTCACATGAAATTTGTGCTGAAATGAGGAAACATTGGCACAATTATCAACCCTTCGAGAGCTCCCTCCATCCTAAGCATTAATCATTTTATCATTTTGACACTGACGGGTACTGGAGATTGCAAGAGCAGCCTTGGCCCCCTTTAGTAGCGACATTGGAGCCCTTGTTTTCCTGGTTACCTACCACCCACTCTGTCCCCTTCATCTGCGAACTCAGGGGGTTGTCAGAGTGACTCAGCAGGCCGACATCCAGCATTGACCACCCAGTTGGTCTTGCTTTGCTTGTTTCTGCTTTTCTCTTTGAAGAGTTCTAGCTCTATTTTATAATCTGCTTCTCCTACTATCAGTAACCTGACTCCCCCACCATTTTCTGTCTCAAGTTTTTCAAAACCATCAGGGGGCCAGTACCTTTCCTTGATATATCTCCACATGGTCACACCAGGACCCTACTGGAGTACACCTCCACCCTCCACTTACGCAATAGTATTCCTTCTGTATCTCAGGCTCTGTAATTCTATGAACATGAGTTTTCCAATGATCTGATTCAAGTGGTCCTGCAGAGGCACAGGGGAGTTGGGAATTACAGTCCTGACCTTTGAGGGTGTTAAAAGTGGTGCATCTGTATCCCTCGGTGTTTTGATGTTATTTTCAGGGAAGGGGCTTGGAGGTGATCAAAAGTTGTTCAGTGATAGTTAATTTTACTTTACAAGAGGCAGCGTGCTCTATCAGAAAGAGCACCAAGCCTGGAATCAGAGGATCTGATTTCAAGCTCTAATTATGCTGCCTAACAGGCCATTGATTTTGGACAGTTTGATTTACATATGCAATGTGGGTTGTTGTTTTTTTTTTTAAGTATATAAAATTTGGGCTCAAAACACCCATTTCTAAGGTTGTAGTGAAGATCAACCAAGATGGTATTGGGTAATAATTTGTCTTGTAAATGTTAGTTGATATTTTTATCCCCAGTGAATATCCAAAACAGGGGATTCATCTTTACTGTCACACATTCAGGCCACTATAAACTGAAACATACTGTTGAATAAATGTGCATGCTTTCTAAATTTATGACTGAATAACTCTTCAGCAATGGAGAGTGATAGCTGAGACAAAGAAAGAAAAGTTTGGTCATTGGGGCAAGAGTTCACAGATAGAAGAAGGATTCTGTGTTCAATAACACACAGTAATAGCAGATAGATACTACATGATCCAAAGAAAATAAGGTGACAGCACAGTATTTGCTATTTGCTATTTGCTATTTAAGAAAGAAGAGTCTGGAGAAGGAACAATTAATTACTGGTGAGATATCTTTACCAACAATCTAGGCTCTTGAGATTATTTAACTAATTTGTGAAAAGTATCATAATAATTTTTAAACTAGAATTCATCAAAAACTCTAAATCGCCTTCTTAAAAGATCACATAAAATCCCATATGTTGTAAAGGGATTAGTAAGGTAGGAACTTCTGATTTTAGTCTTTGATTTTTCACAGAATAAATTAAATGAAACTGACAAAGTAAAATAGCATTTGTAGGAACATCTCCCATTTGCCACATTCTCCATTGTGAAACACCGTGTTAAAAAGTATTTTAAATTATATTTAGGCGCAAGATTAGTGGATCTATCCAAACCTCAGTAATGAAAATACATTTCAGTGCCAACTGTTTCCTGGTTAAAAATTACTAGCTGGTATAAAATAAAAACACGCACTTTTTCACAGTCCCAAGTATAACTTTTTTGTGAAATGCATGACTACACATCATTAACTGTCCCTTTGTTTTATTTTCTTAAGTCACTATAATAGATAATCGGTTTTCCCTGTAATGAGCAAAGCTACTAATCAATAATTAGCTATCTGCATACAAAGCTAGCAATCTTCAAAATTACTTCTCTGTACTTGAACATTAAGACCCAGAGGCAAATACTATTTTGTCTCTAGTGTTGAAAGATGCTCATAAAAACACAGGAAAGGTGAGATGCATTTTCGTTTTATTGTTCTTAGTTATTTAATATCTGTCTACCACAGTTTCCAAGTTCATTGAATTGAATTATTTTAGAGTACAGAAAGTGTATAAATTTGGAGATAGAAAATCTATTTTAGCTTCTTGTAAATAACTGCCCTTGGTGGTGACACACTTCATTTATGTCCTATGATAACTCAGAAGAAAAGACTTTTTTCATGAAGTTGATCAAACTCCATCTCCTTTAGACTCAATGAGAGAACTTTTAACAATTCAAGTGTATCTATAAAATTTTTAAGAGAGGGACTAAAATGGAGATGTTATTTTAGTAAGCAAGACTCACGGGCAGCTTTTTACAAACTTCGCTGCTTTTCACCTTGCCATTTTAAGGTTGGGCATAAAATTTTAACTGTTATCAAATAAAGGAAAATATTAATCATTTTCTAGCATTTTTATGGCAACATATCGATACTAAAAATACAAAAACTGAAAAGTAAACTTCTGTCAAAAATTTAACTACTTACTTCATATGGAATTTTTTAAGTTATTTCATCAGGGGCATCGGGGTGGCCCAGTCAGTTGCATGTCTAACTCTTGGCTTTGGCTTGGGTCATGATCTTAGGGCTTGTTGGGATTGAGCCCAGCATCAGGCTCCATGATCAGGGTGGGGTCTGCTTGAGTCTCCTCCTGCTCACGTGTGCCAGCTCGCTTTCTCTCTAAAATAAATAAATAAAATTCTTTTTTAAAAAGCTATTTCGTCTCAAATATTTAGCTTGTAATTATTCAAACACATAGAAAAGTTGAAATAATTGCAAAATGAACACTCATAACATTACTTCACTAGATTCACTAATTATTATTAATCTTGTCTCATTTGCCTATTCTCTCTGATATAAATATAAATATATATATATAATTTTACTCTCAGATACTTCACTATTTATATCCTAAAACTAAGACACTCTCCTGTATAACCATTACCACAGTAAGAAAATTAACTTAGTATTATTATATAAAATGTAGTGCAATTAAATATCCTGACTTGTCCCAAAGATGTCTTTTAACATTGTTTTCTGTTTGCTTATTTTGTTGTTTTATAACCCAGTATCTAATCAAGGCTTATCTATTAAAATGAAAGGTTTTTTTTTTTTTACATTGCATATAATGCAATACCCTGTTGCTTTCAATAGCCCATTTTTTTTCAAACAGAATACCATATTTCAGACCTAAACTAATGAACAATTAAAGGATGATACAAAGCTCATTCATTCATTCAACAAAATGTTATTGGGCACCTGTATTATGTCATATACTATTCCAGAATTGAAGATACAGTGGTGAATAAGAAAAGTTCTTGTTCTCGTAGAGACTGGGCTTAGGTGAAATTAGACCAGATAATATGATAAAAGATGATTTTGCTGTTTGCTTTTAAGTGACAGGTTGAGAAGGCATCTCTTTGAGCAACTGCCACAGATAAAACACTGCCATCCATTTAAAATGCTGGAGGGAAAGCTTTCCAGAGGGAAGAGCTACTACCCCAGTACTGAGGCAGGAGGCAGAAATATACTTAACAAATATGCTAATAAAAGCATTCTATTTATATGATGTAATCTACTTGTGAGTCCTACGGGACATGTTTTATTTTCTGGAGTTTATATCATGATATGGCTTTCTCTAGACTTCAGAAGTTTTGCCCAATAGATGCCCTGGTATCCTAGAACAATGGGTCCCGGAGAAAAGAGGTAGTGGTAGTCTACCATCCCTAAATCAATTTCACACTCTACATTATCTCCCCATGTAAGGCAGGAAAATGTGGAGAAGTAGAGGGAAGAATGGGCAGATATCAGGGCACAGATCTGAGGAGTTATTTTCTCAAAAACATCTTTATTTTTCTTCCCCTTATTTAGGGATGCAACAGATAATTTTGCAGGGTAGTGGTGACTATCAGAGTCACCAGAGATTGGTGGCAAACCACAAGGGGAAATAGAATTCCAGGGAGGTGTTGGGAAATGATAGAATAAAAGCGTGGAGGAAATAAGGCCACATAAGACCAGACAGTCTAGAGAAGCCTGACATCTTTGTCAGCTATTATGTTGAAGAGAAGAGTAAATACATAGGAAGCTGTTTGAATATGGAATTCTACCCGTGCAAGTGGGGGCCAGAGAAATCAGCAACGTTTTTCTGTGTGTGTGTTTAAGGTGTGTGCGCTCCAGTGCCGGGTACTCACAGAGCAACTGTACTGGACGACACCCGGCCAACCTGAGTCCATCATGCTGACTGCCTGGCTGTACAGGCATTTGAAATTGGACCCCTGTACTAAAGGATTCCTTAATTTCTTTTGATTTTTGATGAGCATATTTTATGAATGTGAATGATCATTAAGATAAAAAAAAAAGATAACATTAGCACAGTTGAAAGATCAAGGGCTATGAAGCGCTGATAAAAGGGATTTATATTTTGAATCTTTTACTTTAATAATAGTCACTAATGTTTATTGAGCATATTCTTTTTTTTTTTTTAAGATTTTATTTATTTATTTGACAGAGATCTCAAGTAGGGAAAGAGGCAGGCAGAGAGAGAGAGAGGAGGAAGCAGGCTCTGCCCTGAGCAGAGAGCCTGATGAGGGGCTCGAACCCAGGACCCTGAGATCATGACCTGAGCTGAAGGCAGAGGCTTAACCCACTGAGCCACCCCAGGTGCCCCAAGCTTATTCTTTTGAGCTAGATACTCTGCTAAGCACTTCACATGCATCTTCTTAATATCTTTTGTTTTTAAACAAAACAGCCTTATATTTTTCACATGGAGAAATGGGTTCTGAGAGATAAAATAACTTGGTGATTTTACTCAGCCAGTAAGAGTGCAAGTGGCACCAAGTTCTCGTGTCTCTTACTCTGGTGCAGAGTTAGCTCAGCAATACTAGGCTATAATGTTGCCCATTTGCTATACATGGAACCTTGGGAGGCTTCATTACGTTCTCTGTAACACTGTTTTGTAACTTTTAGTCTAGGGGGTTAATATTATCTCTCACAAGGTTGCTTATGATGATTAAATGATACATAATAAATGAAAAATCCAAGTACAGAAACTGGAAAATGACAGGGAACCAACAAACATCTGTACCTATTTCCAAGCTAGGTACTTCCTTAGAATCTATGATTGACTCCAGGAGAGAACTGGTCCGGACTGCAAAGAAGCTAATGGTTACATGAAAAATGCCTTAGGCTTCCACTGCTGTTCGACCAAAGAATTATTTACAGACATTAGAAAGATAGCATCAGGGGATCTGTCTAGAATGGAATGAATAAACACATTCACTATCAAGTGTCCACTTTGAGAGAAGCAGTTTTGAAATAAGCACCAGGTGGACAAACAGCATGTGTAAATCTGCCATTGATCCACAGACTTTATCAACTCAAAACTAGAGTCTGGAAAGGAGGAATATGCCGCCCGATTCAGCCAGCATATGATAAAGGCATAAACACTATGGCACCAGCCGGGGGAAGGGAGGGAGTCTGTGAACATTGGAAATCAAATGGTTGTCACGTTATACTGCGATCCATCTTGTGTTCTGCTCCTGCACATGGTTAAAGTCACAGTTTCTTCCAAACACTTCTGCAAAGAAACACAGAGGAGCATGTCTGCTGCCCAAGCAGGCTCTGTGAACCAAGCGTGAGATACAGTGTAGGTACTGAGAGAGTCGTTTCCTCAGTTAATATAAAGACTTCCCCAGATAGATGGACAGATGATATAGAAAGAGACATAGAGAGAGATACACAGAGACTGAAACTTCATTTGACGTTTTAAGATAAAGAATATCGTATTCCAGTTTAAGAATACAGAGTATCAAAATATGAAACAGACACAGCCTATACTTTGGTTCAGAGGTCAGCAAATTATGGGCTGGAGGTTGGATCCTGCCTGTCGCCTGGTTTTGTAAATATACTGAACACAAATGTGCTCATTTGTTTACTGACCAATGGCTGCCTTCACTCTACAGTACTGATGAGCTGTTGCAACACAGACCATATGCATACACAACCTAAAATATTTACTATCTGGCCCTTCACAGAAAAGGCTTACTGAATCTCTGATTTGGTTCAATACCACAGTCCTCTCTGTTTAATGCCACATCTTTATTCTTCTGCTTGGAAGAGGGAGAGAGAAATACAGGACTTGCCACAACAGAAAAAGAAATAAAGAAAAAAGGAGAGATGTTCAAGGATAAAGAAGAAAGAAAATAAATGACCTTGAGACCAGCCTCTCAAAGTCATACAGCCTTTAAGATCATTTTCAGGAGGTATCTGGGTGGCTCATAGGCTTAAATATCTGACCCTTGGTTTTAGGGTCACGATCCCAGGACCCTGGGATCGAGTCTCACTCTGGGCTCCCTACTCAGCAGGGAGTCTGCTTCTCCCTCTGCCCCTCCCCATTCCTGCTCTCTGTGTCTGAAATAAATAAAGAAAATCTTAAAAATAAATAAATAAAATAAAATTGTTTTCAGGAAATCTATTTCTTATAATCTGCCTGGAGTTGAAGATGGTCTCAGGGAGAAGCACTGAAAAGAGGACATCCCTGCAGCCACAGACACCTATTGGTCCTCTTGGCCTTGGTTCCCCAATAAGCAATGGCAGCAGGAAGGGGTAGGAGAGTAAAGCAGCCCCTGCCCTGGGAGCCTCACAGGTTGTATCAGGAGATTAGCCAGCCTGGGGGTGGAGGTAGTGGGATCCCAGGAGTGGCTAACCCACACATAGTAGATGCTCTAATTGGGTGGAACTCCCTGGAAGAGTACATCTAGATCCTAGAGCAGCCCTGGGGGGTGGGGAGGGCATGGGTTTCAGGAGTGACCTCCCCCCCAAGTAGGCTGGGCTGGTTGAAAGTGAGCTCCAACCTCAAGTCCTATCTGCCTGGGCATGAGCTAGCACCATTTTGGGGAAAGGATATCAAGACCCTACTGGGTTTTGACCTGGTAGTAGGGAAAATAATAATAAAGGAGTAGAAATCATTTGAAAAAATAAAGAAAAGAGAAGATGGGAAAAGAGAAAGAAAGAGAGGGAGGATGGGAGGGAGGGACAGAGAGAGGAAGGGGAAGAGGATGTAGAGGAGGAAGGGGAAGAGGAAGTTGAGGAGGAAGGGGAAGAGGATGTAGAGGAGGAAGGGGAAGAGGAAGTTGAGGAGGAAGGGGAAGAGGAAGTAGAGGAGGAAGGGGAAGAGGAAGTTGAGGAGGAAGGGGAAGAGGAAGTAGAGGAGGAAGGGGAAGAGGAAGTAGAGGAGGAAGGGGAAGAGGAAGTAGAGGAGGAAGGGGAAGAGGAAGTAGAGGAGGAAGGGGAAGAGGAAGTAGAGGAGGAAGGGGAAGGGGATGTCCTTGAATAGGGTGACAGGACATGGATCATCCTATTGAACTTGTAGATAGAAGAACAATTCAATTGATTAAACTGACCCAACCAGAAGAAATGGGGCAGAGAGAGAGAGATCAGGGGGAGAAGCAAAGTGAGAGGGAGAGAGAGAATCTCAAACAGATTCCACGTTGAGGGCAGAGTCCAACACAGAACTGGATTCCATGACCCTGAGTTCACGACCTGAGCTGAAACCAAGGGTCAGACATTTAACCGACCGAGCCACCCCTCAGGTGCCCCGATATCATGGTTTTTAACACGAGCACAGATTGGAGTGAATTAAGACAAGGGCTGACCCAAGCTCCCAGGATCAAACCCCCTACTTCAATTCTTATGTTACAATACTAATAAGGAGAGTTTCTTTTTAAGCAAGCACTGCCCAGAGATACTCCTAACCTAATCACAAAAGGGTAAGTTATTGAACCTTACTAGGTCCCCTCTATGAAACTGCCAATGAAAGGAATCACTGAATCTGAAGATTAAAGGTAATCTAGAGAGTAGCCAACACAGGCCTCTGCTTTCAGGCAGGTCGTAAGTACCCCTCGCATTGCACTGCGCTGTGACATTCTGCTTTGTTTACACGAGTCGACACGGCAACCACTCTTCCATTTCCCTTTGTATATTAAAAATCTCAACCGGATCGAAGCCGTTGTTATTTGCAAACATTCCAGAACTATTTTATATCAGGAAACCCAGATTTCATCTTAATACAAGCATTCTGGGAAAAAATATAGAAGTAAAACCTAGACAGAGCCTAAACGGGGGCCCAGTGGCCAAATCCCACTGACCACCTGGTACTGTGAGGCCTGAAAGTCATGAATGTGTTTTTTTAAGCGGTTGAGGAAAAAAAAAATCAGAATATTTTATGACACATGAAAATTATATAATATTCAAATTTCAGCATCCTTAAATAAAATGTCTTTGGAACGTAGCCATGCCCATCTGTCCACGCATTGTCTGTGGCTGCTTCTATGCTACACACCAGAGCAGAGCAGTCGTGACGGAGACCACAAATGTGAAAATGCTTATGATCTGGCTTTTTCCAGAAAACGTTTGTTGGCGTCTGCCTCAGAGCCTTGTATTATTTATGATAAATAACCTTCCCTATCCTAGACTCTACAACAACTTCGACAGTTATTCCAAGTTTTTGTTTTTGCTCAACTGGTGTCATTTATTTCCAAGGGAGCATGCACTAGAGCACATAATTATTTCAGAAAGCAGATTTTAAAATCGATAGTCAATTATTCCGCAAGCATTCATTCATTCATTCATTCAATTAACTTCTGTGGAATATTTAAACCAGACTACTTACACCAGTAATAAAACCCTGGGATCCTGAGTTTACTAACACCATAAAATTGTGTATTTTCTTTTGTTTATCTGTGTTGTCAAAAAACATGGTGCCTGGCATGTGGCAAGTGTTTAATAAGTGTTTATGTGAATGAACAACCATGTGGTTTCTGTCCCAGAATAACACTAGTCCAAGAGAAGAGACAAACACATAAAAAGCAGAACTGCTTTTTTTTTTTTTTTTTTTTTTTTTAATTAGAGAGTGCATACAGCAGGGGTTGGAAGGGAGGGGAGAGAGGGAGAGAATTCCAAGCTGGCTCCATGCCCAGTGCAGAGTCCGACACAGGGCTCAATCTCACAACCCTGAGATCATGCCCTGAACTGAAATCAGGAGCTGAATGTTTAACCAACTGAGCCTCCCAGGTGCCCCAAATGTAGACTTGTGTTAAGGTCCATAAAAAGGGGGTCTGGGTGGCTCAGCAGGTTAAGCTGCTGCCTTTGGCTCAGGTCATGATCTCAGGGTCTTGGGATCGAGTCCCGCAGAGCCTGCTTCCCTCTCTCTCTCTCTCTGCCTGCCTCTCTGCCTACTTGTGATCTCTCTCTGTCAAATAAATAAATAAAATCTTTAAAAAAAAAAAAAAAAGGTCCATAAAAAGGATCTAAAATACCCTTCTAGTAACGAAAGAGTGAGGTCTCACCAAGGTGGCAGTTGAGAGAGATCTTGAAGATCAGAACACACACACACACACACACATACCCTCTACTTAACTTTTAGCTCCATGTGGGAGACAGTATTAAAAAACTAGGGTTTGGAAATAAGAGCCCTAGAACTAACCCAAGTGCTGGAGTGCACAAACTAGAAGGACTCATCAGGAAAAGAGCCTGGCGACCAAATGCAAAAGCAAAGGAGCTAGCTATGCAGAGGTAATTGGTGTCAGTGAGGCTATCTTGGCAAGCAGAGAATTGTCAGGGCTGTCTGGACTTAGGTGATGGACTGACATTCCAGGCAGAGAGGCAGTAGCCACAGAATCTGGCAGCAGCAAAGCAAGTGACAGGGTCTCAGCAAAGGAGTGAATTTCTGAGACAAGTCTCCCCCACCTAGCCAGTGAACCAGAACCCAGTGTCTGGAGATTATGATGATAAGCGATGGGTGCCAGTCTAAGCAGGCAGGAAATGTCTGGGAAATTCAGCAAGGATAATTAGCAGGAGTGGAGAACATAATAATGAGAAGTCCTGGGATGGACAAGAAGCAGAGAACCAGTGAGACAGGCCTGCTGGGAAGTCAATAGGATCAGAAAAGTTCATCAGCTGGAATGGTGTTCTTGCTATTAGATTATGAATCACATAGCATTCTAGTCTCCCAAGGATTCATAGGACTGAGATGTCACACCCAACTAAGAAGATCTAGTCATCTTTGTAGGTTTCTGGGGTAAGGAATTTTACACACACACACACACACACACACACACAAACGAAACCCAGTCCTAGAAATGAAACTGGTGGCACATATTGTGTCCAAAGAATTAAGAAAAAAAAAATCTTAAAAATCAGTAAGAAAAACTCATTAAGCTTAACGATCACTGAGTCAGATTACAGAGTCGAATATTTTAAACACAATGATCATCAGACATCACTAAAGTCCTTCATCGAATGCAAGCCCTGCTATGTTCACTTCACTTCTCTCTCAAAATTAGTTACCAAAGTGACAAATAGTCATGAAAGATACAAAATACCTGTAAGACTAAAATACACATACGTATGTTCTTGTGAACAAAATACTGAAAGGGTGACTAAGAGTTTTGTTGGATGATTCTGTACCTGGTAGAAAGTAATTTATTCAAAATTTAAAGATAAAAGTAAATGGATTTTCTAAAGAGTGTTTTGGGCGTTGGTCCTTTATCCTCTTTTATTCAAACATGTTTATCAATTACTTGGCTGAAAAAAATAGAACTTCTATATCAAAACATTTTAAACTTTGCACCTGTAGTCTAAGGCTAGAAGGGAAAACCAACATGACAGATGAATCGTAATTGTTTAAAGAAACAGAAAAGATGGTATTCGTTGAATCTCTAAGAAAGCGGACATCTAAAGTAGGTCAAAATAAACTTCATGAGAAATTGGGAGCCTTAACTGTTTACTTCAGCAACACATTGCTACACAGAAAACTTATGCAAAGGGGCCCTTGGGTTCTGGTTTCATTTTTGCCATTTTGTCACTATGTAACTTCGAATAAGACACTAACCATATCTGAAGCCTGTATTTCTCATGTTTCAAGGGCAGACAAGTTTTAGTTCTAACAGAAAATCATCCTCCTAAGATTATCAAGAATGGATAAAATTTGGGTAGGAACAAGAGAAATTGGGAGGCATTCCAAGAGAGGAACAAAATGGTGACCCAGCGTCAGGAATTTAAAAGCATTTTTTTAAATGATTTTTTTTTAAGATTTTATTTGTTTGACAGACAGAGATCACAAGTAGGCAGAGAGGCAGACAGAGAGAGAGAGGAGGAAGCAGGCTCCCTGCTGAGCAGAGAGCCCAATTCGGGGCTCAATCCCAGGACCCTGAAGTCATGACTAAGCCGAAGGCAGAGACTTTAACCCACTGAACCACCCAGATGCCCCTTAAAAGCATTTTTTTAATTTAAAAAAAAAAAAAGCCTAAAATTTTAAAAATAAATAGAAATAAAAATGAAAAAATAAAATAAAATAAATTTTTTTAAAAGAACACAGAGTTAGGAATGATCTTGAGTGTAAGGAAGTAAGCTAAAAAGGCTAGGTTTCTGACTAGAAAAATTTTTGCAAAATGGAAGGAAGTACAATGAACAATTTTAGCGTGGCCAGATTTCTGAGAATATACAAAGTAAGCAGGGGAGCTGACTCTTAAAACAGTGGTTAATAGGAATTCAGTAATGATTTTTAAACAAGTAAGTGGCAATGTGTAAGTCAAGTTGAAGCAAAGGGTTTCATGTTCAAGTTAGGTCAGTGATGAGAAACAATGAGACTTTGACCTTAAAATGGAGACATCTGGTTGCACCCGGTCAAAACTGAGTATCTCCCCCCCCATTGAGCCTTCCTTGTCAATGAAGCCGCTTTGTTTGTTTCGTCTGCTAAAGAGACTTCAAAGTTCTGGGCGAAAACAGCACACGGGAAACATCTGTAAGTGATTCTGTACAAATGTCGTTCTCAAAATAACAACAACAAAAAGATGAAATACCAGTGTTCTTCATGATTGGGCATAGTCTCTTGTTGAACCCTAATCCTCGATGAAATTCAGACCAGAATGGTGTTAAGACCACTATATAACTGGAAATACTCTAAAATGTGCCACGTTGGAGGAGTTTAAGCTTTATTCCCTCCCTTAGTTTTTATACATTACTGCCTTAGCATTTGGGAAAGTAATCATAGCTTTTAGGTAGTGAAAGGGTCATGACAGCCAATATTCCTCCTATTACTGTCTCATCACATACTCTAACCACATCATTTTCTTGACTAGTTGTTCTGTTTTGTGCTAAATCACTAAATCTAGGGCACTGCTGTCTCAGGTGTGTTCATTTATCTGTCCTGCTACAGCTGAATACATAATAATGTCCCTTTCTGTTCTCGCCTTGCCCCGTCTTCAGTGAAGAGCCTAAAGAGACTTTCTATATATTTAGGAACAGAAGTTCTTTTATTTAATGTTCTTGAGATAACTGGGGGGAAAAAAGGCACAGAGAACGGGAATTAGACTCAAGTGACCAAGATTGGAAACTCAGCTTTCCCTCCATCTTGGGCCACAAGCCAAAGTTTCCCCACAATTTTGAAATAAATATTGTAACAGCTATCATAATCTGTTATTTTAAATAGTAAACAGATACTGACTGTACCAGCATCTAGGCCAAACCCTGATCACTTATTAATTAAAACTATATGCACTGAGAAAAATGGGGTATCAGTCTGGGTTTGCCTCTATATCTTTCATTCCCTTCTTCACACTGTCATAATTCAAAATTTAAATTAAAATTCACTTTTTATAAATAAATATTCAGTATTTATTGTTTATCAGGTTATGGGTGAATTCACCATCATGAATAAGAAATCATGATTGTGCCTGGAGTGTTCATTCTAAAGCAAACAACCAGCTATTTAGTATGAAGAATGCTAGAAAGCAGTACGTTCATAATACTACAGGGTGATCTGTAATCAGTTAACAATATTTACTTAGCATATCTCATCTGACACACTCTCTCTGAAGGAGATTTAGATGAGGGTAGAGGTACGTAAGCGGGAGCAATTATGATCCTTGATTTTAGGATCTCACAATTTATCATCTTTTGTGGTGAGTGTGTTTTTTCCTTCCAGGTATAGACTGTGTCAAAGGCAGCCAGCATCTAAACCATGCCTCATACACATTAGGATTTCAAAAAAATATTTTATCAAAGAATGCATGAGTTTAGAGAAATGTAATGCCTTTTCTTTAGTTGTAAGTAAAGTGAGGGGTACACCACAACTGTTTTTATTGATATGCAGGAGAAGGGGAAAGGTAAAAATACCAATGAAATTATATTTTGTTGAGAAATATAATTCTCAATATAAAGTTCCCAAGTTGAGAACTTGCAGGAAGAAGTACTGGAGAAAGAAAACTGAGCTTCTCTTTTCTAAAAATTTTTTATTTAAATTCAATTAGCCAACATATGGTACATCATTAGTTTCAGATGTAATGCTCAGTAATTTATCAGTTGCATAAACACCCAGTGCTCATCACGTCACATGTCCTACCTAATGTCCATCACGCAGTTACCCCATCTCCCCACCCACCTCCCCTCCAGCAACCCTCAGTTTGTTTCCTAGAGTTAAGAGGCTCTCGTGGTTTGTCTCCCTCTCTGATGATGCCCCATTCAGTTTTCCCTCCCTTCCCCAATGATCCTCTGTGCTGTTTCTTATATTCCACATGTGAGTGAAACCATATAACTGTTCTCGATTTGACTTATTTCGCTTAGCATAATACCCTCCATTTCTATCCACGTCAACGTAAATGGTAAGTATTCATCCCTTCTGATGGCTGAGTAATATCCCATTGTATACATATATACCACATCTTCTTTATCCGTTTATCTGTCGATAGACAGTTTGGCTCTTTCCACAGTTTTTTTTTTACACCATACGCAAAGATACACTCAAACTGGATGAAAGGCCTAAATGTGAGACAAGAATCCATCAAAATCCTAGAGAAGAGCACAGGCAATGACCCCTCTGACTTTGGCTGCAGCAACTTCTTGCTAGACATGTCTCCAAAGGCAAGGAAAATGAAACCAAAAATGAACTATTGGGATTTCATCAAAATAAAATAAATATTTTATTATTTAAAATAATAAAAAAAAACTTCCTTTGCTGTGCAAAGGAAACAGTCAACAAAACAAAAAGACAACCTATGGATTGGGAGAAGATATCTGTAAATGACAGCAAATAAAGGGCTAGTATCTAAGATTTATAAAGAACTTCTCGGGTGCCTGGGTGGCTCAGTGGGTTAAGCCACTGCCTTCGGCTCAGGTTATGATCTCAGGGTCCTGGGATGGAGTCCCGCATCGGGCTCTCTGCTCAGCAGAGAGCCTGCTTTCCTCTCTCTCTCTCTGCCTGCCTCTCTGCCTACTTGTGATCTCTCTCTGTCAAATAAATAAATAAAATCTTTAAAAAAAAAAAAAAAAAAGAACTTCTCAAACTCAACACCCAGAAAACATAAAACCAAGTCAAAAAATAGGCTGAAGACATGAGACATTTCGCCAAAGAAGACATACAAATGACCAACAGACATATGGAAAAATGTCCCATATCACTCGGCATCAGGGAAACACAGATCAAAACCACAGTGAGATACCACCTCACACCAGCCAGAATGGCTAAAATTAACAAGACAGGAAACAACAGGTGTTGGCGAGAATGCAGGGAAAGGGGAACCCTCCTACAGTGTTTGAGGGAATGCAAGCTGGTGCAGCTACTCTGAAAAATGGTGTGGAAGTTCCTCAAATAGTTGAAAACAGAGATACCATATGACCCAGCAATGGTACTACTGAGTATTTTCCCCAAAGACACAAATGTAGTGAAAAGAAGGGCACCTACACCTCAACGTTCACAGCAGTGATATCCACAATAGAAAACTAAGCTACTCTGGAGAGAAGGAAAAGTGGTCATATACTGATAGATGAGGTATGGCAATCAGACTCATAGTATTCAAATTTAAATGGGCAAGTCTTACTGAAGGATGCAAGAACAAAGGTCTTTTTGTTTGGTCACATTCATGGCAGTTTTTAATCTACTATTCTACCTGATTTTAAAGCTTCCTCAAAAGTTATTTTATACTTGATTACTTAAAGTGAATTTTTAAAGTAATGATTTTAAAATAACGATAAAAATAAGAAGAAGAAGATAAAATAAAATGAATTTTGTTTAGTGGACACTGAGAAACTTGCAATATAATAACCATGTAGGTGATGGTAGAAAGAGCCTGGGTTGTGGATCACAGAGCCTTGGAAACATCTAATTCCACTTCCTGATAGAAAGTTAGAGATTCTGGCATTAAATGATGTCACCATTTTAAGTACTGAATGGCTGTGTTAAACAAAAAGGCTTGGGTGATCTTTACAAATGCCTGGCCTGATTTCCTCTGCTGACAGAATCTTTTTTGTTAGAAGAATAATGTAGCTTTTTTTAAATTGATCTAAAATAATGGGCCAAGTAAGGTATTTACTGTGACAGTTACTATAACCCTAGAACTCAACGGGAAAATATGTATTAATTCTAAATGTTTATTTCTTAAGTCAGCTTATCTTCATTTTTAGAAGTTGAAAGCACTGATGTTATTATTTAAATCTAGATATATTTCAATGTGATTATAAAACTGAGTATAAAAGAAACACTTGAAAAACTCCAATCAAGAAAAGATCAGTGATGGGAGGTGAACATTTCAGTTTCTTATCAAAGCTGTTACAATACTATACTGGATGACTGAATTAGTATCTTTAAAAACAATGACAGTCAAAACACGTCTGTGCTCATTCTGTGCTGAAGAGAAATTTAGTTAAGAATGAATTAAAAGTTAATGTGAATAATGAAATTAGTTAATGAATTAAAAGTTAATGGAATTCTATCTTTTTATAAATGTTAAATGGATTTCATATTTGGAAAACTCTCTACAACAATAGCAGATATTAATACCAAACATGTAATTTTAATGGCATTTTGCCAAATATTGCTAAGTAGATATCCTATTCCAGAAAATATGCTTTTTAAGTTAGTGTGGTATTCCTCTGCCAGTAAAATCTTTATCTTCCTTCCAAGCGGTTTTTAGGTCTCTCTTGACCTGTGGTCAATCCTCCGGGAAAACTAAGGAAGGAATTAGTAGAGAGACTTCTTACACATCTATTTTTCAGCATTTTATCCTCCACCATACTGATGACCCTGTGGTGGAGCAAATCATCATAATCTTTCTGTCATTACATGCCTACAAACTAAGCCAAGAGAAACACAATCTTTTCATATTGGGAAAATAAAACAACTTTTTTCTGCATCGAAATCTATATGTAAGTTCACCGAGTCGAGTTTGGATAGGAAATTTTAGAGAATCATGATTTTCCATGGCAGAATGGTAATAAATAAATAAATAAATAAATAAATTACTCTTCTTGGAAAATGCAGAAAACAGTTACAATTAAATTTATATATGAGTTTTCTGGATGGAGAACTAATTAATGCCATGTAGATAAAGTGATAGACAAGAGACTGAGAAGGGCAGAAAGTGGGGAAACAGGCCAGGAGCAAGGTAATTAATGCGAGACCCTGTGTACAATACTGAGGACTGGTTTTCAGGCTGAGTGAGAAGGGTGGCCATTGGAGAATTTTAAGCAAAGGACTGATGTCGTTGTCATCTTACGAAACTGAATTATAAAAGGATCATCTTGTCTCTGGAGAGAACCAACCAACCGCTTAATTGTTCACATGATGATGGCCTGCACCACAAGGGGGCGCCCTGAAGATGATGAGCAGAAACGAATCCTAATCTGATTAGGTTTTTAAAATATGGTTTTGCTGCTAGATTAATGGGATTGTGCTAAAGTGTTTGTACATACTGAAAGAGGTTTAAGATGAAACTATGTTGTGCTTTTGTAAATGTGGTGACAAATTCAATTTACAATATGAAGATACAAATGATGCTTATTATGACTTTTTAATAAGATGTTACCTATCAGATCAGTTATCTCCAACAAATGCTTAGTTCAAGTCTCATAAATTCCCTAAAATGTTAAAAATATGATTATATATGATTTCAAAGGAGAAAGAAAAAGGAAAACGTTTCCTCCCATCTCTCAACATACCAAAGTAATTTTTATTTTTTAAAAAGTGCGTAAGAAGAAACGTATTTTAAGAAATAATAAATCTTAGGAAAAATTGGATTTCTAGCAACATTACTTTTTTGGTGCTAAATAGGTAAACCATTTTCAAGAAGAGACAGATCCTTATTCTGAATGAGTAACCACCTTGGAAAAACCTTGTGAAGTGTGGATTTTCACAGTGAGTATCTATGCCAAGAAAACTGAAGAAACTGACTTTCTACTCTTAGATCATAGACAAACCACTCCAATAGACCTCCCTGATTTATCACTTTCCAGCAAACATCTGGCAGGCACATAAAAGTGAATAGGTGCTGAGGTACCCCTTCCTCTGTGGGGAGGCTGAACTAAATACGGCCTGCTCTGAAAATTTATAGGTTGATAACCCTACAGTCAACCAAGCACGATAGGTTTGGAAAACAAGCCAATAATGAAACTCTAAGAGTCCCTCACAAATACTATTTTTTGCATGACCAATCTAAAAGTAGCATAACTTAGTGAGGTCCTATTGACTTATCAAAGCAACAAATACTCTTTTGACTTTGTGAGAAGGTGGTAGACACAGCAAGATGATTAAGACAAAACTTCTGCACAGGAGAGGAAATAATTCATGGCAATACATCATGAAACGTTTTACTGTCACTGTCATTAGGACTCCTCCCATATTTTACACATACCCACTCTCACCTTTTAACCACATTGTGATGACTGTACTTCCCTTTCCATTTGAGGTTAAGCAGAGACCATCTGAGTTGCTTTGGTCAATGAATGTGAGCGCACCTGGTTTTGATCATTTCTGGTTAGTTCTAGGAGTCAGGCCATGGTCTACCATGTTCCTTTCTTTCTGGCACAGTGACTGTAAGGCACTGGTCCGACTGTAGGCTCCATCATCTGGGCTCCTCAATACCTATTTAAGATTTGTATTTATTTATTTATTTATTTATTTTTACAGAGGGAGAGAGAGATCACAAGCAGGCAGAGCAGCAGGCAGAGAGAAAGAGGGGGAAGCAGGTTCCCTGCTGAGCAGAGAGCCCGATGCGGGGCTCGATTCCAGGACCCTGAGATCATGACCTGAGCCGAAGGCAGAGGTTTAACCCACTGAGCCACTCAGGTGCCCCCCTCAATACCTATTTAAGCAAAGCCCCCCCCTGCCAACCTCCACTGGCTATGCAATGTGGCAACGAGTTAACAGCTATTGTTTTAAGAACTGACACAGAAGGAGAAATGGTGCAATGAGAAATCAGAGACAGGCATTATCCAGACTAAAGACTTCAAGAAAATCGTCCTGGAGTATAAGAGCTCTGAGCTGAGCCTTAAAAGTTAGTAGGAGTAACGTGAATGGAAAGTATGTCAGCTTCATGTAAGCCGTACGGAAAAGAGAATAATGTGCTCAAAAACCTGTACATGGTTCACCATGACTGGGACAAGCATCGGTAGCTTGCCAATAAATAATACTGGGAAGATATACAAGATCAATTGATGGTATGCCTTTTTTCATAGGCTTATTCTCAGTTACCCATTTTTGTTGGGACCATTAACTATTTAAAGCATGCAAAAAAGATCTAAAATTAAATTTAAAATACTTTTAAAGTACTCTGTCTATAAAATTCTTCATTCACCTTCTCCTCATGATCACTATAGGTAACAACTGACACCAATTTTCCTACACAGCGATGTAACCCTAAACTGTATTACTGTCTCTTTGTAGATGATACACAACTATATTACGCTGTATGCATTCTTGTTTTTTATTGTTACATTGTTACTATTGTTACTATTTTTATTGTTAGAAAATAGTATACTTTTATATAAAGGCAGGACATTCATTTAAAATTATAAAAATGTATAGTGCTAAATTACTTGACTATATCATAATTTCTCTAGTCATTGTTCTGAAAAAATGTCACTCAGGTTATTTACCATTTTTCACTATTACAAAAAATGTTACACTGAACATTTTGTAAATGTCTCCGGGTAGATGCACGTAAGAGTTTATCTAGGATATACCTGGATGCGAAATTACTGGGTCTAAGGATACACTAATCTTAAATTATGTAGATGTTGCTAAATGAAAAAGGACATTTAGATTTCTCCCAGAAGCCGGAGAAAACTCTCGAAGGACACTGAAGAAATGATCAGATTTCTGGCTTAGAAATCTCTGGCAGCAATATACAAACTTGACTGGAGTTGAGTAAAAATGTACGAAGACCTGAACTAAGGTGACGTCCTGAGGAGATGGTCACAAAGGGGAGAATCACCAGACACTGGCGATTTCTCTTTCTTCATGTATTAAGGTGAAGGTAGAGAACTATCATTGCGAATTAGCTACATGCAAGACCTTGGTTTTTTTTGTTTGTTTGTTTTGTTTTTTTGTTTATTTTTTTAGGTCCTTTATAACATATTATAACTTCAAGAGCTACTATACTGGAGTTTCAATGACTGAATTTCAATCTCAGTTTCATGGATTATGATGTATAACCTCTCTCTGCTTTTCTGCTTCTTCTTCTATAAAACAGCTCTAAGAATAACACCAACTTCATTGGCTGGTCATTATCTCAATTAAAATAACACACAGAGATCATTCAGACAACATGTGTGGTATATAGAAGTTACTGATGAGTGCCAACTATCATTATTTTAATCTCTAAATCAAATCTAAAAGATGATAGTATCCTGTACTGAAGAAACTGAGAGCCAGGAAGTTTGCAACTTGGCCAGAATCTCTGCTAGAAATCAGCAGATTTGGGATTTGGAGACCATGCTGTTCTTAGGCCACACTGCCCATAGCTTTTCCCTATGTACAGGGTTAACCTCCCTTCCTTTCTCTTTTTTTTTTTTTTTTTAAGATTTTATTTATTTAATTGACAGACAGCATAAGAGAGAGTGAATATGAGTTGGGGGGAAGAGGAGAAAAGGAGGAGAAACAGGCTCCCCCAGAGCAGGGAGCCCGAGGAAGGCCTAGATCAGAGGACCCTGGATCATGACCTGATCCAAAGGCAGAAGCTTAACCAAGTAAGACAACCAGGCGCCCCTCCCCCTTCCTTTATGACAGGAATCAAGTAGACTGAGTATCCAGGATAAATGATACTTAAATTCAGGGACTCACCCTTCATTTCTCTACCCCACCATTTTTCTATAATTCAATTAACAATTTCTTATTCTGCAAGATATAATTTTTATTTTTCCCCTTTCAAAGAAGGCAGTTTTGACTTTGCTACAGCTTTTTTTTTTTTCTAAATTAAGATCATGACTTTCTTAGAAGAAAGTCTAGACATGTTTTCAAATCTTACCCCTTTCCCCAAGCTTAGAGAAAGAGAAAACAAGGTAGTGCTCACCAATGTGTAGTTGGGGGAGGAGAAAAAAGCTGGACACTAATCTGAACTTAGTTTTTATAAAAATCCATCTGAATATGGAAATATAGAATATACTTAGTTAGCAAAGGATTTATAGGTAAATACATGTAATTTTTGGCTACTCCAGCGAGATGAGGTTAATTGTGCCAGTTATCCAGACAGATGGATAAAAATAAGGGTTAACTGAACACCGTTCCTGATGGACAAAAAGCCAAAATATATGCCCATATATTCACAATTTAGCTTTGGCTAATATGTTTAGGGGATCTCCTGTGGTTTTGTTTGCAACTGTTTATTTTTGAAGATTGAATAATTAGTGGTAAAAACACATGGTGGGTTATTTCATTGGTGTACCTTTCAAGTGAAGGGATTTTTTAACATTCATTACCTTATATCAGTGGCAATACGGGGCAATGTCTAGAGACATTTTGGGTTGTTAGAACTATAGGTGAGTGCTGCGGACATATAAGAGGTAGAGGTCAGGGATGCTGTTAAACATCCTACAATGACTCATGTCAAAATTTTAATAATGCTGAGGTTGAGAAAACCTGTCCTCTATTTAGGGCAGACTGAGTTCCATACCCTCTTCACCTTTTCTCACAAAGGTGGTTAATTCTCTATAATTCGTGGGCTCTCAATGCCAGCCTGATCCCAGGGCAGGATAGCTTTAAGAGGAAAATTGTTTTTTATGGATGCCAGGTGTTAAAATGCTGTTTTAAAATAATAATAATAATAATAATAATAATAAACAAGGGCATCACTGCTCAGTTACAATTAGAACATCGATAAATACTCATTGCTCATAATGTCCCTTTGGCATTAAAACATGATATGATAAATGGTCACATAGTTAATTATTTCACTACAGCTTCAACATTTAAAATACAGTTTTGGAAGCAATTAATCCAGAGTGGTTTAGCGTTTGGACAGGACTGTGATAAATAAAACGTCAACATCTTTGGCGTAGAAATAGAACTGCACCAGCACAGGTAGACAGACTCTCCCGTACCATAAACAGATCCTGCATTCTTTCTCATTTCTGTTACTGTCAACAACATTATAAAAAGCAATGAGCATTGTTCAGACAAAACCAACCAAAAACAAACTTATTTTTCCTGATCCAGCAATTGAAATTGATTTCTCTTTTATTTCCAAAATAATGTTTTCATGGCTCCTTATTTTTTTTTAATTTTTTATTTTTTATAAACATATATTTTTAGTACCCTCCAGGGGTACAGGTC
The DNA here is from genome assembly GCF_964662115.1 of Mustela nivalis. Classification (NCBI taxonomy): domain Eukaryota; kingdom Metazoa; phylum Chordata; class Mammalia; order Carnivora; family Mustelidae; genus Mustela; species Mustela nivalis. Next base: position 35,125,445 of record NC_139036.1, read on the forward strand.
TGTGAATCACCAGGTTTACACACTTGACAGCACTCACCAAAGCACATACCCTCCCCAATGTCCATAATCCCACCCCCTTCTCCCAAACCCCCTCCCCCCAGCAACCCTCAGTTTGTTTTGTGAGATTAAGAGTCACTTATGGTTTGTCTCCCTCCCATTCATGGCTCCTTATTAAAAAGACTAACACCTGGGCCAAAATGTATGTGTCTACATCATCTGCATCTGTGAAATACATCTCATTTACGCTCTACCATATCTCAGTGCCTTTGTTCTGTTCTCCTTCCGTTCTCCTCCATATTACCAGTTACCTAAATATAAACACGGAGTTCCAAGCATGTTAGTCATATATTTCAAAATCATGAATTTCACTCCCTTGCCAGTAGGAGAGAATGTTTGATGGGGCACGTAAAATTATTTTCTTTCTGGCACCAAACTAACTATGCAGTTTTAACTTCAGTTCCTTTCCTTTCTTATCCTACCTGCTTGAACAAAGCAGGCTGTTTGTTATCCATCAATTCATTTCAAGACCCAGCTCAAATATCATTTCCTTTCTGAATTCAGCCTCTACTGCCTTAGAGAAATTGAGTCTCTTTCTCTAAATTTCTAAGAGAAATTTAGTTCCAATAGTTGTGTTACAACACTTATTACATCTTTACAACTATGATACTAACTACTGCTTTATTTTGACTTGATGTCAAATATCTTCATCTTCATCTTCATTGTGTCACAATCTTCATCACTGTGATCTCCTCAGACACTGTGGCCATATCCCATTCTTTGTAGCACAAGAACCTAGCCATTTTGTTGCTTATAGTCAGTCTTCCCACAACGTTTTTGAATAACTTACTAAATACTTCCAAATCATTTATTTCATCTTTGTAATTATTCATGCAAGCATGTATTATTTGGGGGGAAAACCGGTTGGTCAGTCCATTTGTTTTTGTGGCACTTATGTGGTCATCAAAAGGACAGGCAAGAAGAAAAGCCAAGGATTCAAATACACGCCAGTATACACTCTTCCGGGATAACTGGTGCCCAGCTTACCAAATGGGTACTGTAGGACAGAAATCCTATCAGATCTGAGGTCATCGTTTTAATTTATGGGGCAGACTGCCGTCTTATCTTTGCATTTGTTGTACAGTAATTTTAATGTATTAACATGTTGCCGTTGGTGAATCAGCAACTTACTGCCGGTGGATTATAAATAATTTTGAATGTGAGTGGTTATTATTATTCCATGAATGTTTTAGAAAGCATTAACATTAAGTGAATGTTGATAGAAAGGGTGTATGCATTTTAGCCATTTAATATATTTGTAATACCCATTAGAAGTGGCATAAAATGAGCTATCAATATTGAATAAATGTTTTAGCAACATACATTATAAATTTTAAGTGACTGGCATAAAATATGCATCACACGTGGTGCTTATTAGTAGTCTTAAGACACTCCTTTTTAAGAAACCATTAATATTGTGATGACCTTAGGTATACAGTAATAGGCTTTAGAGAGAGCCATCCATTAAGCCATTCTAAATTTAACTAAGATAGAGTAAATTCCGTAATTACAGACACTCCACACAAAAGCATGGACTCAAGAAAATTTTTAGGTGAAAAAATCTTCTGTGACAGACTGGGAACCTCAAAGTGATGCAAGAAAATCTGTGGTCCCTAATCTTCTAACCTCTGCTTTCTGCATCATCACCATCATTGGCTCTATATCTACAGCAATACCCTTTTCTACCCTTTTCTTCCCCTTGTCCATGTCCTAGTCTAAACAATATAATTTTTTCCCCCTGGTTCAGTCACAGAAGTTCTCTGGGAATTAGAGCCAGTCAGATATAAGTTTAGAATTCCAGGGAGCCCAAATCTTGCCACAGGTATGTTCTCCAGAAATTACAAAATGTCATTGCATTTCTGCTCCCTTAGCTATAAAACAGGGACACAACACGACTGCACTACGCAAACTGCTTTAAGTTCCAAATGGAATGTGCCTACCATGTCCTTGGTACGGTGACTGTTCAATAAATGAATGATTGCTACTATCTGATTTTTCCTTTATTTACTTATTTTTGTATTTTCTTTTTTTTTAAAGATTTTATTTATTTATTTGACACACAGAGACCACAAGTAGGCAGAGAGAGAGGAGGAGAGGGAAGCAGGCTCCCTGCTGAGCAGAAAGCCCAATGTGGAACTCGATCCCAGGACCCTGAGACCATGACCTGAGCTGAAGGCAGAGGCTTTAACCCACTGAGCCACCCAGGTGCCCCCATTTTTGTATTTTCTATTCTAAATCAAGCCTCTAAGGAAATATATTTCCAAACTGCACATGATTTTAGGATTGGTATTTCCCTATGAAATAACAAGGCTGTGTTAATTTCTAATTATAACATTTTGCTCACTTATATACAAATTAAACATTGTTTCAATAGTACGGCTTAACAGACTGCTCTCAAGAGCTGTAACAGCCATTACCTTAGCCTCCGGACACAAGTGGTCATTGAGCATATGAAATATGTCTAGTCCAAACGGAGGTATCTGTGAATGTATATAATTACACACAGTTTACAAAAATTTGGTATAGAAGAAAAAAAGAAACATCCCATGGGATTAATTACAAAATGAAATGATAATAGAGACGTAGTGAAATAAATGAAATACATCGAAAATAATTCTATCTGCTTTTTTAAACTTTTTAAAAATGTGCTTTCCAGTGCTCGCATTGGCAGCACATATACTAAAAATGTGCTTTCCAGAAAATTGAAATTTTTTTTTTAAGATTTTTTTAATTTATTTGACAGACAGAGATCACAAGTAGGCAGAGAGGCAGACAGAGAGAGAGGAGGAAGCAGGCTCCCTGCTGAGCAGAGAGCACGATGCGGGGCTCGATCCCAGGACCCTGAGATCATGACCTGAGCTGAAGGCAGAGGCTTTAACCCACTGAGCCCACCCAGGCACCCCCAAATTGGAAATTTCTAAATCAACTAAAATTAAAGGTTTCTAGGAAACTAAAAATTAATTTCCAGAAAATCTGGATATGAAAGTTGCTTTGATTGGTCTGCTCTAGAGCACTCTGGTGAAGTGGTATTGTCTGGAGGACACGACGTGATCATACATTTAGCTGGAAGGGACCTAAATGCTCATCCACCTCAACAACCTTTTTTTTATTTTTTTCCCCAGCACTTAATTATTGAAGACTGCAATCTAGAAGAGGGTTGTGGCAAGCACTAAATGAAACCCTGAGTGAAATGTGAGATGGTTGATTGGAAGCAAGTCCTGAAGCAAAGGCACAAAGGTCAGATTAACGTAAGACTGTACCGAGCCCAGCTGAGTTATGCAGTGGAAGTCATTCTGTGTGCCAGGCGCTGAAGAAGCAGAAAAACCAAGTAGCCAAATGCAAAGACTCAGAAGGCAGTGAAAGAGGGGAGAGTAGCTGGAAAGGGCTGCAATGCATTCATGCCTTGACAACCCTTACCATCTCACAATTCAGATCACTCCATCCTTTTTATAGGCAATTTTGCACATTCCAGAGCACATCTTCAAGGTCCAGGCTTTCAATTATTCACCCAATATACAAAAATACTAATGACAAAATAGTAAAAATAGTAACGATAAAACACTATAAAAGTTTAGTATGAATAATAACACTTACTGAGTGCTTATGATGAATCAGGCCCTGTGCTCTGACATGTACGACGTCATTTATAAATGTCCCTTTGATGTAGGTATTATCCAGAATTTTACAGTTGATCCAACTGAGACTGTTAGGGAAAGGAGTCATTTAAGATCCTACAGCTCGTAAGAGAGGCACTGTAGAAGAGACAGAAATTGAGGCGATGGGCTGTGATTTAAACTCCGATTGATTCCCGAGTCCAAGTTCTTCAGCATAAGGAGTTACTATATTTGAAATGCATAACACTTTAGAAAAATGTAATGACAGGCAACTCCGTATCTCTTACAATGCCCCTACAATTTTTATTAGAAAAATTACAAACGTTAAAAAAAAAATAAGAGCAAAACAAAATCCCTGTGAACCCTTCATCTAGTTTCAACAGCCATCCCCATATGCCATAACTGTTCCTGTACCCTGCTCCCGTGTTTGCTTAGACAGTAAAGGAAATCCGGAAGTCATGGCATTCTGTTCCGAAGTATTTCATTATATATCCAAAGCCACTATAGAATCTCCTTACCTAACCACATGACATTATTATGCAAAACACAGTTAGTCATGACTTCTTGTAATCATCAAATATTATTCGTCCACGTAAATGTCCCTGACTACCTAGAAACATCTTTTTACCATCAACTTATTGGAATCAGGATCCAACTATGTACTGCTCATCACGTTTCTTGTTCTATGTCTTAAATATTTTTTAGGTTCTTTTTCGTCTACACCAACCTCTCGCTCTCTTACTCTCCATCCCCATTCTTTGGTTAGGACATTGACTTGCTGAAAATAATTCAGCAGTTACCTTACAGAACGTCTATGTTCTAGAACTGGCTGATTTTCTTCTTGTGGTAGCAGTCACACATGATCTTGCTTTACGCTTCTGTTATCTCCTGAACACAGGAAGTCAAATCTAAGGGCTTGATTAGACTTGGGCTCATTATTTTCCTTTGGCCTGACTAGGTAGTCTGTGGACTCATACCACACCCCACAGAAGATTTGTAAAATTTTATTGTCTCACTTTCCTTGATGTAAAAATGAGCAAGGGATTCAAGGCCGGACTGCCTGATCCTTCAATGTAAGATCGCTAATCACCTCTACCTTCACTGATTTTATCACCTGGGCCCAATCAGAATTCAGTCAAAAAACTGAGCCATTCTTTCTATTTATGGCTCTAATGATAGGAAAAAAAAAAAATTGAGCTTGGTAAATGATGGGGGAGCTGGAAAGGCACAAGTCTGGAAGGGACGCGTCAGGACCAAAGAAACAATCAGTAACTTATCCGCCTGAAAATCTGCAACAGGAAGGTTCGAGAGGGCAACTGTGCATAGCCCCCGAAGCCCGATGAAAAGGGGGCTTCAAGAGAGATTAGGTGGAATCTCTGGGAGACCATGCTTCTCCTGCATTCACCTCTAGGATCTGCAGCTCAACATCTTCCAGTTAGACTGGGGCCACGGTTGGTCCCCAGGCCAGCCCTTGGGAAAACGGGCCGAATGCACAGCAAAGGAAAATGAGGATATATATGGTTGGCTAGATAACGTGCATCAGTCTGTCTCCATGTTTACTCACACTGGCCCTCTCAAATTTATAGTTTTGGCTTCACACTGCCTTCTAAATTTTGGACATGTAACCTCTTTTGACGCAACTCTAATGTATACCCATACAAAGAAGGGAATTCTAGTTAAACGTAATTGTCGGCCTTCACCATGCTGATATAACACAACCCAGCACACCCTCTCTTGATGGTATTTAATTAAGGGTTGTAAAATTGTGATTTTTCTAATTCTATAATTCTACATTCTAATTCTGCATTTCCTTCTGTACTTATTAGCTCAAATTCTTCTCTATAGAAAAATTTTCGTCATTCACTAGACTTATTTGGTAACCCAGAAACATGTGTCACCGAAGTAGAATAGATGTTAAATTCCTATTAATTATGAATTTTCAGGATAATGAGTTACTGTCCTAACAACTTTCAGTGGTGTCTGATGAGCAACACTTTGTTTTCTCTCTCATGTTTATCCCCTCCATCTCCTCCTTATGGAGGGAGATGCTCTGCTATTTTGAGCTCCTGGCTTTCGTATACTTTCTTGAAAAGTCACTTGCAGTATTTGTTATAATATTCAGATCATGCCACATTTGTCCAGTGGTTCCCCTCTGTCATTTTGTACTTAATCTGCAACTTGTGCTTTGTGCCAGTTCTCAAAATTTTCTTTCCAATAGGGGTGATTTTTATTGCAGTATCATTTCTTCTTTATTTCCTTTCAGCTTCACTATTACAACCACACAGTTGTTCATATTGTGCAGAATCTGTTGCTAGTGAGCATTTTGGTCAAATCTACTCTTATCTGAGATTCCTGGCAAATTATTTTTTTAAAGATTTTATTTATTTATTTGATGGATCACAAGTAGGCAGAGAGGCAGGCAGAGAGAGAGAGTGGGAAGCAGGTTCCCTGCTGAGCAGAGAGCCTGATGCAAGGCTCAATCCCCGGACCCTGAGATCATGACCTGAGCCGAAGGCAGAGCCGCCCAGGTACCCTGATTCCCTACTTTTAGACTCTTAAGTTTAATTCCTCTTGCATAACACACATCTTTAAAAACCCAACCAAACAGTCACCATACCCCAACGGACTCTTCTTTCCTCTTGGGCATTCTCTCATTTCCTTTGAACACTTTTTACATATCCAACAAAAGGACGGTGGACTACTCTGCATGTCCATATTTGGAGCTCTGCAATAATAAGGGTGACATGGAGAATTAATTTTTCATTGAAACTTTGAATTCCCATTGGAAGGAGTGGAGATAGATGAGCTAATGCCCAGAAGCATCCAATCAAGCTTAGCAAAAAAGAAAAGAGAACACCAACGATGCAACAAAATCGAGGACATAAAGGAGTATCCGGGAAGGAACTCCTCTTCATTCAAGAATAAGAGAATGGGGGCACCTGGATGGCTCAGTGGGTTAAAGCCTCTGCCTTTGGCTCAAGTCATGATCCCGGGGTCCTGGGAACGAGCCCCACATCGGGCTCTCTGCTCAGCATGGAGCCTGCTGCCCTCCTCCCACTCTCTCTCTCTCTGCCTGCCTCTCTGCCTAGTTGTGATCTCTGTCTGTCAATAAATAAATAAAATCTTTAAAAATAAATGATGGGTACTTACATTCAGTCATTTGACAAATGCTTAACAACTGAGACACCCTCCTAAACATGATACGTATTGATCTGAGTACCAGTCAACAAGGAAGGTGCCTGATCTAAATCTGGCAGAGTTCCTCCAATATTCTTGGGAGGTTATTCTATGGTGGTGGGAAATTCCTCTTTGAGGATTCCTGATCAACAGTGTCAGGAGCTAGCCAAGATAAAGAAAAACTTACAGAAAGCTATTCAGCAGAAATGGTAAAAATGGCGGGGGGTGGGGAACAGTGGAGGAAGGCACCATAATATGGTAATATTGGAAAAGGAGTTGTTGAGTGAGTACCACAGGCATAATAGAATATTAGTTCTGGGATCCAGCAAAATGTCAAGGCTGCTAAAGAAATACATGATTCTTGGACCTCAATTACTTTAAAGATTTGCAGACTGGGGTACCTGGGTGGCTCAATCATTAAGCAGCTGCCTTCAGCTCGGGTCATGGTCTCAGGGTCCTGGGAATCCAGCCCCACATCAGGCTCCTTGTTCATCGGGAAGCCTGCTTCTCCCTCTCCCACTCTCCCTGCTTGTGTTCCCTCTCTATCTGTGTCTCTGTCAAATAAATAAATAAAATCTTAAAAAAAAAAAAAAGATTTACAGATTGGAACCAATATTGTTAATACAGTATTGTCGCTCACGGCCATTTATATCTCCAGGCAAGCATTTTGAGATTCTCTCCATTGTTCTCCAGTTTGCTATCCCGATCCTCTCAACAGGAATGGGAATACTAAATCCAAACAGAGGTGTGATCTGACGACCATACAGCTAGTGGACTTAAACAATGTTGCCATCAGCCTTACTGCTGAGCTGGTGAGGTTTTAGGTGACTTTTATTTTTTTCTTTCAAGTCACTGTACAGTCCCTACAGTATAACACAATCTATTCTTCCAGTTATGAGAAATAAAGGACAACTGTTCTACATGGGTTCTCAGATATTGTCAATGGAATTCTATGGCATTGATTTTAAACAATGTATGAGAATCAACATTGGTAACTGATGATATGAAGTACTTAGAGATAAAAAGTAACCATTACTCCTTGGACATTTAGTGATAATTCTTAGTATCGTATTTGGTCCACTAAGCTTTTCCTAGTTTGAAATCCTGTTATTGACTGAAATTGAATTATGAACAATAACTGATTAAAAATCACTCAACAGGATTTCATTTAATTAGCCACTTTTACTTTAAAATAAAGCAAGCATAATTTGTACCTCTAAAATCTAGACAACTTGACACATTTGTATGTGTGTGTGCATGTATGTGTGCATTTATGTAAGTGGGCAATTTGTGAATTTACACAAATGGTATTAAAGACATGTAAAAATCAATCCTCTTTTCTTTATATATTCAACATCTCATTTATACTGAAAACAAACATATCTAACATAAATTCAGCACTCCTTTGGTGTCACTGGCCATCTTGATGACAATGTTCATCATCAATATTACTACGTTTAATCAGTATTTTACAGACGATGGTCAACAAAAAACTTTGTCTTGATGAATACCAGGATCCTTCTATATCCTGCTCCAATACAATAAAGATAAGTGTGGTAAAATTGCAAACAGGACAAGAGCTTTGGAAAATTCAAGGATTTAAAAATCATGAGCTTAAATTTAAAAATTAACAATAATTACGGAAAACGTAATTAAAGGCCAACAACTACATGGGAGGTGGGAATAGTTGAGAAGCAAAAGAATCTTTTGCTCCTTTAAACATTAAATAGGTATTGATTACTGTATGGACAAATATCAAACACTATTAATTGAGTAGTTAAATATTGACAAATGTAAAGTGGAGACCGATACTTGGCTGTAGGGGACAACAGTGATTGATATTCACTGGGAACAGGTTTAGTGTATACCCATATTATTTTCACCAAAATAACTGCAAATTCTCTCTTTTAGTATCTTTAAATTTTGTAATACAAAACATTATTTTTTCCAAATTTATTTTGGAACAACTAGTTTAAGAGGCCAGAAGTCAATTAAGTATTTGCTTCTTTTAGCCAAAACAAACTAACATACATATAAATATTTAGAGGTCATGAACTCTATTAAAATGAGGGTCCTAGAGGGCGCCTGGGTGGCTCAGTGGGTTAAGCCACTGCCTTCGGCTCAGGTCACGATCTCAGGGTCCTGGGATCGAGTCCCATATCGGGCTCTCTGCTCAGCAGGGAGCCTGCTTCCCTCTCTCTCTCTCTCTGCCTGCCTCTCTCTCCGTCTACTTGTGATCTCTCTCTGTCAAATAAATAAATAAAATCTTTTTTAAAAAAAATGAGGGTCCTAGAGACCTTAAACTAGGTATCTAGGGCACTTCATTTTTATACACATGTGATATAGGTGTTACTCTTTTATGGAAATCTTTTGAGTATAGACGGTTTTCAGAGTTAAGAATTTTTCAAATTTTTATAAAAGAAATATGAAGGCACGTACCAGCTCTTAAACAATAAATACCCTTTGTGGACAGAGCAGCACTCCATAAACACATACATTACTATTTTGGCAGTAAGGGACATCAATATTCACACTTACTAAAATAAAGGAAAGCAAAACAACACAGTCTCATTTTGCTTCAGTTTAGGTCTATGTGGCAAAATCAATGTTTGCTAATTTAAGAAAAAAACTTTGTTTTAGGTTATTAAATTGCTTAGATCCATTTTTAAAGTTAGTTCAAAACTTTTAAACCATTAGCAGTCACATTATTTTTCTAAAAATAGTACAGGAGGAGGACTTTTTTCCTCATCCAATTAAATGAATATTCTCCATAGCATCTTGATAAGAGGTTATCCCACCCACTAAATAATATTCAGCAAGGGATAATACATCAGTCATTCCAAAAAGACTTCCCAGTCCTGTGAGAAGCAGAAAGGAATATTTACTTTAAACACAGAGAAGGTAACCATGCTGGCTCTCACATCACCCACTGCGCACTCTGGGTTCGTTGATCTTTCCTATTAACCCATGTTCTCTGGACCCTTGTTCCTCCATTGTGGTCTCAAGACCGCAGTATTTGCAGTAACTGGGATCTTATTGGAAAGGCGGTCTCAGTTCCTACTCCAGATCAATGAAACCAGTATCTACATTTTAAAAAGATTCCAAGGATTTTAAGAACAACATAAATGGCTTAATAAGGATCCGCCAGGTCATGGAAATGTAAAGTCTCATATGCTTCTACAGAGCCCTCTCTCTATCCTTAGCATTGTTTCTGAAATTTCCATTCACTCACTTCCTTAATGTTCAGACGTTAGGGAATCTCACTTTCATATAAAGATAAAAGTTTCCCTGTGTTAGGATGAAGTGTTAAAGCCTTAGCATCCATTGAAGCTTCTGGGTTAATTTCCTGGGATAAAGACTATACCTGGAAAGCGCACACAGAGGGAGGGTGTCTACACTGTCCATGGCTTGGTAGGGGGATTATTATAGAGACTAGAACAACTGTGGTCTTTTCTAAAAAAGTCCAAAGGAACAGGACCAATTTATGGGTCTCATCCTTAGGTGAATAAAACTGGCTAGAAGAAATCTATCTGCACATAAAGCTACTATCTCAGAAAGGCCTCTGGATGTAAGATTCATGATAATACAGAGTTTTATGAGATGTTGGAAGCACTATAATTCCCTATTGGTTTTGTTGCTATTATTTCTTGGGCTTATTCCCCAGCTTCCCTTTTCTTCACCAGAGGAGTCTTTAGGTTTGTCTTAAGGGGCAGTCAAAAAAGGAGGAAGCTATGGATACCATATTTTTCCTCAGAGCCAGTTTCTAAAGAAATAGAATCACAAGAACCGTTGACTAAGAGGCAAACAATTAGAGTCTCTGCAGCCTGTAGCAAGAAAAACAAAACAAAACAAAACAAAAAAAACAAAAACAAAAACAAAACAGACCCGATAAATACCCCTGAGGCTTAATGACATAGGGCTAATGTATGGTCCCCTACAGCTTAAGTTCTGGCTCTAAAGAAATTTTTAAATATTATTTTTTTAGAAGATAGCTTGTTAGATTTTCTGAAAGCCTTAAAATATATCATGTTCCAGTTGTTCCATGCCAAGTGGAATGAGTAAGCAGGTAATGATGTAGGAATGTTGGGGAGGAGAAAGCAGTTTCATTTAGCTACTTGATGATCAATTGAAGAGAAAATGAATGAAAGATTCAGTCATGTAATGATGAATTTCATCTCTTACAATCAGGATTAATTACAAAACCCCTGACAATTTGGAGATTCAATTCACCTAAATGCTGATAAATTACAGACAATATATCAAAAGTTTACATAATTTTAGACTTACAGCTGATTTAAACAAATAATGGTTGCATTTAAGGACAAAATATATTTTCACTGATAGAAAAGGCAAGCTATATTAAAAAAGAAGAAGTCTGACATTTTTCTGCATTTTCCTAAATATGCAGGAATCACAGAATTTATTATTTATTTCTCCATAGAAACAATTAGTTTCTGCATAGAAAGCCCTGCAAAAGATCTCCCAAGGCAAAAGGGGGAAAAAAAAATGAAAGTGTTTCTTCACAGTTGTAAAAAGTGTATAACCCAGAATTACTATTTGAAGTTAGTTGTTTTATTAGGGGTTTGCTAATATAATTATACCTTTAAAAATTCAATTTCACTTAATAACCTAGTTAATAAATATAGAAATACTGGCAAGCCTTGTTGTCATAGAATTTTTTTAAACTACCCCATATAAAGTTGACAAAGTTTTTCAACCGCATCATGTTCAGGTCTGTATAAATACAAATTAGTATTCCACTGGTCCCTGTCATGCTGAGATACAAGGCACAATTTCACTATGAAATAACTATCTAGGGAAATCTGAAGCAGCCAAAACCTGAAATATTTGGAAAATCTTGGTCATCATTCTTGTTTCTCAAAATCTAAATCACTTTAAATGATTTTGTGCTAAGTTTCTATTCTCTTGAACACTGAGTTCTGGGTTTGGGCATCAGATGATGGATGTCAAAATTTCACTTGAGAGTACATGTGAGGAAGGGTGAGTAAGAAGAAGGCAGCCAGACAGACAGTTATAATCAGGCATAGATAAATATATGCCTACCAGAACTATTATTAGTATACTCAGCAGACAACTACTATGAATAATTATAACCAATTTTTGGAAGTTTACCTAAATAGGCATCATGCTACTTATTCTATACATTAGGGCATGTATTTTATTTGCACAAAAAAATCTCATTTGAACCAGCTTAAATGACAAGAGGAAATGTATTGAATAATAACTAGTAAACAGGATTAAGTTTTGAGACAATTAGGGATAAAATTCCACATGACTCTCTTTCTCTCTCCTAGTTGTTATTTTGCTTATTGCCTTCTTTACGGCAATAATGCTTATTGATTTCTTTAAGGGGCTGAGGGGAAAGATTGCCAGTACCTTGAGGGCTGCATCTCCTCAGTCTTGCTGCCAGATAAAAAAGGATTTTCCAAACCCCAACTCTACAAAAGTGAGACATCCTTAAGAAGAGTCCTCATGCGGAGCACCTGGGTAGCTCAGTCAGTTAAGCATCTGCCTTCATCTCAGCTCACTGTCCCAGGGTCCTGGGATGAGCCCTGCATAGGGGCCTCAGCTCAGCAAGGAGTCTTCTTCTCCCTCTCCCTCTGCCTGTCCATCTGCCTGCTGAGTGCTCACTCTATGTTAAATAAATAAATAAAATATTAAAAAAAAAAAAAAAAAGAAGAGTCCTCAGGGGTTCTGCCCTAAACCAAGTATTATTAGGAGAATGTTCAAAGTCTTACAATATTAGCCCAGAGTGGATTAGGTATCTACCCTTAGAACAGTTAAGATAGAGGCGCCTGGGTGGCTCAGTTGGTTGGACGACTGCCTTCGGCTCATGTCATGATCCTGGAATCCCGGGATCGAGTCCCACATCGGGCTCCCAGCTCCATAGGGAGTCTGCTTCTCCCTCTGACCTTCTCCTCGCTCATGCTCTCTCTCACTGTCTCTCTCTCAAATAAATAAATAAAATCTTAAAAAAAAAAAAAAAGAACAATTAAGATAACCAGAGAAATAGTCCATTTCACATCTGGGTCTCATGAAAAAATGCACATATACTCGGCTGGCAGTAGGATAGGAGAGATGACTGCAAAAAAACAAACAAGCAAACCATGGTACAGTCACAGGTACTGACCAAATAAACCATCTCAATTGTTTCCATTTTGATTTCTGATTGTCAGGAGAACCATTCAAACTAGAAACAGAATTTTATTTTACAGAGAGAGAATTTGCCCTCATTCATGTATTAAGTGAATTGTAGATTTAAGATGTGAACATAGATTTTTATCTATTCTTGTCACCAGTACTACTCTGAGACCAGGGGAAGCCTGGGCTGCCTCGATCCATGCCTCAAGGCATCTATGGACCTCATTTTGTACTGATACTTTCAGTGCCAATATACCAGTGTCCATAGTGGCTTCCCTTTTTAAAAAAAATATTTTTTTTTTTTTTTTTGAGAGAGACAGACAGAGCACATGTCTGTCTCTCTCAGTGCAGGGTGGGGAGGGGGAAAGGGAGAGGGAGAGAAAAAATCCCAAGCAGGCTGCGCACCCAACACAGAGCCCAACACAGGGCTCATCTCTCAACCCTGAGATGATGACCTGGGCGGAAATCAACAGTCCTACACATAACCAACTGAGCCACCTAGGCACCCCTCCATAGTACTTCCTGAAAATGTGTAAGTCCCTCTCCAGATGTTGAGATTACCTGGGGCTGATAGTGCCATCCTACTGAGGTGGATGCTTGTCACTGGCTCTTGCATATCCACATTCTGGTTTCTGTTGTACCTCCAGTTTATAGCCTGAGGTCAATGAGGATGATGCAAGCCATCCTTTTCCTATTGGCTATCTCCTACCCTACCTTCTGCTGCAAACCCCAGGATAGTATCTCCTGTCCCTCTGAAAGCTCCATGTCCTAGGTCAGTCATTCCTTCAGGATGGTCATGCCTATCTCTTCTGAGGATTTTCCAGATTCCTGCCCCATATTGCCAAGGGGCTCTTCTGATGCTCTCTTGCCTCAGATCAATGTGGTGAATCTGTGCTCTCCTAGGTCATTCTTGAGCTGCGCCAGGAGAAGAATGGGAATTTCTTATGCAAATGGAACTGCTCTTATTCCATCCAGAGGCTTCTAGACTATCCAACCTTTGTAGGTGGTACCGTGTGGAAGGCAGGAGTGTCATCATATTGAAAGAGATAGTCTAGAAACACTATGAATACAGCCTAAGATTTTGAGAATACTTGTTTGGAACATGTGTTGTTCTATGTTTATAAAGGATCAGATTCACGTCACACATACACACGCACAAAAACAAACCATCCTTCACATTTTCCTTGTAGCCTGAATAAGATTTGTCTTTGAGTTCATCATCAACAAAGCACAGTACCAATCTCTGAAAAAGTCACTGGAAGCCAGTTTTCACAGGAAGCGTGAAGGATGATGCAATGTCATGAACAATAATGTAGTCAGCATGAAACAAATTGTATCAGGAAACTGCTGAGGCAAGAAGATCTATATTGTTTCTATATTAACTGGTCCCAAAGAGCCATGGCATTGTAAGAAATAACAGCTTTACTAACTTTTTGTAGTGGTGAGAGATACAAATTAGCCACAGAAAACATATCAGACAGTGAAAAATAAGAAGAGTTGGTTCTTTAACTAGAATAGGGAGAGAGGGTGTCTAGAGACTGGAAGAATTTTCACAAACCCTGGTGGGACAATAAGCAAACTACCTCTGCTCTGCCCATAATTCTAAGTATATATCAATAATCACTATAACTTACATGGGCCCATTAGATTTATAATGTATTTTTAAAGCAAATTGTTTGTATAAACAGGAACCCCTCAAAAATATTTTCCTGGGGCTCTATACACCCTAGTGGCAACTCTGGTCTTCCATAATCAGACTTTGAGAATAGGCAAATGAAGTAGCTATAATCCAATGTGTTAAGTTCTACAGCCCTCTTTAAGTCTTACATAATGAGAGCATAAATTACTACAGGAAACAGGGAACTTTACTACAGGGGCAGCAAAAGTAGGGGTAAAAAAAAAACACGTGATATTTGAGTGAATTCTTGAAATATTAGTTAACACAAAGATTATTTCTTAAATGGTATGTATTAAAGGCTTTTTGAAGTTTGGCATGAAAAAGTAAGGTTGCATTATATCTTGTAAGACCATTTTTTCTCCGCAGAATATTGTCAAGGTGTTTATCGGTTTGAAAATTAGAGCAAAGACTGGGTTTCATATGGTGGGAATCTGACTCCACCGTGCATCACAGGCAAGAGTAAACATATACTGGTCAATACATTCTCAAAAGAAAGTTCTGTGTTTTAAAATGTACTGTATAAATAAGGGTAATTAGCTGATCCAAGAATAACTTGATTACCACTATTTAACAGAAGTCTTGAAAGGAAGAACTGATTGAGAAGAAACAAAGTATCCTTTGAGTTTACCATGTGTAGGAGGAAGGGAGGCTGCTAATACTCTCATTAACAGTGCATAGCATCAGTCCTTTACAGGGAAGGCCCAATACAATCTGCGGTGAAAAGCAATACTGCATAGTAGTTAGTGGCACAGAAATGTGGTGGCCTCAGTTTATATCATGTAATCATATCCCAGTTGTCACGCTTACCAGATGGGTAACCAGTGAAAACCACTTATTCACTCAACGCCTCATCTGCAAAACGGGAAAATGTAACAACAGAATTGTTGTAACAATTAAATGGTGTAGAATCCATGAATTGTCTGGATCATTGCCTGGCACATGCAAACACATAGCAAATACTCCTTATCATTATTCTGATAACTCTAAGAACAATGATTACCTAGCAGTTTTTGAGTCTGAAAACAGCAGAAGCCATTCATGCTATCATAAGTGTGTGCTACATCGCTCATGTGTGGATAAATTCCAAGACTCATGACTATCTCCTACATCTGGGGCCCAAGTGGGAGAACTGGCAGGCGTTGAAGTGAAAGAGTTAAATATACGTAGGAAACTGTGCAATTACAAAATTTTCATTTTTATATAAATTCCGTTCTTTTAGAAATCCTCACACTATACACAACATCAATTCCAGACGGTTTATAAATTTACATGTGAAGAGACAATGTAGTTTCAAGAAAGAATACAGAATATTTAAATGGAAAAGACTGACACAATGAAGAAAGTAAAAGGCAAGCTGCTTTAAGCAGTATGGACATTTTAATGATAGCAGTTGCTCTAATCCATGAATAGGGGATGTCTTTCCATTGATCTGTGCCTTCTTTAATTTCTTCTATCAATATGTTGTAATTTTCAGCATACAAGCCTTTCATCTCTTTGGGTAAAGTTTATTCTTCAATATTTTATTTGTGTTCCTATTGTGAATGAGATTGTTTTTATTAACTTCCTTTTTGGATAAATCATTATTTGTATGTAGAAATGCAACCAACTTTTTAATGTTGATTTTGTATCTGGCAACGTTACTGAATTTAACAATTCTAATAGCTTTTCTGTTGGGAGTCTCTAGGGTTTTCTACACCCATGATCATGGCATCTACACAGATAGCTTTACTTTTCCCTTTCTATTTTGGATGCTTGTTATTCTCATTTTCTTGATTAATTCCTCTGCCTAAAACTTCCAGTACTACGTTGAAGAGAAGTGGTAAGAATGGGCATCCTTCCCTTCTATAAATCTTAAAAATTTTGTTTTAACTTTTCCCCACTGATCATAATACTAGCAGTGAACTTTTCAATGGCCTTTATTGTGTTGAGGTAAGTTCTTTTTTTTTTTACCTATTTTGCCGAGACTTTTAGCCATGAATAGATGTGCAACATCATCAAATGCCCATCATGCCTCTATCGGGATAATCATGTAGGTTCTGCTCATTTGTTTTAGTTTGTTGATGTGGTGTGTCACACTGATTGTTTCTCATATGTTGAACTATCCTTGCGTCACAGAGATAAGTTTCACATAATCATGAGGTAGGATCCTTTTACTACATTGTTGAATTCAGTTTGCTAGTATTTTATTGAGGATTTTTGCATGCATATTTATCAAGGATATTGGCCTATAATATGTTTTTCTTATAGTGTCTTTGTTTGGTTGTGGTATTATGGTGATGCTGGCCTCATAAAATGAATTTGAAAATGTTCCTTTTTCTTCTGTTTTTTGAAAGAGTTTAAGAAGAATCAGTATTCTTATAATGATTTTTTAAAGATTTTATTTATTTGAGATTTTTTGGAAAATCTTTAAAAAGATTTTATTTATTTATTTATTTGAGAGAGAGAGAGAGAGAGGAAGAGCTGAGGAGAAACGAATCTCAAGCAGATTCTGCAATAAGTGTGGAGCCCAATATGGCGCTTGATTTCACAACCCTGGGATCATGACCTGAGCCAAAACCAAGAGTCAGATGCTCAACTAACTGAACCACCCAGGTGCCCCAAGAAGAATCAGTATTGTTCTTTGAACATTTGGTAGAATTAATGCATAAAGCCAAATGCCCAATATGGCCATAAACATGTAAGAAAGGTGTACCAACCACAATGACATACCTGAGCTGTAAAAATGAAAGAGAGAGAGAGAAAGAAAGAAAAAGGGAAAGGAAATAGGAAAGGAAAAGGAAAGGATAAAAAAGAAACAAGTGCTAACAAGGATATGAAACAACTAGAATTATGGCTACAACTGTAATACTGCTGTTGTACATAGATTATTAATTTGTATAACTACTCTAGAAAACTGTTTGGTACTATCCTCTAAAAATGAATACATACACACAAACATACACACAATAACCCATTGGTTCCACTATTAGCTATATACCAAACAAAAGTCTATTCATATATTCAACAAAAGGAATGTACAAGAATGTTCATCCAGCAACATCTATGAGTCAAAAACCAGAATCAGATATTAATCCATTGTAAGTTCCTGGAAAATCCAGGAACAAAAGAGCATGTTATAAAACTCCTTTCGTATAAATTTCAGAAAAAAGGGGTGGAGAGAGGCAAAAACATTCTATGGTGTTTTAATTCAGGTTAGTGGATAGGATACCTTTGGGAGGTATATTCATCTGGAATGAGCATGAAGGGAGATTCTCAGGTGTTAGTAATGGTGTATGACTTGATCTTGGGTTGGTTACACAGATTTGTTAACTCCATGAAGGTTCATTTGGCTCAATATTTTTGATTTATGTACTTTTTTTTGCACTATGTTACACTTCAATAAATAGTATAAAAAATTCCTAATGTTTAAAAAGGGCTTTATTCAATGAAACACTGTAGATGTTATAGACTGAAGAGAGGTAACAGCCAGATGCTCTCTATAAATTACTGAGTAGTGTTCTACGAAGGAGGGAGAATGTTGCACATTTCAACAAAGGAGCATCAAGAGTCAAGTATGATGGCAGCAGTGGTGAACTCCTTAGATTTAGAAGAGTTCCTGGGACATACGAGCACTCCAGGAAGCTTTGGAGTAAATCAATGTCTAAAGGTGAGAAAGATTTCCAAGGACATCAAGGAGTCCTGAATGCCCAGCACATAAGGCTCACGGGAAGAAACTGATGAGGATTAGGCTCTAAGGAGCATTGTCAAATTATTATAAAGAACATTATAAAATAAATTTGAGAATGTGAGCAGGGTTCTGAGATACTGAAACAAAATGCCTGGTTTAATCTTTACTTGAAACTCATTCATTCCTTCCAAAAATGATAGTCTTCTTTGTTACTGAGGAACTGAGAAAGGGAAATTTAATAGATATAAATGCGTAAGCCATAATTATTTTTTTTAATATTTTATTTATTTATTTGACAGAGAGAGAGATAGTGAGAGCAGGAACACAAGCAGGAGAGTGGGATAAAGGGAGAGGGAGAAGCAGGCTTCCTGCTGAACAAGGAGCCTGATGTGGGGCTCGATCCTAGGACCATGACTTGAGCTAAAGGCCGACACTTAACAACTGAGCCACTCTGGTGCCCCATAAGCTATGATTATTAAGTGTTAACAGATTTTGAGCCAAGAAATAATTTTACTTTCGGAGGGGCCAAGCCCAAATAATTTCTCTTATATCAAAAATTCATACACAAAGGAATTTCAGAATCAAAAGAAAATTTAAAGAAACTGTTATGATAAGGAAGATATGTATGGAATTTAATATTCTCAATCCTGATAATAATCCCTATGATAGTTAATAGCCCAATTTTGAAAAAGCTATTCAAGTCTCCATTTCTTTTAGTAGTATATTCATACTCACAGAACTAGTTTGGTGGTGTAGCCAGGAATGAGATCTAGACATAATATTCTCTTTATGCCCTTCCCATTAAAGTTGACAGATGTAAAATAAATGGTCAATTATTCATAAGATCAGTCTCATACATGGACGAATTTCTCTGTAACCATGGAGTGATAAAACTTTCCTAACTATGATTCAAAACAGAAGCCAAAAGAAAACAGCTATTGACATTTAATTGTATAAAAGTAAATAATAAATTGCATGGCAGAAACATCAAAGGCAAAGTAAACAAAATGACAATCTGCAGAAAATATTTGTACTTTAAATTATAAATAAAGTTAATATTTATCATGTTTTAAAGGCTTTTAAAAATAAAAAGGAAAAATATCAGCTAAGTTAGATAAAATGTGCTAGAAATATGAAATGAACTTCACAGAAAAATGCAAATGGAACTTAAACATTTTAAGGATGCTCAACCTCACTTATAATAAGACAGATGCAAATTAATACCTCACTGAGTTAGCATTTCTCACTTATCAAATTGGCAAAAAATCAAAAGCTTGACAATTGACTCTGTTGGCAAAGCTGTACGGAAAAAAACTCTCAGATATTGCTAGTGGGAATACAAATGTTACTACTCTTATGGAGTAAAATTGGCAACACATACAAAAATTACATGAGCAAAATTAAGGAAAGCTATTTACTGAACCAGTAATTTTAGTAACAAAGTAACGAAAGCACAATTGCCCACCAAAGGGGGGCCCACTGAATATGCTATGCAATATTCATGCAATGCAGCTCATAGCTGTGAGAAAAATGCAGCTGGAAAAATGGAATGAGGTATCTCTGTGGATATTAAAATGGAATGGCACTCAACATTTAAGGTTACTGAAAAAGTGAGATAGAGGTAAGTGCATATAATATTCTCCCATTTCTGATAACAAGTGTGTGTGTATGCATGTGTATAAAGAGGAGAATGGTAGATAAATGTCTGCATGTAACAACATGAAACAGCTTAATAAAAGATAACTTAAAGCAAATGTTTTACCTATTAAAGGGAAGGAGGCAATATGGTAACTAGGACAGTTACGCAGACTAAACTTCTCTCAATATGTATGTCACTAGATTGGCCTTCTTTGGAGCCTGGTATATTTTACATAATTTTAAAACAGAAATAACTTTTGAAAAGTCCCAAGAAACAGAAGCAAAATGAAACAAATGAGCTAACTGTGCATCAGGCTGATGTGGTAACAGGAAAGGAGGAACAACTCTAAGTGGCTGTGAAACACTGTAAATTGACTATATATCCCTAATGAGGTATATCCTGAGTGGTATATGTCCTAAGGTAAAAACAAATGTGAAACACATTTAAACTTGTCAGTCATATTGTCGTTGGTGGCTCTAGTATTTTTGTGTGACAAAAGTGGGATAAAGAAAATGGCTGATTCTTAAAAAAAAGGAAAAGAAAAAGAAAATGGTTGATTTTTTTTTGCATCTTAAAGAACTCGCTTTCAACACAGAGAAAAAGAACTATTGAGGGAAGATAGAAGAGGTTACGTGACAACTCTGAAACCCAGAATTTGAAGTACATCAATATAAATTCATAAACCATTTTCCCATATCCCAGTTCTGTCCACTGAAAAGTCTTCTAAACAATGACTGACGTAGTGGCAATAAGCAACCATGTACCCAGATTTTTGTCTCCAACTATTATCTGCCACCAAGGCACCTGTGGATGTGTAATATGACGTCTAACACAGCACATGTAGAAGATAAATGCGGAACATCTCCTCATGCAAATGACAAGCAGGGAACATTCCTAATACCATTTTGGTGGCGTTAAAAGGATTCAGAGTTAACTAAAAGCTCCCACTGGTCTGAGTTGAGACATTTAATCACTGAGATCAACAATAATTGGTGGATTTAAACATATTAACTGTGTTTAAACATATTAACTGTGTTTAAATCCTTGAGATGATGATGATGATAATGAGGTATTGGTAGATCTTTGGCATATACAAACACTAGCAAATTTAAAAAAATTAAACATCTACCTTGATTTCCTGTACAAGATATAACTCAGTTATTCAAACCACTGAACAGGGGGGACTATGAGAACTATTTCAGCTAATAGATGAGGAAGGCATGATTGTATTGGATAAGCAGCAAGATGCTTAATCAACTGAGCCTCCCAGGCACACCTGTTTTTCCATCTCAAAAAAAAGGAACAATGCCAACATGAACGTTTTGTTCCAAGTCTTTTATGGGTCAACCGTGGCTTTTCTCTTTAAAAGCATCTTCTTTATAACTGATCCTTTAGAATAAAGTCGTGAGTTTCTAATAAGGACTAAACGAGTCAGCCGCACATAAAAATACACTCTATCTGATTATCTGGTAAACTCAAGCCTCAAATGTGTCTTCTCTTACAGGAATTAAAGATGAGAGACTTTGACATTTATTACTGAAATGATTGATTCTTTTGTGGAATCTAAAAACACCATTCCTGCTCTTCTCTGTTACTGATTTGCAAACCTAGAGAGCTTCAGATAGGTTTGGCTTTTAATCCAACATATAAATACAGAACAAGCTATATTTAAGGAAATAGGATCACTAGGGAAAATGAATTTCATATCAGGGTGTAGCCCTTTGTGGTCCAATATAGTTAATATATCCTGGCTTTAAGAGAAAATGAAAATTTCCCAGGCCTTTTCCATTCATGCTGAGGTTTTTTGTAGGAATTAAATATATTAGAAAACCCCCTTTCTTTCTCTCCTATACCCTCAAAATTTTTTTTAAAGATTTCATTTATTTATTTGACAGACAGAGATCACATGGTAGGCAGAGAAGCAGAGAGAAGGTAGAAACAGGCTCCCCACTGAGCAGAGAGCCCCTGTGGGGCTCAATCCCAGGACCCTGGGATCATGATCTGAGCCGAAGGCAGAGGCTTTAACCCACCGAGCCACCTAGGTGCCCCTATCCCCTCAAATTTTAACAATGACACACATGCAAAATCAGGGGTAAAGCAACTTACCAAAGAACTGTTTCTCGATTAAATGGAAACAATAAATTCAGGTCTTAAGGTGCAATGTTTCCCAAATTCATATTCCAACCAAACCTAGAAAAGGAGAGTGCCAGTTCCCTCCCTCCCTCCCTCTTTTTCTCTCTCTCTCTATAAATATACATGTGTATACATATATATATAGATGTATGATACCCTTTTTCACAATTTTTTTTAAAAAATCGAATTTTTGACCACTCATTTAGAGCTAACCTGTTTGTTTTTCTCGTATAAAAAAGTTTCCATCACATATACAAATGCATTGGGATATATACAAAAATGGAGAAGAGCTGTATCTCCACTGACACACTATAGAAAGCAAATTAGAACTACCTTCATTCATGTACTGAAAAATACAAAGTTGACTTCCAAAATGCAAGTAGAGCTTAAGTGGGTATAAAGTTTAAAAGAGGAGAGGCCCCAGTCAGTGTGCAGCTGCAACCATGGAGACCTCAAAAGAGCTTCCCCCTTGAAATCCCTCCCTTCCTGAGACTCAGGCCCCACCCCCCCATACCCCTTCCTCTGCTCCCTGCCTCCTCCTGCAGCTACATTCCATCTTTTCCATGGAGGAAAAGAAATCCTATGCTCTGTCCGGATGTCTGCTACCCAGAACCTCCACTTTTCGACCCTTTGCTGATGCAAGTAAGGGTGATGATCTGCTTCCTGCTAGCACTGAGCATTATATCCATATAAGAATTCAACAGAGAAATGACAGGAAGACCCTTACCACTGTCCAAGGGATCGATGATGATTATGATAAAAAGAAACTAGTGAAGGCATTTAAGAAATTTGCCTGCAGTGGTACTGTAATTGATCATCCAGAATATAGAGAAGTAATTCAGCTATAGGGTGACCAGCGCAAGAACATGTGCCATTTCCTCAGAGAGACTGGACTGGCTAAGGATGATGACCAGCTGAAGGTTCGTGGGTTTTAAGTGCTTCCGGCCCACTGAAGCTTAAGTGAGGATATCCTTGCAATGAGTAGAATTTCCTTTAGGTCTCTTGTCACAAGTTTAAAAACCTCACAGCTGATATAATGTAACCATTCGGGGTCTGCTTTTAAGTTGGACTAGCCTAACTCCCTCACGCAATCCGCTAAAAGGAGCCAAAAAAGACTGAGATAGAGAAGGAGAAATAGCCTACCATTACTATAGTATGTGCACGAATGCTTGCTTCTGACTAACGTGTACACCACACCTCTGACCTTGTATAGATAGGTAATCCCATGAATTACCAACTGGTAAACATTCAAATTTGAGGGATCCTATAAATTAATTAAAACTAATAAAACTATTAATCCTAACTTTAACAGATAAAGGGAGTGGAAGAGAGCCTCAGAGGATTCATTTGGTCATTTTCCTCAGCCTTTCAATATTATCAGTCCTAATTTCTCAATGAAAGATTTCACAAAAGACACTCCATTCTGTATTGAGATTTCAGTTTCAGCTATTAGCTGTGCCACTTACTAACTGAAAGGGATTACTGATCATTGATTGTGATTCTTTACCGCTCCCTGCCTCTCTGTTCCTCTCGATTTGACTGTGCAGTTCCTCCTACGAGAGGCAGAGAATGCGTTCTTCCTCACCAATGCTTGATCAATATGGTGAGTGGAAGTGACAGTGGGCCAACTTGGATCCAAGCTTTACAAGTAATGTTTTTTTTTTTTTTTTGCTTGCCCCACTTTCATTTCTGCTGTGATCATAGAAAAACATGTCCTAAGTGACCCAGAGTCCCAGAAGAATGAGGGACGCACAAAACTCACATGAACCTGTCCTAGGCCTGGAGCCAAACAAGCAAATCCAGCCATTTCCAACAAGCCACTGCCAAGTTGCAGCTGCATGAATGAGAAAACAAAAACAAAACAATGCTTTTTAGAGGACACTGAGTCTTGTTTTGTGCTATTTTTTGTTAGACAGCATTACAGTGGCAATTGTTGACTAATCCAGACATCAGTTACAGAACTAAGACACTGTTGGAAGAAAAACCGAAATGTGTTATGGTGGTTGAGAACAGAACAAGACAGGGCAGGGCGTACACAGGACCTGATATTGTAAAACATATTAGCTATTGTTTCTCAATTTCCTACCTAGTAAATCTGAAAGGCATGTAGCTAATTCACAAAGACAATATGAACATTTAATTGAATAGCATGTCCACTGTTTAACCAGTATTTGTTGCACAATAATTACACTCAAATTTTATAGACATTTTAATAAAAGTTACATAAAATAAAAATGGTAATTACAACATGTGAATCAGAGTTAATGAATCAACATTCAAGGACCTCCTAAATCACTACAGGAATGACTTTGGACATCCTGAACACCATGAAACGAAATACTATAAAATAGAGAATAAGCAGGAGCCAGATCATCAACCAGCATTATCTTACCCATATCCTGTCAAATGACTGCAGCCCAAACCCTCTCCAGATCTATTCAATTCCCGAAAGGATGCACAAAGCTCTTCTTAGTTAATATCTATTAAATGTTTATTACATGCCAGTAAATGCGATTAAACTCATAAATACTAACCCCACAGCAAACCCATCAAGTATATATGATATATTATTATTCCCAATTGATAGATGAGAAAACCAAGACACTGCAAGCAAGGTAACTTCCTCATCATTACAATTCTACTAGATGAAAAGATTAAGAATTGAACCCAGGATCATTGGATTATATACAGTTCGTGCTCTTGTCCCCTGTACTCTCCTGAAACTTTCTGATGCACAGAGGTCCTCACACCTGGCTGCACATGGAATCAACTGCAAAGCTTTGAAAATACACCCACCCCCTGGTCTAACCCCCATAGACTCCCACTTCATGGATCTGAATAGAAATCAGAGATTTTTAAACTATCCCATATGATTCTAGTGCATAGGTATGATTAATAACCTCCAGCACAATGAGAAGACAGTACAACACAGACGGTGAGAGCCTGGCTGCTCCCTTCAGACCACATAGGTCTGAACCCTAGCTCTGCTATATAGAGATACTCTGTCCTTGATTCTCAACATCCGCAACTGGGGATTATGACTGTACCGCTTCATAGGATTGTGACAGCATTTGTCAAGTGCTTAGAATAGTATCTAGATATAGTAATGGCCACTTTAGTGATTCTTAAAGAGAACAGGCTTGGAAAGATAAGTTGGTTCAAATTGATGTAACTCCAGCAGGAGTTTGGTGACACTGCGAAAATCACTAACTTTACGCCGTGACCTTCTCACCTACAAAGTGAGAATAATTGATAATCAATTGATAACCGATAATCTCCTTTTCTACCTCTCTCTCTCTCTTCTGAGTTTAATATTTTTTAGAATAAAAATATTGAACCACGGAAATAGATCCTGTTTTATTTTTGAAATGTATTGGGAAATTTGAACATTGATTTTGAATGCTAAAAAAAAAAATCCTTAAGAGTTTTAACATTTAGAGTCATTTATAACTGGCTCACTTCATCCTCTCCATTCAAAGGATTCCTACAGAAGAAAAAAAAACATTTTTGGTTAGGAACTCAACAAATTGGGCAGTAAACACAGGAGAGCAATGTGGGGGGAAGGGGTAATGCAGAACTTAGGATCCCTTGAATTTTAATCAACTCATTTAGAAAACAGCACAATAACAGAATGTCACTGAAATACTATAATTCTGTTCTTCAGGGAAGGTTTTTATTGAGTCATATAATTTTTTTTTTCTTATAAAGGAAAATACAGGATCTGATATTATTCAGGTCTGGGCAACTTCCCAGCAAAAGTTGCTGAGACAGGAAGACGTGTGATGGCTTTCATCTTTGTGGAGGTGGAATAATTTCAATTTAGAAGCACCTGCAAATATAGGAAGGGGGGAGATTATTTCCAGATCCAATCTGAAAGACTAAAAACTTCCTGACTCCATGCTCTGTGCTTTTCTAAACAATCTATTTGGATTGGTCCAGCACAGATAAAAGGTAATCCATTAAAGGTTGTGTTCTGCTGTAACTGTTTTAGGGAGTATTAGTTCCACAGGTCTTCAAAGTATGGTTTCGTTACAGCCCATATTTCTATACGGTATCACAATATTGTATAAACATTTATTCAGCTTTCACACTCCCCGTGAGACCACAGACTTCTTGAGGTTTACATCTGTGTCCTTAAATATAAACTAATGCATATGTGGGTCTCTGTGCTATGTGGTGAGGTAGCACTTTTTTCCTTCCTACAGCAAGAAAAATTACTGATATGCAAAGCTTGAAGGTTGCTAAGAGGTGGGGTTTGAGGTGGTGTCATGTGGAAATCAAGAAAAAGGAAGGATACAAACTCTTATCTGGTTTACCAGTAAGTCTTTCTGAATGACTCAGATTTTTTAATCAAGATACAGATACCCAGCTAAGGAAACAAGGCTTCTCCGATGAATATTACCACATGCCTGGGAAGAGTTGAGACCAGAGTACTGGGTCCTGCGCTCAGCTGGGGGGTTGAGGATAAGGACAATTTGAGAGTGCCGCTATCAAGAAGGATGTAGACCCTCTACCCTCTCCTGCCGCAACCATCTAGATGCCCTGGGAGAACTGATGACTTAAATGAATATAAGGAAATGTCATGCTGAAGAACATTCTGGAATGAGTCACTCCTAAGTGAATATAATGCCAAGAAAGTTGTCATCCTATGGTTCTCTTTGGAGAACTACAGAAGTAAGATAATTATCTCCACTAATGGCAGTGAGAAGAACAAGAATAGGATCAAGATTCGCCACAACATTGATGGTAGCTCTTACATGTTTATGAACTGGAGGGTGCAGAAGAAATGAACAGTAACAATGCTCTGATGTGCAGATTTTAGTTATGACGCCAGGCCTATGCATGGGGGGTACAGAGGCAGAGGTTCAACCATTCTAAAGCAATCAGAACACAGTACAGCAGGAAAGAGATTTCTGAACCTCAGCTCAAGGGACTAGCCACTCTGGACACAAGAAGATATCCCAATAGACACTGTAGAAGATGCAAAGGAAGTCGGTATTTCTTTTCAGGATTCCCTGGTATCCCTAGCAATACTGGGCTTCTTATCTTAGCAATGGCAACATCAACACTGAAGAACTCTGTAGGCAACATCAACACTGAAGAACTCTGTAGAAAGCCCACCATAAGATGAAAGTTGGTGAGTCCTTGTGTATCAAAAAATGTATCTGAGCTCCAGATTTACTGGCAATGAAACACGCCAAGTGACACAGAAAGATTTAATACATATATTGATTCCTTACATAGTCATGGCTCTGGAGATGCAGCAGAAGTTGACAGTTTCCATAGAAAAACCTTGGCAGGATCCTTGTTTACTTGAAATACTTAATCCAAAAATGTTCTCTGCTCTGTAAATCAGATATCCATACACAGCACTGCAGGACTACTCAGGATCCTCGGACCTGGCCCAGATAGCCTGTCCAACTTAACCTTAGCTCCCTTCCACCTGGCCAGAAAAAAGCCCAAATGCCTCAGATTCTCTTATCTTTCTGAAGGATTCCTACATATCTATAAATTCTCTCCTACCTTTTTTTTTTTTTCTCCTACCCTTTTTTGATCGCCTAATTCTTTTTTACGATCCTTAAGGATCACTATCAAGTATTTTTAAAATATCACCAAAATGACTAGGAAATTTGAGGTAATTACCAATTTTCAGAGCAAAACGTTATATTTGTTAATTCTATTTCTGGGTGAGTCCCTTTCTAAGACTTCCAGCAAAGTTAAGCATAGTTTGCATATTTGTTCTTTAATTCTCTCATTACTTCCTATATATACTGTAATTACAGTACTCAGGATGTTATATCGTAATGCATATTTATTTCCTATTAAACCAGGAGTTCTTTAAAAGTAGGAATCATGCCCTTAATTTTAGTACTGGCTGCATTGAACAAAGTGACAAATCTATTGTGAGCTTTTAATAAAGAGCCATTGAATAAAACAAATTATCTAGGGTTTCTGGATACTTTCCATCAGCAATAATGAAGAGCTTTCCTATGGATATTGGTATGAAAGCTCAGCTATTTTTGACTGCTATAAAGATAACGTTAATGGCCCAGAATTGACAACTGATATTTTAGAAGGTTCATCCATAAAATCTGTCTCTTAGTCATTCCTCAAGTTCTACAACTACTTTAAAGAGACGACCTAGATTATATGAGATTTGGAGTAGACACAGGTCTGGGGGACAATGACAAACAACTAGGGGACCCTCCTTAAGAAAAACAGAATAAATGACAAAAACAAATAGGTGCAGGATCTCTAAAAGGGCTCTGAAGCTTAGGCACCATTTGTTTTAAGGTAAATCCCCTCTTTCTGGTATGGCTAGAATAATTTGTAAAGAACAAGATGCAATACACTTTCTCAAATTTTACAAAGTTTCAACATTAGAAATAGTCTGCAAATAAAAATAAAATTTTTATTTGAGGGAAGGAAGAAACACAACTATTGACAATATTAGCCATTATTTTTATTCAAAATCCTCTATGTGAATCTACTAAAAACTACTTTTTCCCTCAAAACCCAAACCAAGATATAACCTGTTTTTAATTTATGAACTTACACATTTCCTACTAGGAAAAGAATGAGAACTTCATGACACATCAAGTGTCTTTCCATTAGAAGCTAGGAAATATAGACCATAAATGATGGATTCAACGGTTGTAACACTTTGCAGCCTTGGTTTTCCAAAGATCCTTTTCCTGCCCACTACCGCATTTTGATCACTTTATCTTTTCTTTAAAAATATTTTTCCAGGGGTGCCTGGGTGGTTCAGTGGGTTAAGGCCTGCCTTCAGTTCAGGTCATGATCCCAGTGTCCTGGGATTGAGCCCCGCAGAGGCTCTCTACTCAGCGGGAAGCCTGCTTCCCCTTCTCTCTGCCTGCCTCTCTGCCTACTTGTGATCTCGCTCTCTCTGTCAAATAAATAAATAAATAGATAGATAGATAAATAAATAAATAAAAATATTTTTCCAGTCTTACTGTATATAGGTTTACATGTAAAATGCCGCAGATCACCTAGTGTACTTAAACAAGTAAAGTGTCAATTATTCCCCTAGGAACTTGGCAGTTAAACAAAAGAAGAAATGGAGATGTAAAAGAGGAATCTTGAGAGATGGTAAATAAGAACACAGTTACACGTCCAGTCCCCATCTCTATGCAGGAATCAGAACTCTCTCTCTTCTTCCTCTTACAATGGGGAGACTGAGAATCCGTGTGACAGTCAGGGAGTGAAGCTGGCTTTTTTTTTTTTTTTTCCATGATTCTTGCAGAGAATCAACACAGAGAAGAAAGTCTCAAGACAATGGAGAATTCAGAAACGTTATCTAAAACCAAAGATACAAGAGTGGTGAACCAGAAGCAGAGAACAAGGCACAGAGAAAGAGATGGTGTAGGACGGGCTGTAGCTAAGGACTGACTCATTTTTCCATCTGTCCTGCGATGCATGAGCAGGTTGGCTTTTACTTAAAGAACCAGTGTATGGAAGGATTTAGGAAACAGAGTCCACATGGTTTTCAGAGTCCAAAATAGCCTTAGTTGAGAGAAATTAATTTTGGCATTTGCAAAAGCTGGAAAAAGCTTTCAGAAATTAGTTACCTTTTCAACTATGTGAGAAGCACTATGCTCAATTCCATCTCCTTCAGAAGACTCCCACCTTGATAAACACAGTGCTCCTCCAAGCTCACCTGGCTGCTGGGACATTAGGGAAATTCTATGTTTCCAATGATTTCACATTTACCCTGCTGCCGTGATTATCTTTTTAAGTATCTCAACCACAACGACTATACCTGATCTTTTGTGTAGTTTCAAACCATTAGATGAAAAATTCTATATACCCAACATTGATTTGTTTTATGTGGTGAGTCAGGAAACCACGTTGACATTTATTTTCATTCCCTGCACATAAGGACTCTGAAATAGAGCTATTATATTAGTATCTCCTCCCTTTTTTATGAAGATGAAAAGTCAGAGACATGGATTAAGTGACTCGTCTGTAGTCCCATAGCCACGAATAGATCTAAGACAAGGACCCGGTTTTCTTTTCCCAAGTTGCAAGTTTTTTCCTGTAGGCTACAGAAGGCTCAGTCAAGTAGTTCTGAGAGGAATCCCTTATAGTCCTGACCTCGGACCCTGTTAGCAACTAAAACCTACGGTAGGATCCTGCAGTACCACCCAATATGGGTTCCTTCTGTCTATCAGCCAAAAGGGGTGGAGCAGTCTCTGTGCACCATGTAGAAGGCTAGTCATTAAAACCTGGGCTTGCATGCTAATGAGGTCACATGCCTGAGACCACAGTGTATCTCATTGCCTTTAGGATATGACAGAAAGAGTCAACTCGAAAAGTCCAACCCTCCCAGCATGCAGGAGTCTACATAAAAGCAAAGCATATGGTGTGGTTCAGATGTTAATGGCACTGTGTTAACCCGGCACTAAGTGAACAATGCTTGGATGCACATGACCAGGTCTGGAATCACCCTGATGCCAGCAACAGAGCACGGAGATCTGGCTCAGGAGCCACAGGCATCTCCCCAGCATCCCTGTGGTTGCTGTCAGCCTTGGAGAAGATGCCAGTCCCGACCAGCGCTGCAGCTGCCTCTGCCGGCTGTGCCTCTCGAAATGTTCACAGCTTTTGCTTTTGGAGTGGGCTCAGTAACAGGTGGAATTCAGGGAGACCCAAGTTTGGTGGAGCAGATCCAAACATGATACAGACTTAGCACATCTGATGGTAATCAGCAGACTGTGCATAAAACAATGAAGGCGGTAGGCGAGTGTGCTCTCTCTGCTCTGAGGGAGACTCCCTGCTTCACAGAAAAGACTGCAGACTAATAAGGCAGAATTGGGTCTGTACCTTGACTCTGCTATTTCCTCTGTGGCCCTGGGCAGGATTTTTGAAATTTCTGATCGTCAATGTCCTTGTGTGGGTAATTGAAAAGAATCACACTTTCTCTCCAAGGCTGTATTAAAGGTTAAATTTGTGAGGCCATGAATGACGCATAATTAAGTGGAAGGAAAAAAAAAAAAAAAGAAAGAAAGAAAGCTGCTGATGAGTAAGTATAATTTTCTCCCATTTTGTTGTAGGTGAGAATATAAGGGAACAGAGAAGAACTGAGTAGGAGCTGCTCTATCTGAAAGGCATTGGAAAAAGTCTTGAAGAATCTAAAGAAAATGAGGATTGGATGGGACTAAAGAAGCAGAGTTTTACTTCATACTTCATATGTTATAAGCATTTTGAATAGTGGAGAGATTGTGAGAGATTTTTACTGTGTGTGTGTGTCCTATAAGCGTAAGAGCTACCACACAGAGAGCATAGGTAAAAAGCCTATATCACAGTACATAATTCCCTACAGATATTTTTTTTTCCTTTTCTTTAAGGTCATTTAAAATGTTGAAATGGACATCCCTGGTTCCTGGGATCTTCTAACACAGAACCCACAAAATCATTCAATAATGTGGGCAGTTGGTAGGGTACTGGACTCTGAGGAACCAGAAGACGCTACTAGGAAAAAGACTGGAGTATTCAAGCCTGTTTAAAATAATCAAGTGATTATTTCACTCCTCACCTGGCTGAGCAGTGAGGAAGCCTACTCAGCTTTTGTCCCAGAAAATCTTCAGGTAAAAGTAAAAATGAAAGAAAGTTTGGGAATCAAAACAACTGTGTTCTAGCCCCATCTCCACAACACCTGAAAATTCATTGCACTGAACCCTAACATCCCTACTGAATATTTGATTTGATTTTTCTTTCTTTTTAAGTGTTTAAGTTGAAGTGAAGTTAAAGGTAAAAATCTTTGTAATGGGGTCAAATGAGATGGTAACTTCGAAAACACTTCTGTTCACTCACTCCTTCGATGTTGTTGGAGGCCCTACTGAGGAGTGCCACAGGAACAGTGGAAAACCCAGTGGGGAAGCAAACTGCCTTAAATACAATCTAGCAAAAGTCATAAGGGTTCTGGGGCCACAGAGAATGATTAAGTACTAAGAAGAGTTGCTTTGCTTTGCTTTGCTTTGTAAACTTCAAAACTTTTTGCAAAACCTAGAGGTCTTTATTATTCTAATTGACCAGAAATTGGCTTGTGTATCTTCCAAAGAAAGGTTTACCTATGAACTGCCAACCTACTATGTTTTACATTCAGCTGAGAAAAAAGGAGAGAACCTTTTACTTTCACTCTGCAGTTCTCCAGGCTACTCTTTTATTTATTTATTTATTTATGATTTTTTATTTTTTATAAACATATATTTTTATCCAGGCTACTCTTTTATAAACAGTTCAACAGATGAACGGTCTTGCCCACTCTCTCTTCACAAACACACTTCTTATCGCCTCTACCCATTATCCCTTTCTCTGAAATATTCCTATTACTTATGACTAGGCCTACAATCATCTTCCAATTACTGGTGTGAGTTGATATTTTTTAAACAATATCTCTGTGAAAATCCAATGTCCTCCAGCCATACCAGCTCCAGATAATTGGGATGATTGCTTAACTGCCAAGGTTTCGCTACCAATTAGAGTGCTTTTACTGTATTGGGCAAAAGATGGAGTTTCTCTGTCAACTCTTCCCCTTCTGTTAAGCAAGATCTGAGACCAAACAAATTACCTAAGCCGTCATTGTTAGCAGACTTTCTGTCTAGCCCACAGTGAGACTCACAGATTTCTACGAAAGCTCAAGAATATCTCCCGTTTCAAACAGTAGTCCTTGTGAACTAAAAATCAGCATCTTCAAACACAGCCTCTCTAGCAGAGTTAGGTAATACTCCTTTGACACACCTCGGGGAACGAACTCTGGCCCCCCAATCTTAGAAGCCACAAGCCTGCTGGCTTCTAGTTCCCTGGATTTATTATCGTATCCCCTTGTAATTTAAGACTTTTTAAATCCAAGGAGATGTTTCCCATCTCATTAATCACATTTGACAAAGCAAAGGGGGAGCTAACCTTTCTTATGACACGTAGGCAATAAAAAATCCATTGCTGGCTGGTTGTTTTATGTGTAAACAATTTTTTCTCCTCTTTAATTTTATGAAGCTTACTGCTCAAAATGAATACCCAGATTTAACCATGTGGAGCTCAACTGACATTGCTATATGGGTTTCTGCCATAATACTTTTTCCACTGAGCTTGTGCCCAAATTATTATTGTTTATGTACACATGGAATTTGGGAAATTCACCTGTCAATAAGTTTCTTATTTATTGGCATCATTATGTGTAATGTGCCCCATAGTTTGATGATAAACTCTTCAAGGAATAGACATCCTCTTTTTGTAACTTCAGCATTGACGGTAAGTGGTAAAATACGTTTTAAGAACAATTTTCCCACCTAAGTCCCATACTAAATGCTGAATGGGCTGGGGACAGGACTCACGGAATCACAGCCCTTCCTGCCCACCTCTCTCCCTTGTCTGAGCAAATAGCATCACCATCTACGTAACTGCTCAAGCCAAAATTTTTGAAGTTTTCACTGATTTCTCATTTTCTCTCCCTCCTCTCGCTACATTGTTATTCATAATCTATGTCAAGTCCACTTACACAACATTTCCTGGAAACAGCTACTTTCCTCACCTCTACCAGCAACAGAATTGTCCAAGTCACCATAATCTCTCACTGGAAATGCTGCAAGATGAGCCTCTGAACTGGTCTTCCTGCTTATTCTCGTCTCCCTGAAATGCATTCTCCCACAACATGCAGTGATCTTCTAGACCCCTACTATTCTAAAGGCTGACTAAACCAGCAGCGTCAACTGGCAGCTGGTAGGAAATGCAGAATCTCAGTCCTCACCCAAGACCTTCGGAGCCAGAACCTGCCTTGTAACAAAGTCTCCAGGGGATTTGAGAGGCACTGATCTAGAACATAAATCAGCTTTGCTGCCTTTCTGATTGAAAGTCTTCAATAGGGGCACCTGGGTGGGCCATTTAGTTAAGCACCTGCCTTTAGCTCAGGTCATGATCCCACGGTTCTGGGATCAAGCCTCACATCAGGCTTTCTGCTTAGCAGAGAACCTGTTTCTCCCTCTTCCTCTGTCTGCTGCTCTGTCTTCTTGTGCTCTCTCTGTCAAATAAATAAATAAAATCTTTAAAAAAAAAAAGTCTTCAATAGCTTCTCATCTTACCTGGACTACAGCCAAGAAAGCCCAAAGTCTTTAATAGGATTCATGAATCTCCATGTATCCTGACCTCTGCCATACCCTGTGATCAACTTTGATTCCAGTCTCCCCTATACCCACTCGACTTGAGCATCAGGAATGATTTTTCTGCTTCTAGAATATGTCCTGTGGTCTTTGCACTAGTTGATTCCTCTACCTATAATGCTCTCCCCTCATTATGCTAGAGCTAGCCCTTTCCTGTCCTTTTGATCTTACCTCCTGTATTACCAAGTCAGATATGATTTCCCTTAACTCCTCAAATTAGAGCAGCCATTGGATTATGTATTTCTGTGCTCTTATGTTAATCCCCTGTTTAGCATTTTATTGCCATCTCACATTTTTCTCATCTGGTCATTGTCCCTCTCCTCTCTTCCAGAAAGGATTCCACCAGTCTTGTTCTCTGCCCTTTTTTCCAGCACTTAAAATAGTGCCTGTCATACATAACAGGCATCCGGACAGTATGTGTTGAATGGAAAAAATGAAGAGAGTTAGGAAGGGATGGAAAACTAGATATATCCAGGACATTTCCAGGAAGGAGTGGAGGAGAGGATCCTGGAGAAACCAGTGAGGGCCTACCTGGGACTCACTAAAAGCATGTCTACCTTTTCTAAGTCTGAAATTGGAGACAGTAGGACTTTATTATTTAGAGAATAGTGCCCAGGGTATTAGAAACCTGTTGGGCTCATTGTAGGCATCCTGCCCCTCACCCCCCAACACACATGCCAACTTTTATATCCATTTTTCCTTTTAAAAAAAAAAAAACTTTCAACAAAATCTGATGTGATTCTTCGGGTGTAGAACATGTAAAGCGCATTCAGGGTTAGGATGCTCTCTCCCTCTCTATGCCTGGAAAACTAAAACACAGAGGCCAGAGGGTGGCATGGATGGCCACTTCCCTGACTCAAACAAGAGGCAGTAGCAGGGGTTGTGGGAGAATGTTCTCCCACCCCTGCGTACTCTATTTTTTTCACTCCCTAGCTCTTCTAAACTGCACTGAGTGTACGCATTCGCACGTTCTTGGTTTCCCTCTTCCGGAATGGAAAATCACTTTTCCTTTCATAAGGCCTGGAGTTGTATCTGATTTCACTTTGGCTCTCCAGGGACTCGCACAGGAAATGGCCACATAGCAGAATCTCAACAAAGATATACTGAGCCAATGAATATAAAGAGAAAATAACTGATGAAAATTTCTAGGAGACGCAGGAAGGGCTCAAATGAAAGTTAAAGAGATGGAATATGGTTTTCAGTGAGATAAGGTGCCGGGGTGGCTCAGTGGGTTAAAGCCCCTGCCCTCAGCTCAGGTCTTGGTCTCAGGGTCCTGGGATCGAGCCCCGCACCGGGCTCTCTGCTCAGCAGGAAGCCTGCTTCCTCCTCTCTCTCTGCCTGCCTCTCTGCCTGCTTGGGATCTCTGTCTCGCAAAAAAAAAAAAAAAAAAAAAAAAAGACTAACATTTCAAACAGCTATTACTACAGGACCACATTTGTGAAGGTCCATTCCCAACTTTTTAGTAGAAAAGGGAATCTGCTGGACACATTGCTAGCCCATTTTAACATGCACTATTTGCCTCTAGCATAAATCTATTCTGCAAGTTAGGCTTCTGACTCTGTCTCCCCAGCCAGACAGTATTCCTGCCTCTCATAGCACCAACCTTCACAGGGAGAAGGAGAAGACAGATGGGTTTCCAGTTGGCCAAAGCTCACTGGAATCTTAACAGAAAATGAATGATAGAGCAAGAGCTTACCTATGGAAAGCCTGTTGACTGGAGGGTGAAAAAATCAATGGTTTATCTAAGTGGCAAGTTACTTGACAAAGACAATGGTCCAGCAGTCCAGATCCTTACCTCTGGTGAATAAAACACTGTGAAAACAACGGTGAAGTCTCCTTGGGTAATGGCATTAGATCACTGAAGATGCTATTACAAGCCACTTCCAGAAACAAATGGGTAATCAATTAAACAACCCCTTAATTTGTGAATGCGGTGCCTGATCAGAGAGGAAAGATTAAACTGCTTACTAATAATCAGTTTTATGGGAAAGTACGAGAGGTTTTAGACATGAAGCTTAGAATAGAAAGAAAATATTTGCATGCCCATTCTAACATTGATCACAAACTACGATGGATGATCTCTTCTGTCCCATCAGCTCTCTGGCACGGCTCAGTATAAAGGCAAAAGGGTTTACAAGCACAGGCCAGAAAAAAAAAAAAAAAAAAAAAAAAAGACTTGTATCTAAGCAATGGCTCTGGGGAATATAAAAGGTATAAATTTACACCAGTGTTTCAGAGCTTTTGTTTCCTTACAAAGATGATGTTGTTTAAGCGTGTGAGAGTCAAGTGAGGGGAGCTATGTGAAAGAGAATGAGAAAACTATGTCAAGCAGAGAGTAGGTACCTAGTAAGGCATGAATGTTGCTTTTGTTATGATTAAGGAAAATTAATTTGAATGAAGTTAGAACTATGGCAAATTAATACAAAGGTATCTTATAATATATATATAGACATGATCATGAACATCATTAAAATATGGTTATACAAAAATTTTGTTTTATTTGCTATTTCCCTAATAAAAGACCAAAAGTTGTTTAACCTAAATAGGTCATAAGCCTCTGAGGTTATTTAAGGTCTAAATGAGATAGAGATGAGCTATTATTATTATTTCTCAATAACAATATTGTGATTTATTGAATGAGGGCATATCTCATGTAGACCCATCAAAATCTAACTTGGCCACATACTGTACGAATGCATTGCCCATTATCATTTCAATACACCTGACTTTGTTTTCTTTTTCTCCTATGTTAGAGTGAAGCTTTAATAATCATCAATGCACTCTCTTTATAAGTTTTACTTTGTTTGGTTATATTAATCACCACAAAGTACATCATCAGTTTTTGATGTAGTGTTCCGTGATTCACTGTTTGCATGTAACACCCAGTGCTCCGTGCAATTTGTGCCCTCCTTAATACCCACCACCAGATTAGCCACCTCCCAGCCCCCTCTCCTCTGAAACCCTCAGTTTGTTTCTCAGAGTCCATAGTCTCTCATGGTTTGTCTCCCCCTCCGATTTCCCCCCTTCATTTTTCATTTCCTTTTCTGAATGTCCTCCATCCTATTGCTTACATCCCACAAATAAGTGAAACCATATGATAACTGACTTTATCTGCTTGACTTATTTCACTCAGCATAATCCCCTCCAGTTCCATCACTGTTGATACAAAAGTTGGGTATTCATCCTTCTCTGTAAAGTTTATGAAAATCATCCAAGTGTGGCTAGTTGTAATGGTTTTGTGATTGTTTCTTTTAGTTGTATTTATTTTTTAAAGATTTATTTATTTATATTTATTTGTTTGTTTATTTGACAGAAAGAGAGTGAGAGAGCACAAGATGGGGGTAGAGGGAGCATGGAAGAAAGCTCCCCACTGAGCAGGGAGCCCGATATGGCTCGATCTCAGGACCCTGAGATCATGATCTGAGCTGAAGGCAGACACTTAACTAACTGAGCCACCCAGGTGCCTGTGTTTTATTTTAATTACTAAAACACTGATAGGTATTCTGGATTGAATGCTTGTGTATCCCTCAAAATTCATGTTGAAACTCTACCCACCAATGAGATGGTATTAGGAAGTGGGTCTTTGGGAGATAATTAAAGTTAGACGAGGTCACAACAGTGAGCCCCAATGAATGGGATTAATGCCCCCAAGAAAGCTTGCTTTTCCTCTCTGCTCTCTGCCACTGACAACACCACCACCCCCAAATCCCCTACCTGATTTATTTTTCTATTTGATTATTGCCTATTTGACTTTTCTAATTCCAGTCTCTTACCATCTTCTCCCTGAAGCTTCCCTTACTTCCCCCAGGTTATCAACCTAGCCCAGTAGTATCTTAACTATCGCTTGTAATGTAGGTAGGCTATGGTTTGGCCAGGTAAATCAGCATCCTCTCCCTGCCTAGAATACTTCAAGGAATTATTGGCTTACATGCTTTTTGGAGTTTAAGGAGTGAAGGTGAGCAAAGTAACATTCAGAAAGCTCCTGGTGCGGAGCTCACGGGGTAGCTGCTACCAAGGCCCTGCTTGTAACACTGGTGGGGCAGTGTTCAACAGACATGTCTGTGGTTCACCAGAAAGTGCAGACTGCACCTGAGCAAGAATTGTCTTTGAAGTCACCGGGCTGGGAAACACTGGGGACTCATCACATCAGGAGAGCTATACACCTACAGGTGGAGGCAGGTTTCAAACAACACAGCACTCTAGTGATGGCCAAAAACAAGTATTTGGAGTCCTTCCCAAATGACTGGATTAACCTTGGTCAGGCCTTTCAATAGCTAACCCATTTAAAAAAAAAAAAATTCTGACACATCTTTGATTCTTTTTCAATGACTAATATGGAACTGTTACTTTTATTTTCAGTAACCAGATTAGAGCATGATTCTCTCTAAAGTTATCTTCCACACATACACAAATGCTCTTCCCTGGGTAATTACAGAAAATGGAAATGGAAGTTTTGAATTGTAATGCATTTCCTTTTGTGCATTTGTATACTGGAATGCTTATTATTTTGTCACAAATTGACTTCCACTTGTTGTTCTTTTATAACATTTCAGAATAGAAAAGAGTGTTTCTCTACTTCCACAAGCAGGTAGGTATGCAGGAAGAGAGAGCAGATAGATAGGGTTTTTAATGGAAAGAAGCACGTAAGTCTGAAGAGGTTGTGTGAAGTCCTCAGGTCTAGCAGGAAACAGTTCCATCGACACACTTGTTCCTATAGCAAGCTCTTCTTACCACAGGGGCTCAGCACACTGTTTTAAAATTATGTGATGGTGCCTGGGTGGCTCAGTGGGTTAAAGCCTCTGCCTTCGGCTCAGGTCATGATTTCAGGGTCCTGGGATGGAGCCCCACATCAGGCTCTCTGCTCAGTGGGGTGCCTGCTTCCTGCTTTCTCTCTCTCTGCCTGCCTCTCTGCCTACTTGTGATTTCTATCTGTCAAATAAATAAATAAATCTTTCTTTAAAAAATAAAAAAAATAATAAAATTATGTGATGAGCACTGGGTTTTATACACAGATGATAAATTACTGAACACTATATCTGAAACTAATGATGTACTCTAAGTTGGCTAATTGAATTTAAATTTAAAAAAGAAGATAATTGAACTAAAAACAAATAAAATTATGTTTACGGGTCCATTTACTCAAGTAAATTTGAGAGTCATGATAGGATTGTTATTATTTTTACTTTTATAACCCACACACCCAGCATGGAAACATACTTATAAATAAATAACTTAAAACCCTTTGTTAATATCACAAAACTTTATCTTCTTATCTGTAAAAAAGAGTGTTCTATATCACAGAATTAAAATTTGGGAAGAATTCAATTGATAAAAAAAATCTACATTTACTACATCATTTGGCATATAGTAATAATTAAGTAAATGTTGGTATACTGTCAATGCCTTGATTCTGAAAAACCACAGACACCTAACTCCTCTGACTCTGGTTTATGGCATCATTGCTACGTTACATTACTACTACAAACTTTCTATAATACTAAATCCCTGCTCTATTGGGAGCATTCTGGACCAGATTCTGCCCAGACTTTGCCTAAGATTTCCTAGTCTCTTATCACTGTATTGATTCTTAAAGTGTTTTTTTTTTTTTAATTTCTCTATGAAACACAGTGAGAGTCACTCTCTAGACAAAGCTGAAAAAATTAAAACTATTTCACAAATAATCTAATTGCCTTTTAGGTAATAGGGACTAAATCCTCCCTTTAAAATATTTACAGAATCGCTCAGAATCAGTGAAATGAAGCGAAATAGCTTGCTTGTATTTTTCCTCCTCTTTGATTTCTATCTCCTCCTAGCCTACAGATGGTAGTTAGCCAAATTGTGGGGAGGGTAAAGCGAAGAGAGAGATGACAGGTGGACACCAGGAAATAGGTAAATCCATTGAAACTGGCCAGAGTAATGCCATTTCAACTCAGAGCAATTCCAGAGATTTTTAATGCATAATGTGCATAATGTGCATTTAGTGCATAATGTCCTTCAGGCTAATGATAAACAATTTTGGTCCAAACACTATCTTGGCAAAGGACACAAGGTTAATATTATGTAATAACACATACTCCTAGATCAGGTTTTTTTATTTTTTAATTGTTCCATGAGAAATGAATTCCCTAGAATATTAATGGCATTTCTAGAAAACACAGGAGTCCCCAGGACAAGTTAGGAAATACTCTAGGCAGTTTTTTTTTTTTTTTTATGAGAGCTTATAATAGGCAACTCTGAAATACACAGTCCACAAGTAGATGTGGTGAGCAGTTTCCCACTCTTTCTGTGCATATTGTGAAATGAACATCCTGTCGAACATACTGTTGAAGATGATTGTAAATACAAAAGCATAGAGGAACCGCATCATATATACTACAAGAACCATCATTTCGCACGTCTGCTCAGTAACTGGTGTTCTCCTTTAAGGCAGTAGCCATGTTTATCTATCTCCTCCCATCTGTTCTTAACATGGTGCTTAGGATACACTTGGCACTCAACAAATGATTATGGGATAAATAAATGGGTGGGTATGATGTCCATTCAACAACTGCAAATTAAGTACTGATCCTCTAGAATTAGGAATGGGTACAACCCTGTCTCTTCTATATATAAATTCTGTACTTATAAGTGTTTTCCTCATTTTTAAAACTGAGATAATATTCTTGAGCACAGAGGACTGCTCTAAGAATTCCATGAACTATATAATTATTGCTTAGCAGAGCATTTGGTTAATATATGATAACTTGTATTAAATGTTATTAATATTAAATAATTAATTACAATCCAAAAAAGATACTTGAGAAAGATATGATATAAAAGAATAAGTAAACACATTTTTTCACCTTGCTCATTTTTACAATAGCTTTAAATGTTCATTTAAAAGCTGCTCTGTGTAAGCTAAAACGTTCAAATGTTAGATGAGCTATA
Source organism: Mustela nivalis (assembly GCF_964662115.1). Lineage (NCBI taxonomy): Eukaryota > Metazoa > Chordata > Mammalia > Carnivora > Mustelidae > Mustela > Mustela nivalis. Next base: position 35,166,672 of record NC_139036.1, read on the forward strand.
AAGCAAACTATTAAAGGCCTATAATATGGTACTTTGTCAAAATGTTTCATCTTGGTAGTATTTATGTTAAGTAATATGATCCGATTTCTCCATGGGAAAATGTTGTCGCTGATTTAGTAATGTTCAGTATTACTCACTGTGTTAAAAGGAATGTATATTTAAACATGAAAAGCTTTTTGTATGCCATTGTGAGAAAAATTCTGAAGTGGAGAATCTAGCTTGGCATTCACAAGGTTTCTTTCTTCCTAACCCTTAGAATGTGGAACTTTTCCCGTATGTGGCCTAGAATGAGGTCAGAGATTTGAAAAGACTGTCTTGGGCCAGGAAAGCTGCAGCTCTGACTTAAGTCATTATAGAAGTGATAATCAATCCCGAGGGATGCTCCTTCTGTCACTAGCTAAAATGTATAAAGAGTCAGCCCCTGAGAAACCCTTTGTAATTTAGGACATCTATTGTAATGGCTCTTCTGGTAGCTACTGAAGGCAGTAAAAGGCTTTCAACATCAGCACAACAAACAAGATTTGTGTCTAAGTTGGTATCACAAAGAATGGTGTGATGTATGGCTTACCAGGGGCAGTTAGCAGTGGATGTAGAATATGACACTAATGCTTTAAGTGACTACAGGGCTCCTTTGCTAAGTTTTGCCATCTTTCATCCATGGAAATTAACTTAGTAGCCAGTATACATGTGTCAAAGCTGGCATTTCCTTAACCCTCTTTGATAGGAAATTTGAAACTAAGTGAAATGTAGCTTTTAACTAAACTGGGTATCCGAGGATTCATGAAAATAGTTTTAAGTTAACTAGGAGGAAATCAGACCTGGATATGATTCCTAGCTCTAACATCGTGCAGATGGGCAATTTAGCGGGCATGACTTAGTCACTTGCTACCTCAATTTCCACACCTGTTATGAGAAGCTTTCCGTGAACAGATAAAGGGTAGGGACGCTGGCATGAGATCGCTTGGGTTTGAGTCCCAGATGCTCTGCACAGGAACTGTTTAGCTATGCATACCAGTGCCACTCTCTGTGCCACTGCAGTCACCTATGGGACTGGTCTGGAGGGCTCCCATGACAAAATACCACAGCATGGGTGGTTTCAACAATGGAAATTTATTTTCTCACAGTCCTAGAGACTGGAAGACCAAGATAAGGTTTTCATGAGATTTGGCATCTTCTGAATCCTCTTCTCCTTGGCTTGAAGATGGCCTCATTCTAATTCCAACTTTGATGGACTTTTTCCTCCGTGTGCATACACTCCTGGTGTCTCTGTGTGCTCAAATTTCCTCTACTTGTAAGGACATCGGTCAAATTGGATTGGAGCTCACTCGAAGGACCTTATTTTAACTTAATCACCTCTTAAAAGGCCCTATCTCTGAACACAGTCCAGATTCTAAAATACTGGGGCTCGGGTCTTGAACATCTGAATTTTCACGGGAACATCATTCAGCTCGTGACATTTGTAAAAGAGGAAAAAATAATAGACTCTATCTCACAGAAAGCATAAACAAACAGAGATAGCTAATGTTTTAAAACAATGCCAGATGATTAGTAAGTACTCAATATGTGTTGGCCATTATTGTTATTCTAGCTCACCATGGACAAATAAAATAATCTTTATAAGCCTTGTTAAAATAGAGAAAAGGACAGTAACTTCTTATAGAGTGTTTGCATGGACTAAGGATCTTGCATGTGAAGTGCTTAGCTCAATGCCTGGCATATTGCAAACTCTGTACAAAGGTCAGTCACTAATAATAGTAGTAGTATTGTTACTATTGCTGTCACTGTAAATTATTTCTATGAACAAGATATTTATGCTTATTTCACATTACTTATAAAAACTGATCTTTTGGATTAGTATTAGTCTATATATTTTGTTAAAAAGAAACTGGACTTCCAAAAGTAATGGGTTTAACCAAATTTGTATAGTTATGGATGGGAAAGCCATGATTTAACCCTTCCTAATTAAAATCAAACTGTCTTTCATCTACACACTATCTCTGTCTACTGAACAAATGAAGAGATAAGAATGCAAGCCCTCATCCCAGAAAATCAGATCAAACTGAAATCCTGGTACTTTTTTCCCCTAAATATATCACCTTGTTCATGTCCAAGCAAATTTTTTTCATAGATTCCATTCTCCATTTGCTTATTGTAACATTTATCATCAACTGTCTCACTCTCTTGTAATCACATAATTACTGATTTACTTCTAGTAGACTGTGAGCTCCTGAAAGGAAGGGGCTGTTTCTCATTCATTTTTACATGCCAGAAGATGGTCAACAAGTATTTGTTTGGTTAATGATTGGATGAACTACAATTAAAACCATAAATATGCATTAATGCCTCTTGCTCATTCTTTTGAGTTGAGAATCTATTAAATATGTAGTCATTAGAGATTAGTTATTACCCCCACCTCTTAATATTTCTAATGACCCTAACTCAAGCTATGATTGGAAAAGGGGTTTGATGTAGGGCAAGGAAGAAATTCAGAATAGCAGTTTTTGTCATATTCGGTATTTTCAACATAAGCCTGCCTAAATTACTACACAATCAGATATACTGCATTTTTTTTTAAGATTGATTTTAGTTCAGTGTCCAAGATCTCTGGCCAGAAACTTAAATCTTATAGCAGGTTTGTCTTGTTTTCTCCTCTGAGTCCACTTAACAACAGTCATTGAGAAACAGAGAACTGATATAATTCTCATGTTTGAGGGGGAAAACAATACTATCTATGAGTATTCCACCTAAAATAATTTATTTCAATATGAATCAGTAACATTCATATTTGAAATATCAATTGAGGGGTCCATTCTCATTAATGGGGATTCTAATGAAGAGTATGTTATGTGGAAGGCTGACTTCGGCAAATGCATTCTATGTGAATATATAATCGACAATTCTGAGGGAACAAAATATCAATGTTAAATGCAAAGATTTTGTGCCTGAACAATTGGAAAATTGGCAAGGTTATGATAGACCCAGGCGGCAGTGCTGCTCTGTAAGTAACGAATGAGTTGGTGTATAGTATATTGGTGAATAATACAGGAAGAATGATGGCTTCAGTGAACTTGAATCACTCATTCAAACAACAGATTCTAGACTATAGAGATACAGGTGATAAATTGATCCTTGTAGTGGTTTCAACAGAACATCTCTTTAAGAAGATTTAAGGGCATTGCTTAGAGAACATTATTAACTCAGAACTCTCAGCTTTTCACATAATCAGGATTGAGTTATTATTGTGGCTGCCTCTCTATATTATTGGTTTTGTCCAAATTCCATAAATAGTGGAAGGGACTTCTCATCCCAAAGCAGTTCCAAAACCAGTGGCACTAACAGCTTACTACAGAGTTGTAGAAGACCATTTTTTCCATCAATCAAGATTCGAATGAACAGGCTAATAATGAGAATATAATGCTGCTTTTTATGGAATAAGACCCGGATTGCCACTCCACTGGCTGCATAAACCATCTTTTAGTACATATTTGGTAGGGAAAAAAACACATTTATCTATTCAGTTTTGGCAGAAATAGAGTCCTTCTAAGATTTGATTCCTTTCTAGCTTGGAATCTTTAACTATGAACAAAAACTCACAGGTGTATTCCAATCATTATCTCTTCTATAATACCTCCCCTATGATCTTGCCTTCACAAACTTTCTTAAACATAACACTGAACAATGTGATTATATCTCTATAATCATTTAAGGATAGTATATTTTGTGGAGAAAAATCTTTTTTTTTGTTTATTTTTTATTGTTATACTTTTTGTTGTTGTTGTTGCCAAATTCTCCTGTTTTTTTTATTCCAGTATAATTAACAGTATTATATTATTTTCAAGTGTACAACACAGTGATTCAACAATTCTATGCATTGCTCAGTGCTTATCATAATGGTGTATTCTTTTTTTTTCTTGATGAAAGTGCACATCTATGAGTACTGTGAAAAGTTTCTTAAGGAGAAATTATTATGGATGCAAAAGTATTTAAAAATTGCATCACTAAAGACTAAGTCACATAGGGAAAGCCTCACACATTAGTAGTGTGTGATCAAACGAAAGCTAGAAGCTTCCCTGCTGGCCCCTCCTGTGACAGGTTTTCTCCCACTCTCTTTGCCACTGTACCTAATATGGACAGCATTCAAGTCATTCCTGTGGGGGTTGAAAAGAGCACTTCCAGAAATCTCTGCTAAAATGCATCTATAATACCTATTAAGATAAAGGCAAAAATATTCTTTATTACTATTAATAGGAATTATTCCATTACTCATTATCTTCATAACTGAAAACACTATTATATAAAGGGAACACAGGATATGTAATTTTTATGGAGGAAAGATAATGGGAAAAAAAAATTCAAGAGCATGATATCCGTATGTGGTAGGGGCAGAAACAGGGGGTCACCGTCTGTGAGGCCCACATGGCAAAGAGAAGGCTCAAAGTAGATGATGCATGGGAAATAAATGTTGTGTACTTCGCAAATGTGTCTGAGGCTGTTTTGAGACCTCATAAGATAGTATATTAGGTATTTTCATAGCACAGAACTTAAGGATAGCACTATAATGGGCTCCCAGCTTAATAAGATTCTAGCACTGTTGTTTGAATATATGATATCATCATGTTTAAAATGTAATATTCATTCCATTTATGCAATTTCTTTTCCCTAGATGTTTGTGCTTTCCAAGAGGATATAATAAGAAAATAAACAGCTCAAATGGCTTTTCCTCCACACTTTAATCAGTTTAGAGAAATGGGATGTCAATAAATGAGGAGATCTAACATTTATAAAGGGCTAAAAAGGGCTGGGCATTATGCACAGGTACTTTATATATAACATCTTATTACATCTCACACCTCTCCTTAAGGTAAGTATAATTATCTCCATCTATAGATGAGAAAATGGAAACTTGGAGACATTAAGTAACTTGCTTGAAGTCATATGGGTCATAAGATGAAAATAGATAAGCGAATACCAGACTGTCAAATTTCATAATATTGCTCTTTATGCTATCCTAGATTTGGAGAATCATGACATTGTACTGTCCTAAAAAGTCATCAACCTTATATCCCTTCCTCTAAGCAATTTTCTTAAACACTGCCATCTGTCAAGTTTCTCAAAGGATATCCGTTTCATTCAAGCAAACAACAAAATTGAAATAGAATGGTTCCTTTACCACCATGACACCTTTTATTAAAAGTTTTAGGGTATGGCACTGCCATAGCATGGCCTTGTTAATATGTTGTCCGTGGTGAATATGCAAAAACACTAGGAAAACAAATAGACTCTCTCTCATACTAGAACAGTAAATCATCTCATCAGCTGCCTGTCCCAGAAGTGAACATTTGGAAAAGGACCTGCAAGCTATATTAGGTAAAACAGAGTCAGACCTACATGGTCCCCTGTCAAAACAGAACATTGGTAATTACCCCTTGTGCTCACAGAAAAAGTAAGACAAAGTAAGAAGAATTTCCTCTCTTTTGCCTGAAATTTCAAGCAACTTCCTATTCAAACCACTGTGTTACATGGACCTGAGCTCTATCTACTGCAAAGCTCTTGGGAAAACCTTCAATTTTTGAAATGTGGTCTGAGGATGAATCAGATAAATGATCCTACTACAGAAGTGTTTCTCAGGAGATTGATGTGTGTAGGAACTACCTGGGCATCTTGCTAAATTACAGATTCTGATTCAAGAGTTCTGGGATCAGTACTGAGATCCCACATCTCTAACAAACTCCTAGCTGATGTCCATGATGCTGACCCCATAGTTCTTACTTTGAGTATAAAAGACCAACATCATTTTTTTTACATTTTCCTGTGGCATGCTGTTATTAAGTAGCTGTGAAAGTTCTTAAACTGAGCTACCCAATGAGTACCATTTTAAACACAAAAAAACGTTTTTTTCTGAAATTATTTGAAAATACTTTTGCCCACTCCTGAACCACCTAGTTCTTGTTTCTTATGACTTGATTCAGCCTACTTTGTGTTGCTCCACAGCTTCTGAGGCTGCAACTTGTGTCCATCTTGTATCTTTATTTCTTTCTGATAAGGAATACATACTTCTAAGACACCACATCCATGCCTAGTTCACCTGTCCATTGTTTTCCAATAGCTGCCATCAAGTCACATTTTTTTCTAGAGAAGAATACATTCAGAAATTCACTTCCTTGGTGATGCAACATGGGGGCTTAAGTGGGTAGGAGAAGAATCAATGAAACAAGATGGGATTGGGAGGGAGACAAACCATAAGTGACTCTTAATCTCACAAAACAAACTGAGGGTTGCTGGGGGGAGGGGGGTTGGGAGAAGGGGAGTGGGTTTATGGACACTGGGGAGGGTATGTGCTTTGGTGAGTGCTGTGAAGTGTGTAAACCTGGTGATTCACAGACCTGTACCCCTGGGGATAAAAATATATGTTTATAAAAAATAAAAAAATTAAAAAATAAAAAAGAAATTCACTTCCTTTATTTTTCTGCTCCATGGAAAGGAGCTCTTGTCCAGTTTCTCAGCAAACAACAAAAGAGAATTAACAACAACAACAAAAAAAAGCTGTGTCAAAAAGGTCCAACAACTATATGAAGTCACTAAAAAACATTTCAGCTGTCGCAAGGAGAGCTCAAGTGGAAGTAGGTTGTTAAGGTTTAATACAAAGTGTGCTGGATGCAAAAGTGTGTCTATAATATCTATCTCTTCCTATTAGACAATAAGCAAATTGAAAGAAGGGTCCGTATCATCTTCATCTTCGTATCTAGCACAGAGTCTGACAAAGAGGAGAATGAAGGTATGCAGTATACTTGTTTTTGCTTTTTAACTACTGAAAGAAGAAATGGATGGCCATTGAGGCTGGAGTTTTGATTCAATGATCTCATCTATAAAAGGAGCAATGTTAATATGAGTAAGTATAATACAGTTCCTATGTAATAAGTATGAAAATAGCTATTATACTTGTTTAAAACTTTAAAGCACTAGGCATATGCAAGCACTTTTTCATTATATCTATTACTAACTATATTATTGGCATTTCTCAAAATATGGAGAGATGGATGAAGGAAAGGCATCCCTTGGTTATCAAAATCCTATACATAATACTTATATTTGAAATTCAATGATTAGAATTTTTTTTTTTTTTTTGCTTTATTTAAGTTTTTCGCTACTAAGCTTTCTTTTCCCTTACAGGAAAGTATCATATTAAGTTTTATCAGGAGGCTGACATAAGTCCAATTCTCCTAGACAATGTCACTTCATGCTTCTTTTCCTACCATCCCATTTGTCCCCCATTTAATGCCCCAAATTCATCTTAAAAGGGCCTTCATTTAACAATCCATATAGTCATCCTACTTATTAGACATATCTACAGCTTGGCATCAAAGAATAAGTTCCAAACTTGAAATGGAGAGATGAAAGCGGGAAAGAAAAGCATATCGTGATGGGTCTAACATGATAGGATAGAGTGTAAGGTTTATATTATCTGGAAAGAATAGAGGGAATACGAGGATTAAAAAGGAAAAAAATATTTTAGCAAGGAAAGTCCGCATCAGTGAATACCCATGTGGCCTCGCTCAATTCTTTGTTAAGAAACCACTCTGTTATGAAATGTCTAGGACAGAAGGCAGCTATTTCCTTAAGACTGGTGGGGGGGGTATTTATTTAAAAGGTTGGGAAATCAATATGTCTCTGAGGTTTGCCCATCAGAGTCATTCAATTACTAATACAGATAATTGCAGCATTAATCTGCTTCTGCAATTTAGAGAGGAGACCAAACACAGAATGATTGATTTTAAAAGGAAAATAAAGTCAAAGGGATATGGTATTTAATCTGTCAGTAAGTAGACCTCTAGAGTGAAAAACCAGAGCCCGTTTTATTCCAAGGAGGTAGAATAAAATACCCCTATATACACACATCTATTTCTTTGAAGATGTCCCAGCTCTTGGAAGGAAAAGTAGGCAGAAAATGCTATATCAACACAACTCCTCCACTCTTAACAGCCAGGACAGGACAAGCTGAAAATCAGAGTTTTGTTGGTATTGGCTGGTAGTATCAGATTTTATATAAAAGCTTGACAGCCTGCCCTGTTTGTACTGCAGTAGGCTATAGGATATGTCACAAGAATTTATCAATGTGTTCTGCCCTTTGAGAGCACTTTTTCTCATATTTTCAATTTAAATTCACCATTGAACTATTCTGCTTTATGAAAGGACTGACAGTTTCAAATCTAGAATTAGATAATTCAGGACAACCAGCCTCAGGTGAATATCTGATTTAGAATTTAAAAGGCTTACGAAGTGACAAATCAGGTTATCTATGCTTATCTCGTCAGAAAATTTCTCCACCCAAGTATGTCACTGGTTCCTTAAGTTCCAATTCTGGTAGAGACACTATGAATGTGATAAGATTCTTCCAGCAAATGAGGACTCCTGATGGTTGATTTAACCAGGGGTCATTCCCTTCAGGAAAAACTATCCAAAACAAAATAGATTATCCTTCGAATTTGAGTGCATCACTCCTTCTTTAGAAAAATGGTGCCTAGTTCTTCAAAGCAGGTCTAGGACAGCCTAAGGGTGCAGTCACATGACTTTTTTTTTTTTTTTAATTATGAAAGGTAGTGTTTTATTTTTTTAATTTTTTTATTTGAAATAATTTTAGGTTTACAGGAAAGTGGTAAAGACAATAGAATGTATTAGTAACCTTCACTCAGCTTCCCCTAATGTTTACATCATACAAAACCATGGTATGTTTATTGAAATTAAGAAATTCATAATGGTGGTATAATACAAATACATAAACAAAATATTTCATTAGACTTTACCAGTTTTCTTGCTAAAGCTATTTTTCTGTTTAGGATCTGATCTAGATATAGATAAATCAGATATGGATCTGATCTGATCTAGATAAAGATATTACAGTGTTCTGTCAAGTCATGTCTCCTTAGTTTGTGACTGTTTCTCAGTCTTTCTGTGTTTCCCATGACCTTGATGCTCTTAAGAGAACCAATCAGTTATTTCCCAAGTGATGTTCATTTTGAGTTTGCTAAATGCCTTCTCATAACTACATTGGGTTTATTGCTTTTTGGAAGTATACATAGAGTGATGTCCCCTTTTTAGCATCTCATACTGGAAAATCCCATGTCCACATTACTGAGCACATTAAAACTGATCATTTTGTTAAAGTGATGTCTGCCAGTTTTCTCCATTGTAAGGTTAATTATTTTTTTTTTTCGTTTGATACTGTATCTGTTCCAAATGAGTCATCAAGTAGAGTTCACACCTCAATAAACGTGTTTGTCTGTTTTTAATAAATAACAGAGGTCCCACCTTGAGTCTCTGTTGTGGTCACTGCCATGCATGTCCAAGCAACAGGACAGAACTGAACTGACAGGAGTCTCTCTGAAAGAATGGCTAGAGAATTTTCTTCTCTTTTGCCCCAACCTCCAAATGATAAGTGTCTCAATCATACAGAGGTAGGGAGAACTACAAACAAAAAACTAACAGTGGTTTCCTATGACTGTTCTAAGATACTGGAGAACAAACAGCTCTGATCTGCCATTACGTTTTTGAGTATAATATAAAAAATAAAAAATAAAAAATTTCCCCTATTTTACAAAACATATGTGGGCAAGCCAAAGAATTGAAAAAACAAAAAACAAAACAAACAAAAAAAAAAACCAGTGCAGACAGTAGGAACCTGCGTAGGAAGTGTATTCCAAGACCAGCAGAAGGAGCACAAATACCCAGTGGGTACACAGTAAGGAAGGGATGTCCGCTATGTTGGGGTCATGATGGAATATGAAGGAGGGTAAAGGAATAATGAAAAAAAAAAAAAAAAAAAACCAAAAACAGCCTGTGGGGTCGATTGCTTGAGTTGGGGGGAAAGTATAAAACTTGCAGAACCCTCATGGCAAATGTTCAAAGCCTTCTAGGTGCATCCAACACGGAAGGGGAACATAACAGCAGCTGAAGTGTCTACATCAGAAAGTAGAGGCCAGAAATTTAAAGCACACAGCCAAGTCAGGCAAAGAAAAGACAAATCAGTCCCCCAGGTGCTTCAAAGAAAGAAATAAAAATCACAATGATAGGCAAGGTTGATAAAGCAGGTATCCATGAGATGTTTAGACCAGGAAGACGTTCTAAGGATATAACTAAGAATAAGAGTTAGACAGGAAACTAGAACTTCACCAGTTGCTTAAGCCTTGAGCCCTTAAGACACTACCAATCTTCACGACCTAAAAAAACATCTCAGCCAATATCCCAGTAAAGAAAAGTTACAAAAGTTTTTCTTCTTTCCAGGCTTTGGGTGGGGAAATAAATATAAAGTTCATGTATGTGAGTATGGAATCCTAATTTATAATACATGATACAGAACCACAAAATAAGAAATATACAAAATCCAGTAGAGCCACTGAAATTCATGGGGATCTCTAATAGGAAACAAACAAAGCTATTTAAATGCCTTGGTAATTCAGGAGATACAGAAACCAAACAGAATTTTTAAAAAAAAAGAAAAAAAAAACTGAACAGGAGTTCACATGCACATACACACACACGGACACGCTCAAGCATACATGCATACACACACACACACACACACAGTAATCTGAGCGCATGAGGAACCAAAATATCAACTGTCTACCCATAAATAAAAACAGCACAAAAACTGAGACTAGCTAAATAATCTGAAAGTGACTATTACATAGCTAAATAATCTGAAAGTGACTATTATTACATAGTATGCTTAAAACACTGACAGGTATGGGAGTGCCTGGGTGGCTCAATTGGTTAAACATCCGATTTTTGATTTTGGTTCAGGTCATGATCTCAGGATCATGAGATCAAGCCCCCTCAGGCTCTGCACTGGACATGGAGCCTGCAATATTCTCTCTCTCTCCTTCTCTCTCTGCTCTCTCTGCTCCTGCAAAAAAAAAAAAAAAAAAAAAAAAAAAAAAAAAAAGTTGACAGGTATATTTTGAAAGACTAGAAATCAAGTCAAAAGAATAGTATACTATAAAATAAATGTGGACAGATTTTCCATAGACACACACTGAATTTCTAGATATAAAATATAATCATTAAAATAAAATTTACAGGTATATTAAACAGAGCCAGGGACTTAATAATAAAGTAAAAGATAACATTAGAAAATTTTAAAAAGGAATATAAAGTTGTAATTATTTAAAAAAGAGAGAGAGTGAGAGAGAAAACTGGAGTGCCTGAGTGGCTCACTTGGTTGAACGTCTAACTCTTGATTTCGGCTTAGGTCATGATCTTGGGCTTGTGAAATCAAGCCCCCTCGGGCTCTACACTGGGTGTGGAACCTGCTTGGGATTCTCTCTCTTCCTCTCTCTCTGCTCCCCCATAACCCTCTCTCCCCCTCTCTCTAAAAAGAAAAAAGAAAGAGAGAAAAATAGTTGAATATAGTAAAGAGAGATAGAAATGAAAAACATGAAAGATTAAAACAACTTGAAAGGCAGTAGATGACCTAACACAATTGAGTTGAGTTTCATAAAAAAAAAAAAAAAAAAAATGGAGAAAATATTTTTGACAGAGAAAGCTGTTATTTGAGGACACAATGTCTACGAATTCTCATCATCTAAAAAAGCAAGAGTTCTTGGATAGAAGAAAGATACCAGTTTCTAATTAGGCAATATAAGTAATTATGAACTTATACCAGGAAGCTTGGTGTGGTACCTGCACAAATGGCCAAGAAAACCAAATTGATTAGGAAACCAGGAAGCAAAACTACTTTTTATACATAATATATTAAAAGTAACAAAAATTAATTTGTAACTAGGTCTAACTATATGATGAAAACAAATGATTAAGAAATGTCTGGTTTGAATTTTAGGACAAAATGAAATTAGGTATTCCAAAGACTCTTACTTCATTAAAAGGCTATCTCCTCTACAGTAATAAATCAGAGCCTTTGATCGAGCTGTTTTCCTCAAAATGCGGCATCCTAACCATCCTGCAGAGTTGCCTCAAGCCAACAAGACATGCAAAGGCCAATTAACAGGACTCCTTCTCTCTCATGCCCACTTTGACTTAAGCAGGTATGCAGCTATCAGTCTTATATGTTGATTTCCCTACAAGTTTTTCTTCGAAGAAAGACTTATGCAGTTTTTTACAAAGTCTGAGTATCAATATTGTGTTCCAATCGATGTCAAGAGCCTAAAGCAAAATAAAAAAAAAAAATAAAATAATAATAGTAGTAATAATAATCATGGAGATTTTTTGCAGAAGTTATATAGTAAAAACCTTACATTTTAGAGAGTATTAACAATCACCATGTGACGACTGCTAGCACTATGCCAAACATTCTAGTGGGTATTTTATATATATATCATATTTAATATTACAGCATTTTGATGTGTTATAAATTACTATACCTATTTTCTGTCTCTGTTTTACTTATTACTTATTTATTATTTTCTGTCTCTTATTTTACTTATATTCATCATTGAAATGTTCCTGACTTTCTCTTTCTCTCTACTGCTCACTTTTTCCCAATTAATGACTCTTTCCTCTGGATTCTAATAGCAGCTACCCCTATTAGGGTACTCATTGTATTGTAATAGATTCAGTTGTGTGATGTATGTTGCCTCTCTTCCCCCTTGTCTGTGTACTCACTAAAGGATACCACCACATTTTGGTTAGTGATATTGTTGCGCAGAAGAGGACCGGAGTAAAGATGTTTATGGGAATAGTTTATTTAATTTCTGTTTGTCACGCTTCCACAAAATTATTCTAGGCACATCATGTTCCCTCCTTTAATTCTGAGAAATAAGTAAAAGTAACCACATTCTACTGAGGGAAGATGCTGAGGCCTCAAGTGGTCAAAGGACTTGTCTCAAGTCATTTAGGTATGCTGTTTCACCAGCCTGGCTGGGTCCTAAATCCTTCCTCCTTCTGCAATCCATAGAACTCATTAAACATTTTTTAGTGAATTAAATGTTTATTCACAAAGTTGTTATGACCCCCAAGTTTAGCATTTCCTGTATTCTCTTTATAGATATGTATTGATTATTCGCAGTACAAGAACAGGACATAGCAAGTAACCTCTGCTGCCTACAGAAGCCTTCTAAAATACAGGTTATTGTTCCAGAGATCTTATTTGGTAGCTCTGGTAGCTTTAGTAATGATTGCAATTTATTTCATACATGCCTCCAGAGTCCCTAGCTCAATCTCACCAGCTCTGGCGAATGGCTGTAAGTGCAAGTAACGTATGTCACTTTGCTGTTAAGGAATATGAAAACAGTGTGAGAACGCCATGCATGATCCTCCTCACCTCACCAGGCAGAATATTCATCTTGGGGAATATCCATCAGCCTGGGTCCCTGAGGGACGTGTGGAGCAAGCACAGGTATGAGCTGGACAATTAGCATGAATGAGAAATAAATCGTATGAGCAAAATCACTGATGTCCAGGAGTTAATTTGTTAGCAGAGCACAACCTAGATGATATGGCTAAGGCAGCAGCAATGGGCAAATGATAACTTGGTACCTTTTAAAAGAAATATATCCCCCAGTGTATTACTACATATGTATGTGTATGTAAATATTATATGCCTCTTTCCAAAGAGTAAGAAATTTTAGATATCTGCCTTTGTGCCTGTTTTATGCAATGAAGTCTTGCTCCCAACAGATAGCTGATTTTTCTTTCTGACATTCTAAAATAAGACTGGGTCAACTCCTAGTATTATTTGTAATACAGGTAAGAGAGAAGAGAATTTTAACTATTATAGTTTCAAACCAAAAGCAAGTTTGTCCCAGGGGGACCTGATACAACTATTATTCGGCCAAAGAATTGCTGTTGATTTTGGAAATCAGAATCCAAATTATAACTATTGTTGTCTTTAAAGTAATAGATACATGGGATCTCTGCATTATTTAGATATTAAATAGAGATTTCAATAATCTTTGTAACATTGGACAGTACTTCCATGTCCTGTGATATGTTTCTATTGGTTCAGTCAATTCAATAAATAATATTAATTGAACACCTACTCTGTATTAGGAATATCATTATGGATAAGTTATGATAAATTAATTATCTTCTCTTATTTTACAGTCTAGAAGAACAATGAGACACGTTGCAAAATAATTCCAAAACAAAATGATAAAATCACACAAGGAACATATATGAAGGAAAATATTACTCAACCTATGTCAGCAGGAGTATAAGAAAAAAACTTCTTTGGGAAGGTGGCACCCATGCTGTGAACAATCAGTAGGAATTGGTAGGAAGTCAGGCGAGGGGAAAATAAATTTTAAATAAAGAGAACACCATGAACAGCAGCAGGAAGTTTCAACATAACATCCTGTTCTGCTCTAAATAATCCCATACTGTTAGGTTATGACACATAAAGCACAGACTATCAGGAGACAGGATTATACAAGTTTCCCATTATTCTGTAATCACATGTAGCCACTACAAGTTTCTATGAAGAGAAAAAATATAATCAAGATTTATATACCAGATAAATCACTCTGGTGACAGTATGAAAGAAATTTTGGAAGGCAATGTTTTTTTAAGAAAACAGTTTGGGGAGAGACATAAACTTCATGAAACACTAAAAACAATCGAAGATTTACTTATAGCACACTGAAGTTTTTTTCATAATTTATTGAAACCATGGTTATTCTCAGACTAGACTCAAACTAGGTAGCTGTTGTAATAATAATCACCCCCCCCAACTCTGTCGATTACTTTAAATTCCAGTAAAGGTTTTTTCCTATACACATGTAAACACTTGATGAGCTAAAATTGATGAAGGGGTTAGTCAATGTCAATAAAGCAAAGCAAAATAGCAAATCCCGTGAATCTGATCACTGGCAAAACCAAGCAGAATAATTCAGTCTTCTACCACGGTGTTTTCCTAGTCTTTTTTTTTTAAGGCTCGGATTGTTAATCCTCTTCTGCTTTTCTAGCTAGACACCACCATATGGATACAAATATCTACATATTAATATATTTTCTGAATAACTCATAGAAAGTAATACATTTCATACTCCAATCTTTAGAATATTACTTAGCAAGCAATCAATAAGTCATTACTCTGAGGCCAAGAAAATAAAGTATGATATTAAACACTTACAGGAAGCAGAATACAAATCCACTGAGTAATGTGCTCTCCTTCCAAAAAAAAAAAAAAAAAAAAGGAAACAAAGGGTTTATAAAGGTAATGCCCAAGTATCAGGGATATCAATACATGTTGAGGTTTAAATAGATACTATGACATAAGACAGTATGGGATGGATGGGGTGAATGATTTAACACAAGAGTCCAGCTTACTGCTTTTCCACTGTGGCAGAGACTGACTCACTCCCCTTTCTTCCTTGGTACAAATCAGAAAACATTTGACAGCTTCTCATGCAGTTTTGGCCAATTTAACTATCGTGGATTTGATATGTGTCATTTCTGTTCTTGGTCCATTAAAAAAATAAATTAAAATCAAAACCTTACATGCAATCATTTTCACCCTCATTGCCCTCATCTTCCAAAAGAACCCACTGGTGCAGTGGAAGTCACTGGAGCCCTTGCTTATAGCAGAACACACCCTCTAGGATTTTTTTTTTTTTTTCCTTTTGGTAGGTGTCAGGTTTATTAAGCAAGGGAACTTAAATACAGGGTTTGTCTTGGGCAGCAGGAAGACCACCAGGACATCTCTAACTGGCCTACAACATCTTAAAGCTTTATACAGAAGCTCATCCTGTAGGATTTTACATAACCAAGAAATTAATTGGATTAAATCACTAATCACTAAGATTTGGGGATCTGTTTGTTAAAACAGCAGTTATTATAATGCCTTAAATAACACAGGTAATACAATAAGAATATTTGAGTGATGACAGAACCCATCTTTCTCTTTAGTGTGTATATGTACATGTATGTGTTTATATCTGCATGTGTATTTGTGTATATATGTATATATATTCATAGTTATATCTATATAGATACATACGTATATATCAGCAAGACTAATGCATAAATTGAATACCAATGAATAATGTATTAAGAGAACCCACTATAAATCATTCATTGATATAAAGACAAAAATATTCTTGTATGATTAGTGCATTTTCCTCCCTGAAAACAGACATATGTGGGAAGATAAATTGTATTCAGATGTTTCTTTGGAGAGTATTGGAATAAGAATGAGAGAGAATGAAAAACTGAAGTAGAGGATCAGAAAGATAGATACCAGTGGTTTCAGGCTGTTAGGAAGGCATAATTACTGACAGCCTGCCAGAAAGATTCAAGGAGAGAGACTTTTGTTTTGCAATAAATAGTAATCAATCATATTTGGGGGGTAAAAAATAAAGGCAGTTGAAATACTGAGCTATCAAAGGAAAATAAGGAGTACGTAAACTTAAATTTACAAAACTATATAAGCACTCACAGCCCAAACAAGATAGCAAGGGCAAGGCAGGAAAGTAGCTTGATGCTGTGATTAAAATGCTATCACCATGCATGTTACACCAAGATAGTCTGCACTGTTCTTTACTTAATTTTGTTATCTTTATTAATCCATTCTGACTTTTTAAATATCAAAATATTAATATATCTAAACTTAAGTTTATTTTCTATAAACTTCAGTTATTTTCTATAATTTTTCTTAGTCCTTTCAGTTAATGAGAATAATAAAATATCTTTTCCACTCGGATGTGAGTAGGGCACATTCCCTACCAGGAAGTCCCCCTGCACTATCATTATTATAATTGACTGATATCTGGATTATTTATGTCTGAAAGCATAGTATTTTCAGTAGAGATGTAGAAAAGCAAACGGATTAGAAGACCAGTTAGAGATAAAACAAAGAAGACTTGGCGATAAACTAAATGTAGCTGAACAAAGAAAAAATTCAAGATTATGTCCAGATTTTTGACTTGGGTGACATGGGTTGAGTGGTACAATTTATTTAGTTAGATCGCGTAAGAAGAGCAATTCTTGTGAGATACCGAACTTCACTTTTGGACAAAATGAAATTTCATTGTTTGTGTGATATCCAAGTGAAGGTGTCAAAAAAATTTGAAATGGATGCAAAACTAAGAGCAAGAAACTGAGCTGGAAGTATGCACTGAGAGCCATAAAAACTAAGTGGTAAGTATAACAGTGGGAAAGGATTTTATCACCTGTGAATGATGTCAGAGTGACCTTAAAAAGTGATGAGTAAAGGGACGCCTGGGTGGCTCAGTTGGTTAAGCAGCTGCCTTCGGCTCAGGTCATGATCCCAGCGTCCTGGGATCGAGTCCCACATCCGGCTCCTTGCTCAGCAGGGAGCCTGCTTCTCCCTCTGCCTGCCATTCTGTCTGCCTGTGCTCACTCTCTCCCCCTCTCTCTCTCTGATAAATAAATAAAAAAAAAATTAAAAAATAAATTAAAAAATAAAAAAAAATAAAAAATAAAGTGATGAGTAAAAATACCAGCATTTTTTTTTAAGATTTTATTTATTTGACAGACAGAGATCACAAGTAGGCAGAGAGGCAGGTGGAGAGAGAGAGAGGGAAGCAGGCTCCCTGCTGAGCAGAGAGCCCCATGCAGGGCTCGATCCCAGGACCCTGAAATCATGACCTGAGCCAAAGGCAGAGGCCCCAAGCCACTGAACCACCCAGGCGCCCCAAATACCAGCATTTTAAACATGGAAGAGCAACGATGGATTCACAAAGATTAAAAGTTAGGAGAATACAACATGTTGGTCAGGACGTAGAACAATTACGACAACAGGGACTCCTGCATAATGCTGATAAAAGAGAAAATTGGTACATTAATTTAAAAACTCACCTTGGAATTCTTTTGTAAGGTTGAAAGTATTCATATCACATAATTTAACAATTGTTATTATAAGTATATACCTTAAAAAATAAATACATACCTAAATGTTTATGCATGTTTACCAGACATGTATAAGAACATTAATATTAGTATTCTTCATCAAAGAAAAAAATGAAAAAATCCAAGGGCTCATCTAAAAACAAAACAAAACAAAAAAAACAACTGATAATGTGTAGAATTTCAATAACATCTAATAGTGAAAATTAATTACAATTTCAAGATGAATGAATCTCAAATCATCTTGAGTAGGGAAAGAAAGGGAAGAATACATACAGCACGCTGCCATAAATATGAAACTGAAAGCATGGAAAACTTTCAGCATTTGGATACATATTTAGATATACAGAAAACTATAAAGAAAAATACAGCAAGAATCACAAATATCAGAATGATAATTAACTTTGCTGGGAGAGAAGAAAGATACAGAGAACACATTATTTTATATGAATGAAGTACTAGAAAATAAGAGCACATCTTAAAAAAAAATGAGAAGGGAAAATTAGTGAGCACTCACAAAGAGAACTGAAAGAGAGCTACCAGAGAAGACAAAGAGTCAGAGAACGCTACTGGGGAA
Source organism: Mustela nivalis (assembly GCF_964662115.1). Classification (NCBI taxonomy): domain Eukaryota; kingdom Metazoa; phylum Chordata; class Mammalia; order Carnivora; family Mustelidae; genus Mustela; species Mustela nivalis. The sequence goes on from NC_139036.1 coordinate 35,185,066, forward strand.
GCAACGTCCAGAGAATGGCAATATTTTGAGATGAAAGAGTAGTTGTCAAAAATCTCGTAACTAGGGGGTGCCTGGGTGGCTCAGTCAGTTAAGCATGGGACCCTTGATTTTGACTCAGGTCATGATGTTAGGGTTGTGAAACAGAGTCTGCGATGGGTTCTGCACTGGGACTGGAGGCTGCTTAAGATTCATCTCTCTCACCCTCTCCCTCTTGTCCAACTCCCACATCACTGCATGCACCTGCACTCTCTCTTAAAAAAAAAAAAAATCTGATAACTGATCAGGAAAAATAAATCAGGAAACTATTAAGATGTTTAGCATCAAATAGGTAACTGGTAATACTAACTAGAGTAAATTCAATAGAGGTCATGGATTGGAAGCCAGCATGTATTTTTTTGAGGAATACACGGAAGGTAAGGATGTGGGAAAAAGAGTCAAAGGGTAATTGCTGATCCTGGAGCGTTTAAAGAACAGACGTTTAAAATTGGAGAGCTTTGGACTTGCTTAAGTATTTATGAGAAGGCGCATACAGAATGGGGAAAACTCAAAAGTACAGAAAGTAAAAGGATTAATTCTTGAAGTCAGTGAAGTGCTTGAGATGGAGGGAAATGATATGATCTAGATTATGGAGAGGTGAGAAGCTTCAGCTTCAGGTCTTAACAGATAAGCATCTACCACACCAACTCTTTAAGTCAGAACAGTTTTGAAAGCTGAAAACAAACAAACAAAAATATCTGAAGACTTAAAAGAGGATTCAAAAGAGCCAGGATTGGAGAGGGCCAAGATGGGCATTTGCTAGTTTCCAGCACAAGAAACAGCGTCCAAGCAAAATTCAGCAACGTAGGCCTTCAGTAGCCTCACTGGACTCAAGATGTGGAAGTCGGAGCTCAGAGGTGCTAAGCCAAGATCCTGGAGTAGAGAAAAATTGCCAACCTGTTCCTTTGAGGTATGTGAACAAGCAGATAGAACTAGCGGGGTAAAGAGCTAAGCATTTTAGGAATCTTACAGTATTTGGGAAACAAAGGTGGAGATTCAGAACCAAGAGGGCGGAAGAAACTTGGTAATACCCCAGGCTTTTGGTGGAAACTCAAAAGTTAAAACATTTACTAGAAATAAGTCTTAACCTCAGGAGTAAGAGGAAACCATCTGCCACACTCCAACCCCACAATATCAGCTTTCCAGGACTTTTTTTTTTTTTTAATCTCTCTCTGAAGGAAACAAACAAACAAAAAAAGATTATCACCCTGAACCTCTAAAATTATCAATAATCAATGGTTGACATTCAATAAAAATTGCCAGGCATGCCAAGAAAGGATGATCCCCCCCCCATCCCCAAATGAAATAAAGAACCAGTAAGTGATCCTGATATGAGAGTTATCAGAGACGAGTATTTCTTTAAATTACAAGACATTTAAGAAAACAGAGAAAACATGAATATTTTTATTAAAGAACATGAAAAAGACTTAAAAGGAAAAACATGAAATATTTGCAAAAACTTATTTGAAAGACTAGACTTGCCTCAACAAAAAATAGATTATTAAATTAAATGATAGGACAGTAGAGAAAGCACAGACTGAAGCACAGGAAACAAAATAAAGGAAAGAGAAATAAAAATAGGTTAGAAAGATATGCATGGAGCTGGGGCCTCATGCAGAGAGGAGAAAGAAAATAGAACAGGTAAAATAATTGGAAAAAATACCAGTAGATAATTTTCCATATATGATCACTGACATCCATCCAGACATGTAAAAGGTCAGCAAACAGTAACCAGGCTAAATGCAAAAGACAAACAACCAAATAAAACAAAACAGAAACAAAAACAAAACACACCTAGACACATCATACATTTGCTCATGAGCAAATAGAAAGTCCAAGACTAGGAGAAATTAACAGTGTAGTGATGAAATCAAAATAGCAGTTTTCTTTGCAGGACGATATTGACTACTAAGGCCATATGGGAGCTTCTGGAATACTGGCTAACAGTTTTTTGTTTTGTTTTGTTTTTTTAAGATTTTACTTATTTATTTGATAGAGATCACAAATAAGCAGAGAGGCAAGCAGAGAGAGAGAGAGGGAAGCAGGCTCCCCGTTGAGCAGAGAGCCTGATGTGGGGCTCAATCCCAGGACCCTGAGATCAGGTTTAACCCACTGAGCCACCCAAGTGCCCCAACAGACTTTTATTTTTAAAGGGGATAGTTATCAAATAGGTATATTTACCAGGTAAAAATTAATCTAACTGGACACTCTGTTTATATTTTTTACATATGTCCTACTTCTATGAAAAGTTTATTTAAAGTGAAAGCTCATGCACTTTTTGTTTTGAAATATGACAAGATGATTTTAAAATGCATAGAAACCCAAAAGGTGAAGGGTGGCTCAAATACATTTGAATGAAGAGAAAGGACGGGAGATTTGCTATACCAGATATCAAGGCTTATTACAATATTGCAGGTACTAGGATAGTGAGGTATTTTTTAGGAATAAACAAACCAATCAAAAGAACAGAATAAAGCCCCATGCATGTATTGCCACTTGATATATGATAAAAATGGCATGGCAAAACAGTTGGGAAAGTCAGTTTAAAAAAAAAATTATACCAGGACAATACTATATGGAATAACAAGAACAACAACAAAGGAAATTAAGCTCTATCTCACATTCTATACAAAATTTAACTGTTGAATATAGCAAATTAAATTGTAAATGAGAAAAATTAAGTTTCTAGAAATTAATACAGAAGAACATTTTAAATGTCTTGGAGTGGGGAAAAACCTAGTAAACAGAACAACAACAAAAACACCCAAGGAAAAAGAAAATACTGGTCAATTTGACCATAGTAAATTTTTTAGTCTTTTTAATTGAAAAAAAAAAAAAAAAAAGTCACCCTTAAGCTGGTGATTCACAGAGGAAGGGAATATATGTGTGCTGTACATCCACAAAAGAATCCCTTCCAAAATATAAAAAGATCTTGTGTGTAACAAGAAAAAGACAAACCATTTCACAAAAAGATTGAATATTTGAATACCTTTCACTAAAAAGGATATGCAAATGGCCAATAAATACAAGTGTTCAATCTCTAGAAAAAGTGAGAATTGGAAGTTAAAAGCATATTGAGATATCACTACACACCCATCAGAATGTCTACAAATGAGAAAATAATAGCAGGTGCCAGAGAGGCTGAGAACAAGTGACAAACCTTATAATTCTAGGAGGTCCATCGATGTACACAGTCCCTTTAGAAAATCATTTTATATTCTCTACCAATATTGAATTAAAGTCATACCCACAGACCCTTAGCTCCATTACTATCTACCTAACCTGAAAGCACACATATGTGCACAAAATATTTATAGTAGCAATACTCATAATATCCCCATACTGAAAATAACTTGTATCTTTCCACAGAGTGTATATAAACTGTGCTACCTTCATATTATTCAATACTTTACAGCAATGCAAAATGCACAAAGTGTACGAATTTCATAAAAAAAATTGTTGCATGATTTCATTTATATAACATTTAGGAAACAAGCAAAATCACAGTATTTAGCATGTGGTAAAACCAAATTAATGTGTGAAACTGATTCCCGTACTGTAAGTGTGGGCTGCCTTTGGAGGAAAGGAAGGGTATGAGGAAGACTTCTAAGTCCTCAGAACATTCTATTTTGAACCCTGTGATGGCAGACTTTGTGACAAATCATTGAACTGCACATGTTAGTGTGTATGCACGTGCGTGTGTACAATTTCCCTGTACTTGTGTTATCTGCACAAAACAGTTAAGTGAATAAAAACTGCAAAACAAAATTAGCTAATATATGATGGAATTACTTTATGAGTAATAAATACAGAAGTATAGTTTTCCCTTTTCATTAATGTTATTAGTTTCAAAAAGTTCATTATTACCTACTAAACATTTTCATAGTAATTTTAACCAGATAACCGAAAGTAAAGAATAATTTAAGAATGTGTGAACACCATGTTTTTCTTGGACGTTATAACAGGTTTAACTGAGGAGTGTAAATTCTGACCAAGGAGTCATAAATTCTTGCTTCAGTTGTGCCACACGTTTGCTGTTCTGACCATGGCAAAGTAAAATGAAGCAACCTAGCCCACGTTTTCACCACTTGTTCAGTCAGCTTACAACATATATCTAATTAATTAATCTAAGAGGATTTTCAAATTTTCAGTTTCAATTTTCAAAGCAAACCCAGAAACACGTTGGAGCAAAGTCACTGATGATTATTAGAATGCCTTTACACAGGAATTACTGAACTTTACTCTGGGAGTCAACATTTGAAAAAGCAAAACTGTAGCTATTAAATCACTGGGTACCTAGCTATGGTTCTTTACCAATACTAATTTGAAGAGAATTCCTCATTTAAATATTTCTGGGGTTGGCAGCAAAACTTTGATGCTGACAGTTTCTGAATCCCTTAGAAACCACTTTTTATTATTTGATCTATGCTGATGCTTATTGCACCTTATAATATATGCCTCATAACATTCCTCTAAAAGAGATACAGTGGAAAATTCATAATAAAATAGATATACAATATTTAAAAATGGTAAAAGGGAGCAACTATCTCAAGGAAGGAGTGAAAAAACTTAAGGGCTGAGATAATTACTGTAATTAAATATTAAATGTTCTATTGTCATGCTAAGTATAATACATTTTTTTAAATTCTGTCTTATTATTTATTTGGCAGAGGGACAGCAGGAGAGGGAACACAAGCAGGGGGAGTGGGAAAGGGAAAAGCAGGCTCCAGGACCCTGGGATCATGACCCAGGCAGAAGGCAGGTGCCTAAGGACTGAGCCACCCAGGCGCCCCTGAATGTAATAAATTTTAAGAACATTGGTATTGTTTTGGATATTAAAGAAACCACTAAAAATAACGATTCTAAAAAACAATTAGTAATCTTTGTTTAGTAAATTAGATCTAAGCATTAAAAGACAAATCAATTACAGCATAATTTCAATAGTAAACCTGCTAAAGATACTTCAAATAGTAAAATATAAACTCTCATTGAAACTCTTGCACAGTTTATCCAAACTGCCTTACACTTTACAAGCCAAATTCTGACTAAAGAGTATATTATATGTTATATACTTAAAGACATTTTGATTACAGTTACCAAGTGATTTTCACGCCCATCACCCACTGGCTTTTCAAAGATCATTCCCAAACTGTGAAATGTTGATTTTATAAGGATTCTTTCTCTCAGGTAATGTCGCCCTATTTGTACAGATTCAGGATGTTTAGCCTTTATGGCATTTTGTAAGCAGGGCCCATTAGCTTATGGGTTTCCCTGAAAAACTCACTTATTCTACTGTACATAATTTATACTGTTGTTAAGTATTTATTGACTGATACCCCTTCTTGCTGTTGAAGATTTATAGCACCAACACTAAGGAGTTCAGCATTCTCAAAGTAATAGTAAAGAACAAAGTGCATGCACTAGAACATTTTTTTAAGAAAAATACATCTGCACAATCAGTATTGGGGGTCTTCTTCTTATAGAAAGTCTTATCTCATGAAATTCTTTTTGAAGACTGTTTCACACAAAAGCTCCTTCCCAGAAGTTACCTTCTTGATATAAGCTGAGGGATCTGATTCACTAGATTTGCATTCCCCTGGGACTACTTTAATCCAGACTGTGTAATCATTCACTCCTCGGAGGTGGTCCATAAGGCCTACGGTTAGCTTCGCACAATGGACTGGTGAAGTTCTTTCACAAAGGAACTTGGAAACAAGTACAAAAAGAAGTATGCTTTGAAGGAAGACATTCTTGCAAAGCAGGTCATAGTAACAGTGGTCACCATAAGTCAACACTACAATATATGATTTGGACAGACAATATGAAGTTTAACAAATTCTCCTAAGATGGAGTAACCAGCACATTTTGCCCAAAAACTGACACTGTTTCAAATCAATATATGAAATTGTAATATGCAGATCAAATTAAGTAATATGTGCAGCCAATGATGAAATGTAAAGACACTGGTTGCCCAAAGAAAAATAACAATTTTAAATATTATAATAACTTGACTAATAATAGCAGTAAAGTAATAACTCTTGTTATTCATTTTGACTAATATGTGCCAATCACTATGTTAAACTTTTTATAGATCTGATTTTATTGTACTCTTGTTATATCCATGTGAAAAAACACATTATCATTTTTTCTCATACATGGAGGAAATAGAGACTCAGTGAAGACAAAAAAAAAAAAATTGCGCAAGATCACAGTGTCTGTAAGCTGTTCAGGACTTTTGGATTATAAATTTTATATTCTTGTTTTTCCAGCTTTATTGAGTATAATTGAAAAATAAAATTCCATATATTTAAAGTGTATGGCATGATGATTTCATATAAACATACATTATGAAATTATTGCCACAATCAAATTAACACATCCATCACTCTACACAGTTAGCATTGTGTGTGTGTGTGTGTTTATGTGTGTAGTGAGAATGCTCAAGATCTCAGCAAATATCAGTGACACAACACACTATTACTAACTATAGTTTACTAGGCTTTACATCAGAATCCTAGAACTTACTAATCTTTTAAATGAAAGTTTGTACCTTTTGACCATTATCTCCTGAGTTCCAGTCCCTGGCAACCACCATTCTCTTCTCTGCTTCTGTGAGTTTTGCCTTTTTTTTTTTTTTTTAAGATTCCACATGAATAAGATCCTAGAATATTTTAGAACATTATGCCAAATGAAATATGCCAGAGAAAGGCACATTCTATATTCTTAATTGCTAATATTATAAGCTGAAAATGAACAAAATGGAAAATTATGGAACTTCACAATTTATGAGCTAGGAATAGTATGATCAGATGCCTAGTCTGTATATCACAGGACTGGATTTTGGCCTGTTTTCTTTGTGTAATTTCTAATGGCACCCACTCTTACTCTTAAAAAATCCCAGTTTGGGCTATATATTATATGGTCAGTCTAGCTAAATGCATCCTTTGAGAGCATTTTGTGTAACACATGATTTTTACAAATAAAACTCAGCTTCAAAGAGATGATTATTTGTCTGTGATCTCATAAGTAGTTACTGGCAGTATGCTCTGAAAACTCTGTGCACTCGACCTTCCAAAAATACTACTGGAATTCATTTCAGCAATTCAATGGACATTTGATAACAGCCTACTTCATGCAAAGCTCTGTACCAGTCACTGTGAATACAAAGAAGTAGACAAGCTTTCCACTGCCTTTAGGCAAGTGAGGATAGTACAGGGGAAACAAGATGTACGTCAAACGCACCTCATGGAGACTCAGCTGCCAGACTGAGAACTGGAGCACTGAAGATGAAACAAAACGGTAAGCTAGAGAAAATGTCACCGATCACACAGTGAACACAGCACTGCCTTGGAACTAAATCAAGAAAATGAAAGCTAAAATGCTTCTGAACTTTAGTGTTTTAAAAACAAAAGTTGAAAGCATTCTCACTGCACATGTATATGCACAAAACGGTAACTAGGTGAAATGATGGATATGCTAACTTAATTGTGGTAAAATTTCCACAGTGTATGTGTGTGTATTAAGTCATCACATCATATACTTCCAACATATACAGTGTTACTTGTTGTTACACAAATAATTATACAAAGACTAAATATAATCATTACAGCCTTTGCATTGTCAGTAAATTAAACCATTTTTCACTACCTCTGACAAATATTCAACAATCTGCCAATTTAGAAGGCACTATTGGGGTGCCTGGCTGGCTCAATCAGTAGAGCATTTGGCTCTTGATCTCAGGGTCATGAGTTCAAGCCCACACTGGGCATGGAGCCTACTTTAAAAAAATAATAGTAATAAGGCACTATCAGGTGATGCCTTTAAAAATAACTCTACGGATGTTCTCTCTCTACTAATTAGTGAACTCTTTGCAACCAATGAACATAGTCATTTCTACTTTGGGACCCATTAGTTTATCTAGAAAAATATATATATTATAAAGAAGCAAGCTAAATTAAGGAGGTGACACATTTTCTGGGATACTTCCTAGTGTTAAGATACCAGGTGAGTACCATAACCCAAGACAATACTGAAATCCAAATATACATCTAAATCTAGGTTCTACTGATTGAGTCCTATGATATTTCTGGGATAACTTCAATAGGATTATATCTGAACTGTATCCAGGAATATACTGCAGAATAGAATATAAAATAAGAAAAAAAAATCAGTTTGTCTTCAGGCAGGATAGCAAAGTATTAAAATAATGAGCAACTAAGTCAGCTTGATCTGGGGTTGAATCTCAGACTCACCCCTACCACTCCCTACTACCTCACTCTGACATTAAGCAAATAAGACAATTCTGTAAGTTTTAGTGTCCATAGTTTTAAAATGCAGATCTTAATGTGAATCCCACACATTGTTATTAAGACTAAATGAGCGTGTGTGCATGCGCACACACACACACACACACTCATTGTAATTTCCAGCATGTAAAAATTAAGTAAATGGTAGCATCATTTCTTAAAGACCAGTCAGTCATACCAGGATCAAAGTTTTCCAAAGATACAACTGAGGATTTCACAGTAAAATAAAATTAAAATGTGGCTGGGTACCTAATAATTTGCTCTGCAGCACCCCCAAAGTGTGATAGTAACAAGCAAGAAGGAAAAAAAAAAAAGAGGTTTAATGTTCATACTGAAATTTAGTGTCATAGAAAGAGAAGGTGTATGATAAAGAAAAGCTTTGTGGAAAACAGAAACAGATTAACTAGCTTTGAGCTGCAGTAATCAGAGACAAAACCCATTCTGGGCAAAGTAGGAAAAACTCTGTAATACACAGAAATACACACAACCTCAACATCTCCCCAATACCTACAAAGACAAAGATTGCACTAATACATGAAACTGAAATCCTGGGCAAGCCTCTTTTGTGAGTATCCCTTTCTGCATGATGGGGAAAGAGAACATGTGACTAATTTACTTACTCATTTTCATAGGGGCCAAAAGCCATCAGCTTTTTGATACAGGGTGGGAAACAAGAGGACAGTGCCTGAAGTCAGCTTGAATAGCAAGGATAATTTGCAAGTGCCTTCAATCTACAGAGCTAACTGTGGAGTGAGGGGTGCTTAGAAAGAGAAACAAAGGAAATACAAATGAATGAGCAAAGGTGAGCTGTCCTGCAGAAATCCCAGATTTGGCATTCTGACTTGTACTGTGGAATTTCATAAATTCCTAGTACTAGTCTGAATGGGCGAGCTAAATCTATTTGTAGCAACCAGAATAGACTTTTCGTTTGTTTGTTTATTTATTTATTTATTATTTATTTAGAATAGACTACTTTTGAACTGCTCACATCTTTGTTGTCTCATATGTGAGAGAGAAATAATAGTAATAGCCATGCCTACCCTGGTGAACATCAACCATAAGAGATTGGAAAGCGATTTCAAACTGAAGCGAAATTTCCAGTGGTCATCAAGATGGAGTGAGAGGGATGATGTAAATTTTTCTAACATACACACATATATTTCATCCTTTACCATGTATAATTTGTGTATTTTTTTTAAAGATTTTATTTATTTTATTTGACAGATAGAGATTACAAGTAGGCAGAGAGGCAGGCGGAGAGAGAGAGAGGAGGAAGCAGGCTCCCTGCCGAGCAGAGAGCCCGATGTGGGACTCGATCCCAGGACCCTGAGATCATGACCTGAGCCTAAGGCAGCGGCTTAACCCACTGAGCCATCCAGGCGCCCTAATTTGTGTATATAATATTCCCAACATAGTTTCATAGCACACATATGAAATTTATAAATATATGCCTATATATGCTATAGATATCTGCTTGAAACAATTTAATAATATGCCTTCATTTAATCATAGTACGTCTTCAAAAGGCTTTGAGCCCACTGCTATAGATACGGAATTTCACCACCAAGTTGCCAACAAAGTCACAAATACACTGACTATTCCAGAGTTTTATGTGTTATTTTACAAAGACTTAGAGCTATTTTACTGGCTCAGCACAACGGAGTTCAGGACAAAATCCTCTACGCACTCCAGGGGTATTTCTCAGACTCCCAGCCCAAATACATTTGCCATACAGTTTAGTGGTGTCCCTGATAACGTCTCATCATGGGGCATCATGTTACTCTGGCCGGTCTCAGCAATCTCAACCCATCTCTTATTTCCTCTTCCTTCCTCCCACACTCATTCAATTCAGCTTTTTCTCCTTCACTGTTAGGAACACATCTGTAAGACTTGTCACATAATACTTTCATCTCCTTCCTTTATTCGCAGCCTGCACTACACACATGCCACACGCCCTCTGTTCTTCCCTTCCTTACATTGAGCTCCCTCGTATTACTATCAATGCACTTGAAGTATTATTTATGTGTGCCCAGAAGCTCAGAAGACACAGTTAAGGTCCAATATTTTCCAGTGTTTCCCACAGACCCGTATCACCTTCCAGCAGAGAAGACAATGACCCATGTGTAGGGCAGTTACAAAGGCTGCTGAAAAAAAGAGTCAGCCAGAGAAACATAGTACTAAGTATGAATAGTAGCACATGCCCCACGATAAAGCCGGGGGGAAAAAAGCGGTCAGGAATGGATTTCTTAGCTTGTACTTAGTGAGTGCTTCAGACAAAAGAGGAATTTCAGAATCTCTCACTTCTGTTTGGCAATTGTTCCAGTCATAGGTATAGTGCAAAGAGATAAGGGCGGTATACAGAGACAGCAGTGTCTGAAATTCCAAATATATGGGAAAGCAAGCTGTGGTGTATGGCTCTGCCCATGACTGAAAGGTTCTTGCTGGGACAGCACTATTGCCACCCCCTTTTCAAAGAACGTCCGTCCCCCTGGGATGTCTTGTCAACCCCTGGCATTCTGACACTGCAGCCTGCCAAAGCGCTGACGCCTGGGGCCTGCCCTCTGTTGATTTAGGGGCATTGTTTACAGGTTTCTGAGGGAAGGGTTAAAACAGGGTTCTGCTCAGTATCATGCTGGGCAGGGTAGTTTCCATCTGCTCTTTTCTCTCAAATAGAAAAATACAACCCACTTGATATAGGCGATAGTTCTCAGGCTTGGCTCTAGGCAGACTGGAGACGAACAAGGTATGGTCTCTTTTTGCTCTGGGGTTCTTCATGTACTACCATGATTCATGAGCAAATTCTCATTGAGCCACGAGGCACATATTTAAAATCTTGTTAGAAAACAAATGAGTGATTCCTACAGAAGCCCTATTAAATAGGTATTAAGTACACTGTGACCACAAGTTTTCGGAAGAGAATAAAAAGTAGCACAGAGCAAATTCACTGCATATACAAAATCATTTAAAGTATAAGTTGTTAAAAACAGACCCAAATATGGCATTTACGTTACTCATAGTCTACCATCAAGTCCGTACAAAAAAGATATTGCAAGTGTTGGACTGGAGGGAAACACAAGTTGGAAAAACCAAGGCCCTGGCCCTGGTTCCAGAGTGAGCTTGAGAAAGCAATCCTCCTCCCTGTGGTTCTTCTGCTTATCTGAAGGAAGGGTGAATGGTGCCTTCCTCAAAGCCCTATTGTAAGGAGTCCATTCAAGAAAATCTTTTGTATCTTTCTTATGTTAATGAATGTGAAAGGTGTGATATAACTATCTTGATGTGGAAAAAAAAAAATTTTTTTTTTCTTGTCATTTCAGAATTTCTTCTAAAGCTCCCAAACTGACAACAATGAAAGACAAATACAGCTTTCCCATTTCCAAATAAATGTGCTAGACATCCCAGATGAGATTTACTAGAAGAGAATAAAAGCAGCCTTTCAAACATTGGTCATATGATTTATCCAGACAGCAAAAGAATAAAATGAGGTATCTGAAGAGGAATTCATCCAAGCGGAGAATGTCTAGGAGGTCAGAGTCCGTGTCATTCTCATTCCCCTACTCATGAAGAGGGAGGTATTTCCCACTACCACTACCACCCCTAGCCAAGTGACAAGGCTCCGAAAGAAGAATTCATCCAGATGGGAAATGGCTGCAAAGAACAGAGACCATCATCTTATTTCACAAGTGGACCTTTGTGAACTCTCTGGACACTGAGGGGGTAAAGCACAGCTTAGTGAGTGAGATCCGGGTACAAAGTAACCTATGTCTCCCAGATCTGGAGAAATTCTGGAACAGAGAGGTACACGAGATGGCTGCTTCTCACCTGGAGAAGACTGAACCCTGGAGGCTGGCTGGAGTAAACACATGGTAGAGTAAGATCCAGGAAGAGGAAGGCCATAGGATCAAGCAGCCAAGATCTTGTGGTAAGGTGGGGATGTATGTACGATGTTTTCCATAGGCTCAGGAGATACTGAAGAAATAATTGTGTGAGATCTATTTAAAATGATCCCTACAAGAGGATTGCCTGACAGGGGGAGAAAACTCCAGCAGTGAGAAGCTGGACGGTCCCAGGTGTGCAGGAGCAGAGGGTCTTGGGTCTTGGAAGAGAACCAGTGGAGAGTGCCTCTCCTATCCGAGAAGGATGAAGTATGAATGAGAACGAGGTCACTCTCACTCCGCCTGCTTCTCCCTCTGCTTGTGTGCGTGCTCTATCAAATAAATAAATAAAATCTTAAAAAAAAAAAAAAAAAAAGAAGGGAATAGGCATTTGATCCAAGTAAGACCAATCACAGCCAAGAAGACCGAGTTCTAAAAATTCAGCAAAATAAGCTTTTGTTCTCTGGACTTGAAGCGAATAGAATGTCAATGTGAAACTGTTAAGTGTGTAACTGTTAAGTGACAAGAGAAGGTAGCCCAACTAGGACATAGCAAAACCTTAGAAATGTATGCCAGAACTGGCAAAAGAAAAATTACTTGGGGGGGTGCCTGGGTGGCTCAGTGGGTTAAGCCTCTGCCTTTGGCCCAGGGTCCTGGGATCCACCCTGCATCGGGCTCTCCGCTCAGTGGGGACCTTGCTTCCCCCTCTTTCTCTCTGCCTACTTGTGATCTCGGTCTGTCAAATAAATAAATAATTTTTTTTTTTAAAGAAAAATTACTTGGTAACTGACAGATTAAGATCCTGGGTTTAGTTGTGTCTGAAACCAAAACTAATACTGTAGTTTCAAACTATCTAAGCTGACAGAGTCTTTTTTCTAGTCCACTCGAATTGCTTTTTTTCCTACTTGCAATTAAAATGGTTCTTAGAAATATCCTCCTTAAAAGCTGTGGACTTTTATGTGAACTGGTTAATGGTTGTTAGGGAAGAATATTAAGTAATGGCAACAGTAGACATGTTAAGTGGAAGGGACTGATAAATCAGGAAAAGTTCATCCCAGTTAAATGAGCACCATATTCAAAGGCTTTTGAAAGAATTTCTTTTATCCACCACATATAAACCATCCATGTATGATTATGTTTAAATTTCATAATCTTCTCATCTACCCATTATAAAAAACGCACGTTGCTTTAGGATTTGTGGGCAAGAGACGTTTTTGGATGACCGTGCATTTCACTCCATCAGAAAAGTTGCTCTTAAGAGTTATTAAATATTTCACAAATTGTGGTGTCAAAAATACTGAACCCAAGCAATGTGAATTTGATTTTCTGGCTTTTTTCAATATTGTTTTGATGTTTATAAACCAGGAAAATCGATAATTGACATAAGCCAATCTATGAAAGTCTGATTATGTTTTGCCTGGCTGTGCGGGTGGAGAAAGTAAGAATACCATGCAGGTAGAGAAGGAAGTAGGCAGCAGTTCTGTCAAGTCGAGCATAAAATTTGTAAATCCTCTTGCTTTTGGAGCTAAATCTGGAAACCAGAATTTTTTAGCTCTTCCCTCACACCCACTGATTTGAAAATAGAAAACAGAATGCAGGACTTTTTGATAAGTGAGTTTCTGCTAGTTGTTTGCTATGATTTCATTATAAAAATTATTACTAATTAAATATACAGAAAATGCAGTACAGAAATATATATCATCTATCATCCATGTTATAGCTAGTGTTTGCATGTTTTTTCTGGCATAGGCACTGTTCTAAATACATTGTGTGTATTAATTCATTTAATAAAACAATTCAGTAAAACAATTACTCTTATGATGTAACACTGATATTATCCCTCATGTTACAAAGTGGAGGAAACTGAGGAGAAGACTTATCAAATACCTTACTTACATTATATATAACACAATGAGTCACAGACTAAGACATGCTGACTAATTTAGATTCCACTCTCTATTTCATAGCTACTGCTTTGTTTTCTACCATTCCATCCTCCTTCAAAATGGATACCATTATTATGTTGACTTTCTGGGCCCTTCTTATCTGCATTTACTTACTAAGAATTATAATTGACTGTATAATCCTTCTTAACTTACTTAACATTATTTTAAAGCATTTTCAAAGTTGTTATATGGTCCTTGTAAACATTTCAATAATTATACTGTGCTCCAGTGCCTAGATGAGCCAATTAATTTAACTATTGCCATACCTTGGGGCAAAGAATTGTCTTTGAATTTTCACAATTAAAAAACAATGTTGCTACAATAAACATATTTTTTGGCATAAAGATTTTTCTTCATTTCAGTTTATTTCCTCAGGAAAGATTCCCAGACTGAGAATTGCCAGATCAAAGTATTAATACTGGTTTGAATCACAGATTGCCAAAATGTTTATTTCAAAGGAATTGTCCTAATTTACACTCTCAAAATCTGTTGACATTTCCTTTTGTTATTATTATTTTTTCATGGGAAACATAATCTAAACTCTTCTACAGAATTTCTCTAATATTATTCAAGGTAACACTAATTTAATGATTTTTTCCCCCAGAGTGGGGATAGCTTTCTGTGAATGTCTTTTGGAAATATTACTACACCTGACCAATCCACACAATGCTAAATAAAAAGTACTTTTATAGCTCAAAGGTCCTTATCCTGAACTCTTCAAATATTCTTTTTTTTTTTTTTTTAAGATTTATTATTTATTTAACAGAACACAAGTAGGCAGAGAGGCAGGGAGAGAGAGAGGAGGAAGCAGGCTCCCTGCTGAGCAGAGAGCCCCTTGTGGGGCTCGATCCCAGGACCCTGGGATCATGACCTGAACCGAAGGCAGAGGCTTAACCCACTGAGCCACACAGGCGCCCCCTCTTCAAATATTCTTATGTCAAACTGTTGTCCCATGCTTCCCCTTAATGCAGAGTTGCTTTAAACACACACACACACACACACACACACACACACACACACACACACAAGCAGTATATACACTACTATTTAACAATCTTCACAATGTTGATCAATTATTTCTTCTAAAAACAAGCCTGAGTAATTTTTATAGAATGGTGTTACTATCTTGTATATGGTACAGTTGCTTTTATGAGCATTCTATAGCATATACTACTAATCCATTAATACTTTTTTCTACTGCTTGCTTTTAAAACCAAAGTTGATTCTTTGCAAGAACAATAAAGTTGATGAAACCCCAAAGCCAGATTGATCAGGCAAAAACAAAAAAGGGAGAAAGCACAAGTTACCAGTTATGGGAATAAAAGAAGTGACATTACTCCAGATTTTCTGATTAGTAGAAGGATAGTAATGGAATGTTGTGGACAACTCTAGGCTTAATAATATGGATACTGGCATACTGCAGGATTTTTCCACTTCCCTGGATATGTGTATTCATGTGTGTATGTGTATCAAGTAAAGGAGGCTTTTTAAAGATTCCAAACAAGGGAGAGAATCATATACTTGTGCATAAAAAGCGAAATACAATGGAAAAAAGCTAAAGAAAGTATTTGAAATATAATGGCAACCTGAGGATTATCAGTCCTAATACATAAATAGCTCCTGGAATCAATATCAAGAGATAAATATTCCTGTTAGGAAAGAAATTTTTAAATATCCAAAAAAATGTGTATATATACAAATATATGTAACAATCAAACTCAAATGTCAAGCAAATATAAAGTATTAAGACATCAGACAGAATTTTCAGGTGCCACCTTCTAAAAACTATTTTTAATGCAACTATCTAATACTAGAAAGGCTGTGGGTTAACATGCACAAACGCAGCACACATTGGTTTAGTAGGTCTAAAAGGGCTTTATGTATCTGATAATGTGGGTCAAAACTTGAAAAAGTATAGTCCTTTTTTAATGAAGAATTCCTTTTCTAACATTTATATAGAAAACTGTTTCTCAAACTATTAATTTCATGAGATAGTAGTCAGCAAAATGAGTAATAATAAAGAACTATATTGTACATGACAGTACTAGGCAAAAGTTAGAAAAATGTTTTATAAGAACATGTAATTTTAAAAATCCCCAATTTATTATTTTTTAAAGATTTTCTTTATTTATTTGAGAGAGAGCAAGCACACAAGCAGGGGGAAGGGCAAAGAGAGAGGGAGAAGCCGACTTCCAGCTGAGAAGGGAGCCCCACGTGGGGTTCAATTCCAGGACCCTGGGATCATGACCTGAGCTGAAGGCAGAGGCCTAACCATCTGTGTCACCCAGATGTCCTATCCATTTATATTATTAATTAAAAACCAAACTACAAAACAGCATATAGAGTCTAATCTCAGGTTTTTAAAACATTATTTGAAGACATTAGAAAAATGTAAAGAACGCTTATTTTTAGCTAGTGTTTTGGGTGAGTTTTATGCAATTTTGTTGGTTTTTTTTTATTATACAAATTTTTACAATAAACATGCATTAATTTAATGAACACTATAGAACCAATAAAAGCTATTTTCATAATAAAAATATCTGCTTAGCATTCTTGCCCACTTCCCCTTTGTTTACTGGATGGATTATAGTAGATGGTGTGTCTTTAATTTAATGTAATAAAATGTACATGCCTTGGGGTTTTCTATTTTATGATTTTCACCCATGGGGCCATTATTTCACTTGTTAAGTGTCTTTCCTTAGAAAGAACAGTCAGCAAATATAGGGAGTAATGCCTTCTCTAAGTAAATAGAACGAGAGCACTGACTATAGCTACTGGGCCGAGAGGCTTATTTTGGGAATTCTGCTGTTAGGCCTCTAGGTTCCCATCCAAAGATACACTGCAACACTTTCATAGTTGGAATCCAAATACTATGAATAATCATTCTATGTTTCCCCAAAGAAAACAACATGGTTTCTTCCCATTGTCAAGGTTTGTCTGGCAGAGGAAAGAAAATTTTTTAAAGAAAACTCCATGATGGTTGCAGCTTACTGCTTGACTACCGGCTGTGCTGATGAGCAGCTGTGCTGGACAGGCACGCCAGAGGAGCTCTCCCCACCTCAGTTTTCTCATCCAAAAACATGTAAAGGAAAACAACCACCACCACCACCACCACCAAAACACTGATTCTTAATTTACATAATTTTGTGAAGATTAACATTAAAATGCTGAAAGCACCAGGCTTCCTATTACGTTTTATTATGGTGGGTCTTATGATATCGCATCTTTCAGGGAGCCTGAATTTACGTACAACTATGCGTCCTTTCTAGCAATGACACAGGAAACTCCAGCAGTCTAGCTATGCGCTAAATGTGTGAGGCTGTTTTCCTCTGGTGCCCTACGGAGACAAGAGTCTCGATTTTAAAGCCATTTGTATAAGGTTTGTAAAATGAGACTGATTTTACTTTACAGTTCAATATATCTCCTGAGACTCGATTAGCCATTACATTAGTTTAGATTAGACATTCCTAAATATGTTTGCTAGACAAATTTCAGAGTGGCCCAGGATGGCATTA
Source organism: Mustela nivalis (assembly GCF_964662115.1). Taxonomy (NCBI): domain Eukaryota; kingdom Metazoa; phylum Chordata; class Mammalia; order Carnivora; family Mustelidae; genus Mustela; species Mustela nivalis. Next base: position 35,202,741 of record NC_139036.1, read on the forward strand.
CCCCAGGCAAAAATCTTTGATTGGTATTTCCATTGCACTGATTTTCTCTTATTTAACTCAACAACTTTTTGTTGATATGGTGTGAGTTTTGTGATGGGAAATTAAATTTTGAAAATATGATGATGAACCTGGCAGGCAATATAAATAAAAAACATGCGTTTTTAATCCTGTTTCGTTCTCAGTATCGGGATCCACTGAACACTTGAAGGAACAGACTGGCATAAAACTTCAACGAAACACACAGGAGCTCTCGCATGTCCTATGCACTGGCCAGTCTGGGCTGAGGGATCGACATCACCTGCAGAAGGATAAAACCACCGGTAGACCACAGCCACGAAACACATACCTCTCAGTGATGTTCATGAGTGTGAACTTGTTTGATACGGGCTTATTGAAATACTCATGCCGCTCTGCTTGCAGTTGGAATGTGCCTCAAACTGACAGCCAACTAGCCCACAAAAACTGACACAGGGAGTTGCACAGCGGGGCTTTCCCCTGGGATTGTGCTTATAGGCTTATGGGTGCAGAGTAATGAAGGCAGACAGCGGATCCATTCATTCTCTAAGGATCACTGTCATTCAGCACTCATCCATTGACAACAATTAGCATCTACAAAGTGCCAGACACCAGGTAAGGCTTTCTTAGTGATGCAACATAAGGAGTGATCTATCCTTCCAAAGTGACAACTGTGTTTACTTAAGTTTGTGCTAATGGCCCCAAAGGTTTTGTGAGATGGGTTTTTGCCTACTGCCATCACAGTTTTACCCGTTTGGATGGGCAGAAAAGAAAGACAAGAAAGGCAATTTAAAAAAGAATATTAAGAAGCAATTTCCTATAATAAGCAATTTCCTATAATTCCTTCACTAACTGATATATAAAACATAATTATTTCATAGATACATTAAATACATATATTAAGAACTTTATATATAAATGTATGTATTTGTGTGTGTATATATATACACACACAGAGATACATAAAGTATAGGAAAACTTTACTAATATGAATATTTAGAAAAAATAAAAATATTGTATATAAAATATCTTGAATATTCATATTAGCAAACTTTTTTTGTACTTTCCACCAGCCAGTCAGGACTGAACCTCTATGAATATATATGAATAAAGAGGCCACGAGGAACCCTCTTCCTGATCTGGACTGTAGTTACTGCTGCTAAGGAATTCCTTCAAATTCCCGGTGCTCCCTCTGGTTTGAAGGACATCTGTCTGATTTAGACCTAGCGCACAAACCATTACACTGTGAGGTTTGCAGAATTGCCAAGATTATAAACAATCTGCTTCATGAATATGTGAACAAGGATATCTCTTTTTTGGAAAGAGAGGTGGCTCTTTGCTTTAGAGGCATATGCCAGGTCGTATGTTTAATGATAGAAAGGACCAGAATGGCAAGCAGATTTCAAAAGACAAACACCCACCCTGTCACAGTTTATAAACCTAGACCTGTTTCATTTCATTTTCATCTTTCTTTTTTAAACCACCCCTCCTCCTTTTTCTCAAAAATTTTAGGGTAAAAACAGAAGAGTATTTTGTGGATTCAAATGCTAAAGAATGGCAGATAAGGAACACAAAGAAAGAACTAATAACTATCAGGGCCACCAGCTAACATCCATTCCACCTACAAGGTAATCTACCCATTTCTTGTGTTTCCAAAGCACTGCATTCTGTTTGCAACGCATCATACTGCAACAGTGTCTCTAATTTTTAGTTTTCATCCTGCTTTTGATACAGGCAAAAGCAATTACCAAATCACATGGTTTTCTTTTTACAGTTCCTCACAATTTTAACAGCTAATATGAAATGCCAAAGCACCACTAATTGAAAATTGATTTTGGAATCAATTAAACAGCCATCTCAGTTAAGAAGAACACATGGAGAAGTTTCATCAACTGCCTCTGTCCCCTGTGGAAGTCTCTGTTAGACTCTTCTGGCTGGGACCTAAGTAGTAATTCTCAGCGGCCTTGCAATCCAAGTAAGTCCAATTTGCAAATTTAGCTATTGATCCTGAAGAACAACTGTACTAGGGGGACTTTAATTCCCAGGGTACCACAAGATAAAATTAACTATATTTTTGGAAGGATGAGGGAAGTTCAATTTATTGTGTTATGGTCCAAGAAAAATATTTAAGGATGCCTCATCCTTTTCATCCCTTACCCTATGAATTTCATGATTCTCAAGTGTCAGACTAAATGTTTCACGTAACAGTCCTAAGGTATGGGCTTTATCATTCTAATTTAACAGATATCAAAAATGAGGGAAAAAATGTGACTAGGGCTCAAATCAAGAAATCTTCATCTTCTGATATACCAGGCTGGGATTTCTAATGACAATACTTGCCATTTCTTGAGAATATGGTTTCCATACTCTATACTAAGTGTTTTATATGCATTATCTCATTTAAAGCTCACATAAACTCTATAGTATAGTTACAATTACTTTCCATTATTTTCTAGATGATAAACCTGAGGCCAAAAGAAGGAAATTAATATCCCCAAGGTCAGAAAGCTAGTGAAGGACTTAACCATCCTTTGACTCTGTATCCTTCAATCTTATCCACTAGGCCGTGCTACTGCCACTGTTTTATTGGTGCTTAAAAAGGGAGCTCCTATAGATTGTTACTAATAACAGAATGGGGTGCCTGGGTGGCTCAGTGGGTTAAGCCTCTGCCTTCTGCTCAGGTCATTATCTCAGAGTCCTGGAATCCAGTATTGCATGGGGCTCTCTGCTCAGCAGGGAGCCTACTTCTCTCTCTCTCTCACTCTCTCTCTGCCTGCCTATGTGCCTGTTTGTGATCTCTCTCTGTCAAATAAATAAATAAAATATTTTTTAAAAATAACAGAATGGGCATATGGACGCAGAAGAACAGTAAGGGAAGTAAAGGAGATGACAGTATATGAGTACTACAATTCAGCCCTGAGAAAAGACACGGGAAAGTGCATCAAATTTCCCAGAGCACTGGAGTTCCTTTATCTGTTAGGAAAAAGGGATGTGCAGTTGAAGGGGTTGGCCAGACAAGGTCCTGAGTTTTCCAATGAGTTCTGTTTTGCTTCTTCACGTTTACCTGGGGGGTGTTGGAGACACAGAAGTATGCGTATAGTAGAGAGGAGGTAGGGCAGACCTTGCTAACTGACATACTACCAGAACAACAAAAAAAGAGATTTTCCCTTTTGGTCCAGCCTTGCTAAGTATGTAAGTAAGAAAATATAAGCAGAATTTTTTCTATGAAGACATTCTAGGTACTTATTTTAGAAAGATGGAAGACACAATCCAGACAAACCAAATCTGCCCACTAAAACCAGCCAGCCAGAGAGTTCAGATAGCCACATTTGTTTTAAAGACAGGAAACTGATGGATGCCAAGAGTAGTAGAGATGATCTGAAAATACTGAGTTAACGGATAATATATAGACAATCTGCTGTTATTTTCCAATATCCTTTAAAAACAGACCATTCCCCTTCCTCCACTGGCTGCAATAGTATCTATCGCAAAGCAGAAAAATCAAGCGCAATTCCCCAAAAGCAGACATTTCTTCCAATGCACAGCTGATGGTCCTTGATGAAATAAATGAAGTACTAAGGGAAAAGGCTTGGCTCTTTGCAGTTGGATATATAAGAAAATTGCGTGACAGCCTACAATTTTTATCTGAGTACTTAAATGGACCAAGAGCCTATCTGAAGAGAAAAGTCAATGGCAGCAGGTTTTTCACTCCATGCATTGACTACATGTAATTTTGTTAATGCTACCTTCTGAAAGACTTCATCCTCACACCACAACCCCAGCCAACTTGGTCTGGCCCAGACACACATGAACACAAAACTTGCACTGATCTATGATTCATTCTTGTCACAGCTCACTATTAATACTGAGCATTATCACACACTGTTAAATTATTCACTAGAAGAAGTGGCTGCATGACCCTGTCTCACCCTGTGTCATGGGTAGTTGAGTCAGATGAAGATCCTTTGCATTTCTGGGCATTCTTTATTTTTCTGGGGGAACTCAAGTTGCCCTGTGAGTACAGAAAAAGCAACTTGAAGTCCTGCTTAGATGCTGATATTTTCAAATTGATGAGAGACAGTGTAAAGAATATATTTTGGTACATTTTGGTTCAGAAAAGGGCTTGACCCTTGATCAAAGCCTTACAACTCAACAGAAAACAGAGTAAACTAGAGATACAAAAATAATAAAGTAAACCCTGACGTTAAGGTACTATAAAATTAAAACCAGAGCAAATATTTATTAAGTATTGAACATACACCAAGCACACTGCCAGTGTTCTCCGGGCAGACACTTTATCTCACAATCCTTCTATGTGAGCGGGACTCTCTCAGGCCTCACTGTGCCTCTAAGGAAACCGAGGCTCACAAAGGTGATGTTAAATCATGCAAAATCACAGAGTAAGCAGCAGAGCCAAGATTAGATTCAGGTATTCCAGCTCAAGAGCTCACGATTTTAAACAATAAGCTGATTTGCGTCTTTCTGAGGCGAGGATGCCATGCACCCAATTCAATTAAAGGATGCTTGAAAATCATCTGTAATCGAAGGGCTTTGCTGAAACAAGATCTATGTTACAGAGACAAATGTTAGTGATGAATGATTATATCCTGGTCAGATCCCAAGGAGTTTTATTTATAAAGAGCTGAAGAGCTATGTGAGCATGCAGACTGCCCTGAGAGTGAGTAGAAGCCAATGTATTTTCAAACTCTTGAATGTCCCTCTCAGAGGCAAATTAAAGTCATGTATATAGAGCAATGGACTCAGACGTCTATTTACTAGGTATATAATGTGGGGAAAATTGCTTAACCTTTCTAAATCTATTTCCTCATTAGCACACATGTGCGTGAACACACACACACACACACACAGAAATACACAAATATCCTATTCCAATGTCAAATGGTGTTATGAGGGTGGCATAAATGTCTGCAAAAGGGAGTTCTGCTGCTGGGAATGGTAAAATAAGTAGTTTGTGCCCACCTGCACACTGAAAACGAAAAGAAAATTTGAATTTAAAAACTGTGCTCCGGGCGCCTGGGTGGCTCAGTCATCAAGCGTCTGCCTTCAGCTCAGGTCATGATCTCAGGGTCCTGGGACTAAGCCCCTCATTGGGATCCCTGCTCAGCGGGGAGCCTGCTTCTCCCTCTCCCATCCCCTCTGCACGTGTTCCTGCTCTGAGTTTCTCTCTGTCAAACAAATAAATAAAATCGTTTAAATAAATAAATTAATTAAAACTGCTCAAAAGCATCAGAGTGGTAATAAGACAATGAGAAATGACTGGGTAAGATGCTAGACACAAGGAAACCTATTGAATAAAAGCTCACTATTTGGAGACTTTTCCTCTAGGGCATCTAGAAGAGGCAGCTACCCAGCTGAGAAGTTGAGTGGACTTTTGGAGAGACCATGGGGCTATGAAGACGAGCTCAGACCCACTACCCTGGGACATGGGGTTAAGGACCCAGAGATTTACACACCAGGGTAAAGACATGTGGAAACTAGACTTGCCTTCCGAGGAACTGAAGCCCATACCAGATACAGGAAATCAGGGTTTGCCAGCATACTAAAGGCAGGGGTTCTGACTGGAAGAGAGCCCAGTGGAACATCTGGGGCACTGTAAACACTCGAAGTCTTGGCCTGACTGTGTCTCCAAGAGTTTTTGCCTTCATGACAACTTAATGGTCTGTACACTTATGATTTGCATGATTTTCTCTATTGGTTTTGTATTTCAATAAATGCATTTTTTGAAACACTTATTTTTAAGGAACGAAAAACTTTACAATAGTCTCTGATGTGGTAGAAGTTTATTATTTTCTTTTTAATATATTTTTTAAAGATTTTATTTATTTATTTATCAGAGAGAAAGAGAGAGAACAGGCAGACAGAATGGCAGCAGAGGCAGAGGGAGAAGCAGGCTTCCCGCCGAGCAAGGAGCCCAATGTGGGACTCGATCCCAAGACACTGGGATCATGACCTGAGCCGAAGGCAGCTGCCTAACCAACTGAACCACCCAGGAGTCCCTATAGTATTTTCAAGATTTGTCAGGAACACTGATACTAATCTCTAATCTCTCTCAGTTTCTCTCTCTCTATATATATATGTATATGCAATACCAAACTTTTAGATAAAAACAAACCCAATAAATAAATAAGTAAATAATCAGAATATGTCCTGAAAAATCCAGGATTGTGTAATACTGGACTGAAATTTCTGCTTCTTCCCAAGGTTTTGAGAATGAGAAACCACAACATTCACTAACGGCAAAGTAGAAAGCAGAAAATTCATGTTGTATATACTGTTGCCAGGCAGGCGGGCAGGAAAGAAAGACAGAAGGAGGACCTGAAAAACAGGTCCCTGGGGTGTTGGAACCATTCTATTTCCAGGAAGATGCACAGTCAGCCTGTATGCCCATTTCCCCAAAGACTCCTCAATGACCTATCTTTCCCCTAGAGCATCAGATCACCTGGACATACCCGACTATTCAGAAATCTCACTAAACACAACTCATTAATATAAAATCCTTTTGCCAAGGTTTCTGGAATACAATACCAGGATTTTTTTTTTTTTTAATGTTTATCTTTCTGATGCTTACTCACATACAGTAGAAACAGGAATGGCCTAATTTCCTAGAATTTAATGTGAGATGGAATAGAAATGCCCAGTTATCTCTACCACCTACAAGAGCTAGAAGATAAGGTTATCTTCTCTTGTTCCCAAGATCCCAAGATCCTGTCAATTTCCACGCAACGGAAATTGTTCATTTTTCAGTTCACAACTCCATGCTTTTAGAAGGTAGAATCATTAAATGCTTTGATCATGGTGTTTGGATACCAGACAAAATTAAACCCAAGTATCAGCTCTGCCAGCTATTCTACTATGAGACATCACGAAACCTGCAAGAGAACCTCAGTTTCCCAATCTGTTAAATACCAACACACCAGGGTTAGTCTTAATGCATGCACAGCACACAGTGCAGGGCCTCCAATGTGAGGAACCTCCACAAATACTATTCCCTTCTGCTTCTTTCTCATTGTACTTATTTCTCATTGTACTTATGTTTGTCAGTGGCTGTGCTGCTACATTCCAAAGCAACCACTTGATTTGGCCAATGTAGATTTTGAGCTACATTCAAACCATGCCTCTGGTTCATTTGCATCCAAAAGAACACTTAATGTTTTGGCATCAAAGCTGGGTAGACTGTATGGTGACCAAGACAGCCTTGGCATCTCCCTCAGTTTGACAGACTTCTTCCTGACTCGAAGCCCCTGACCTTCCTTTTCTTAGAGCATTTACTTTACAAACCTGTGATTACAAATCCTTTCTCTGTCCCTTTGAAATATAAACACTGTTAGAAAGTTTCTTGCCTGTTTTACAACCCAGGAATGTCTTTCCCAAGGACCTGGGAACCATTTCTTTGAAATGTAATCATCAAGGAATATAGTTCTCAGTTTCCATGGTGAGGTAGTATAACTTGCTCTAAGCTGTCACCACCTCTGCTCATGAAGATAGGAGAAAAATGAGAAAATTGACTTTTCCTTTGGGTAAAGCCAATTAGCAAACACACATGGTCCACAGTCCCCTATGGAGTTAGGTATCCCTGGGTATTCAGACTTTGTCTCTTTCCCCTTCTACTGGCAATAGCTTTGGAATATAAAATCAAGTCCTGTCTCCTAATTTTGTATGGTATTTTTGTTTGTTTAACAATGGATACATAATTTTCTTGCACATTGATATTAGTCATGAATAAATATACCCCTATAATGGTTTATTCATATCTGTATACCTGTAAATTTATCAGAGCTTCTTTAGCAAAACGACTAGAAACATAACATTGAAGGAAGAGTACAAGCTATAAATCAATAAACATGTCACTGATTTAATGTATCAGTGAGATGATGAATGAATCAAGAAATATTTAATAAAGTCAAAGAATTCTGAAATAGTGTCTTTCCTGTTGTCATAAATCAGTCTTTCTCTTTCAATCTCTCAACTTCCATTTCCTTTTCATGTACTTATTTCCAAAATCATAAGTAAAGAGTATTTTAAAATAAAGAAACATATATAATACACTCAGGAACAATTCAAATGAAACACATATTTTTAAATAGATATTAGTAACATACCACTTAATATGTGGCTCACCCATTGCTCAGCAGATGTATAAGGAAAGATGGTAAGCGAGATCTGCTCTCTTGTTTTTGACAGTGATGTCAAGTTTCTTTCCTCTTTCTTTTACACATTTCCTTTGGAAGAGCTGATCTTCATTCAAAAGAAGAGTTCAGTTCTGCTTACTAGGTATCATCAGCCACCTTTGATATGTCTGGTTGCCCAACTGCTTTCAGCTGTAATACTGTCACAAATACCTTCCAACATACTTTCTCCTCTCTAGGAAGCTGTGTATTAATAATTAGTGAGTTACACCTGTTCCATCTGTCACATCAGATTTGTTATTTTCATAACAGGAATCTACCAACACATTGCGCAGGAATTACAGGGTTATTTTTTTTCTTTTCCTTTTTTTTTCTTTCTTTCTTGTTTTGTTTTATACAATTCAGTGAAACCCTCCACTAAGCTGGCAAGGTTGTATCTAGTATCTGTGGGATGTTGTTGCTTTAAAAAAAAAAAAAGGAGATAGAAATCAATGCCTGTTTGTTCAATAACAGGGCAAAAGAGAAGAGAACACGTTTGCAAACAGCAGGTGAGGCTTTCAATTTGAAAAGCAATCAGAGTATCAGCTGTCTGGCTTCAAGGGCAGAGCTCATAGCTATATACCAACAGAGGGGAGGAGATCCGAAAGCAGCTCTTCTTAGTTTTGTGATTTACACATTTACAAAGTCATTCCTGACACTCTTACATTCTGATTCTGAAAGCTTATGCAATGAGGCTCACTTTCGATTGCTTAGACTTGTTGCTTGCTGCTTGATATACCTTATCAAATTTCAAATTTATTTAAAATATGGGCATATATGGTCCATCTAAAAAAAAAAAAAAAAGCCCCACTTAACCCTGAAATTCAACAAACATTTACAGAGTCCCTACTCTTTACAAAGGATTTTAGCGGGCACTGAGGATGCAAAGGCGTTTTGCTTGTGAGGAATGTCAATCGTGTATTTTTAGAAGTTAAACTTGAGCGTGGGTTAAATCCAGGAAAATACAATGCTAGATATAAAGTCAGGAATTCTAAATTTCCACTGTATATGAAAACTGCAAGCTTATCTGTTGTTAAAAACAAGACAACATAAGGCTCCTGGATGGCTCAGTAGGATAAAGCCTCTGCCTTCGGCTCAGGTCATGATCCCAGGATCCTGGGATCGAGCCCCATATTGGGCTCTCTGCTCGGGAGGGAGCCTGCTTCCTCCTCTCTCTCTGCCTGCCTTTCTGCCTACTTGTGATCTCTGTCTGTCAAATAAATAAATAAAATCTTTAAAAAAACAAAACAAACACAAGACAACAGGCCCAAAATGGAGCTGCTTTAGTTAAGCCCTACATTACCAAACCAAAACTTAAATTACAGTTATGGCTCTCCAGAAACGAAAGCTTAAACCAGCGAATCAGAAACTGCCTGATCAGCTTGATAAAACCCCCGTCAACCCCTAAAGGAAAGTAACCTTGAAATAACCAATACCCTTCTTGTTCCCACTCCCTTCTGCCTTTGTTTGGTGTTGCACAGCTCCGCAAAGCTTTTCTTTCTCTCCAAATTCAGCTAGATTGGATGCTGCCCAATTCAAATGGATTTTTTTGCTCAAATAAACTCTGAAAATGTCTAATATGCCTCCGTTTATCTTTTAAGAGTCTGGGTGTCCCAAGAAGAAACAAAAGGAGACCGTTTTGTCTGTCCGGAGCCCCCTGGAGCAAGCAGCAACCAGGCTCCCCTGCCTGGTGCATCCCCTGAGCTTGCGGCTTTTCCGCCCCCTATGGAGGTTTAAGTCCCTCTTGGATCCTGGCTCTGCGGGTTTCCACGAGGCGGTTTCAGACTCTGGGTATTTCCTTTTCTGGACAGGTCGTATTTAGAAACCGGCTGGGTCTAGGGGGTCCGACTGGGTACAACTCAGAAACAAAGAGAACCCAATATCAGACCTCGTGGGACTTAAAAACCGGAAGTCTTGGTGCGACTTAGAAACCGGACCGGATGCGAGGCTGGCGCGCGTCTGACGTAGAAACCGGAAGGAGTGCGTTGGGCTCGTTCGCTTACAAACCAGGAAGCATTCCGAGGTCAGCCTGCATCTGTGTAGGAGTTGGGTTGGATCCTGGCTGGTGTGGGTCTGACTTAAGCTGGGCTGGGGCCAGTGTGAGGCCTCAGGTGAATAAAATTTTATTTTCAGCCTGAACAAGCAGGCTGGCCTTACCAAAGATAATCTTGAATTACTGTGGCCTCAGTGGAGAACTTTTAACCTACATAAGCTTCTCCATTTATGAGATGCCCTAGAGTAAACGAGGTCTCAGCTGAGCCCTCGCTGTAAAGAATAAAGGAAAAATTCTTTTTCCTCTTCTGTGGTTTCTGGTGGCCGGGATGAGACCCTCTGGGACACCCCACTCCAGAGCGTACAGATGGGATCCTGAGAAAACTCGGAAACCAGCAAAGGGTCAGATATTATTTTTTTAATCATGGTATGTTAGTCACCATGCAGTACATCATTAGTTTTTGATGTAGTGTTCCATGATTCATTGTTTGCGTAGAACACCCAGTGCTCCATGAAATCTGTGTGCTCCTTAATCCCCATCACTGGGCTCACCCATACCCCCTCCCCCAAACTCTCAGTTTGTTTCTCAGAGTCCATAGTCTCTCAGGGTCCATCCCCTCTATGATTTACCCCCCTTCGTTTCTCTCCTTCTCCTAATGTTATGCCTATAGTCCACAAATAAGTGAAACCATATGCTAATTGATTCTCTCTGTTTGACTTATTTCACTCAGCATAATCTCCTCCAGTCCCATCCATGTTGATGCAAAAGTTGGGTATTCATCCTTTCTGATGGAGGAGTAATACTTTATTGTATATATGGACCATATCTTCTTTATCCATTCGTCTGTTGAAGGGCATCTCAGCTCAGCTTCTGCAGTTTAGCTATTGCGGACATTACTGCTATCAACATTGGAGTGTAATTGGCTCTTCTGTTCACTACATTTGTATCTTCAGGTTAAATACCCAGTAGTGCAATTTCCCAGTCATAGGGCAGTTCTATTTTTAACTTTTTGAGGAATCTCCATACTTTTTCAAAGTGGTTGAACCAACTTGCATTCACACCAATGGTGTAAGAGGGTTCCCCTTTCTCCACATCCTCTCCAACATTTGTTATTTCTTGTCTTGTCAATTTTTGCCATTCTAACTGGCATTAGATGGTATCTCAGTGTGGTTTTGATTTTAATTTCCCTGATGGCTAAGGATAATGAATACTTTTTCTTCTGTCTGTTAGCCATTTGTATGTCTTCTTTGGAGAAGTGTCTGTTCATGTCTTCTGCTCATTTTTTGACTTATTTGTTTTTGGGGTGTTGAGTTTGAGATGTTCATTACAGATCTCAAATACCAGCCCTTTATCTGTAGTGTCATTTGCAAATATCTTCCCCCATTCAATGGGTTATCTTTTTGTTTTGTTGACTGTTTCCTTTGCTGTGCAGAGGCCTTTTATATTGATGAAGTCCCCAAAGTTCATTTTCACTTTTGTTTCCCTTGCCTTTGGAGACATGTTTTGAAAGTTGCTGTGGCTTATATTATGTTCTCCTCTAGGATTTTGATGGATTCAAGTCTCTCACATTGAGGTCTTTCATCCATTTAGAGTTTATCTTTGTGTAAGATAATGTAAGATAATGGTGTAAGAGAATGATTGAGTTTCATTCTTCTGTATCTAGCTGTCCGATTTTCCCAGCAACATTTATTGAAGAGACTGTCTTTTTTTCCATTGAATATTTTTTTCCTGCTTTGTCAAAGATTAGTTGACCATAGAGTTGAGGGTCTATATCTGGGCTCTCTACTCTGTTCCACTGGTCTATGTGTCTGTTTTTATGTCAGTACCATGCTGTCTTGGTCATCACAGCTTTGTTATGGAGCTTGAAATCAGGCATTACGTTTATCCCAAAACCAGGCAAAGATCCCGTCAAAAATGAGAATTACAAACTAATATCCCTGATGAATATGGATGTCAAAATTCTCAACAAGATCCTAACTAATATGATCCGACAGTATATTAAAAGGATTAGCCACCACAACCAGGTGGGATTTATCCCTGGGAGGCAAGGGTGGTTCAACAGTTTCAAGTCAATCAGTGTGATAGAACACATGAATAAGAGAAGGGACAAGAAACACATGGTCCTCTCAATCGATGCAGAAAAAGAATTTTATAAAATAAAGCATTATTTCCTGATTAAAACTCTTCAGAGTGTAGGGATAGCATAACATTTCTCAATTTCATAAAAACCATCTATGAAAAGCCCACAGCAAATATCATTCTCAGTGGCATAAAGCTGAGAGCCTTTCCTTTAAGATCAGGAACACAACAAGGATGCCCACTCTTGCCACTATTGTTCAAGATAGTACTGGAAGTCCTAGCAACAGCAATCCGACAACAAAAAGAAATAAAAATTATCCAAATTGTCAAAGAAGAAGTCAAACTCTCTCTCTCTGTAGATGACATGATACTTTATGTGGAAAACCCAGAAGACTCCACCCCCAAATTACTAGAACTCATAGAGTAATTCAAGTAATGTGGCAGAATATAAAATCAATGCACAGAAATCAGTTGCTTATACACTAACAATGTAACTGTAGAAAGAGAAAGTAGGAAATCAATTCCATTTACAGTAGCACCAAAAACCTTAAGGTACCTTGGAATATACATAAAGAGGTAAAGAATCTATACTCTAGAAATTGCAGGACACTTATGAAGGAAATTGAAGAGGATACAAAAAGATGGAAAAACATTCCATGCTCAGGGATCAGAAGAATACACATTAAAATGTCTATGGTGCCCAGAGCAATCTATACTTTCCGTGACATCCCAATCAAAATATCAATAGCATTTTTCAAAGAACTGGAACAAACAATGCTAAATTTTGCATGGAACCAGAAAAGACCCCGAATCACTAAAGAAATGTTGAAAAAGAAAAGCAAAGCTGGAGGCATCACATTGCCTGATTTCAAGGGTGAGAATTCTTAACTGAAGTCAGTACTCCCATTTCAATGTCTCTATCTGTAGCCCCTCCTCAAGAAAGGAAGGTAAAATTTCACATTTCTTCTTTCTTTCCAAATTCAGATTGGCAGCCAAAAACATTTGTAAGACTTAGATCTTTGAATTATGAATTATGGTGGAGTTTGATTTTGAGTACCCATTGGTTGTCCATCCTTTCCCTCCCAGGGACAACTATAGTTTTCTTGTTTGTCTCATTTTATATCCTGAGAATGTGTCTTAGTAACAATCAGATGAAGAACCCAAAAAGATGACCAGACAGAAATGTGGGTTGCACCCCATTTGTGGCTATGTATGGGTGGAAAGAAATGTGGATTACACTCTTTCTGGCTGGGGACCTGCAAGTGTTGCCAGCTCTCATAGGAATTGCCTAAGTCTTTCTTCTGGTTTATCTTTGTTTTGTTTTTTAAAGATGTTATTTATTTATTAGACAGACAGAGATCACAAGTAGGTGGAGAGGCAGGCAGAAAGAGGAGGAAGCAGACTCCCCACTGAGCAGAGAGCCTGATGCAGGGCTCAATCCCAGCACCCTGGGATCATGACCTGATCCGAAGGCAGACACTTAACTGGCTGAGCCACCCAGACACCGCTTCTGGTTTATCTTTGAATGTGGCTTTTGGTCTTGGGTCTTTTTTGCCTCCATGCATTAACAGGTCTGTTCAGTACTGCCAAGAGTATTTACCATTTTTCCTGGCTGGAACCTGACAAGGTATTTGAAAAGATTTATTTTTAAAGTGTTCCATGGTCAGAAGTTGGCCAGATTAGAAGCTGATAGTTAGAGCTTGATAGGAAGTTTTTCTTTCCTTAATCGAAAATGAACTGTGGACCCAGGGAAAAAGGAAATCATTCTGAAACCTTTGTGGAAGGATTTGCTAAAACATTCCAAGGACACACAGCTCTAAATCTAAAACATAGGACTCTTTTTATTTCCATCTTCATTGAAGATCTTGTTCTTGATATAAAGAAGCAAACTGGAGAGATAATGTATTAGATGTGTAGGGCAGTCACTTGATACCATGCAGGTTGCAACCCACTTTTTTGAAGAATTAAAAATAACTGTATTTGTCTTATAAATCTACTGTGACTCTAGAAATAACTCAAAGCAAACCTATCTTTTTTTACCAATCCCCAAACCTCCTCTATTCATCTCAAACAGCTTGCAGATATTGTAAAAGGTTTGGACTTAGTCCTTCTTGGTGGAACTTGAATTCTTCCTCTGTGCCTTTTGATATGTAAGTATTCTACATGGTCTTCTCCAGGGTCCAATGTAGTTCTTATCAGGAGGGGAAAGAGAGAGAAAGCTATTTTAAAAACTAGGCCTGTTAAAAATCTTAAAAGTCTCTTCTGCAAACATTAGTTTAGAAAAAAAAAATCCAACAGGTAAATTTAACTTATTACATTTTCCAGAAACACAAATCTAGATACCACTGTTCTTTCACAAACTAGCGAGTTTTACATTATTGTACCTGTCTGTTGGCTAAGATTTTTAAATAAAACCTATAAAGTCTTTGTATCTATCTGTATGTTCATATATGTTTAGATATGTATGTTATAAATAAGCAATTTTTTCTACCTCTGGATGGTATTGCCAGAATTCATATGATCATCTCTATTTAATGGCTTAAAGAGAGCTAAGGATCTATATAAATCACGTATACTCTCAGAAATATAGAACACCTATACAAAAGCAAAAATAAGTGGTATCACATCAAACTAAAACGCTTCTGCAGCAAAAGGAGCCATCAACAAAATGAAAAGACAAGCTGTGGAATGTGGGGAAAATTGCCAGTCATTATTCTAATAAGGGTTAATGCCCCCAATACATAGAGAATTCATAGAACTCAATAGCAAAAAAAAAAAAAAAAAAAAAAAAAAACCAAATAACCTGATTACAAAATGGGCAAAAGATCTGAAGACATTTCTCCAAGAAAGGTATATGAAAGGCCAAAAGGTACATGAAAAGATGCTCATCATTAGGAAATCATTATTAGAAAATCAATCATTAGGAAAATGCAAATTAAAACCACAATGACGGGCGCCTGGATGGTTCAGTTGGTTAAGTATCTGACTTGGTTTTGGCTCAGGTCATGATCTCAGGATAATGAGATTGAGGCTGACATTGGGCTCCACAGTCAGTGGGGAGTCTAACTGAGATTCTGTCTCCCTCTGACCCTCCCCCCAATCGTGCATGCTCTCTCTCTCTCTCAAATAAATAAACAAATAAATCTTAAAACAGTTCATAGATAGCAGCATTATTTACAATAGACAAGATATGGAAACAGCTGCATATCTATTGATGGATGAATGTATAAAGGAGTTGTAATGTGTGTGTGTGTGTGTGTATACACATGAAATATATATTGAAATATTCACACAATGAAATATTATTCATTCTTAAAAAAAAAATAGACAGGGATCCTACAATTTGCAACAATGTTGATGGAACTTGAAGACATTCCAAGTGAATAAGTCTGACTGGGAAAGACATGCACCATATGATCTCCTGTCAGATTCTGTTTAGAATTTAATTCTTAGGAAGTTACCAGAACATCAAAAGGTTTGGATATTTGAAGAAATAGAATGAGTGAAAATTATGAAATAAAAATTATCTACTTAATGAAAATAACAATAGAAGGTGTTAAAGGCAAATACAGAAAGTTACATAGGTGTGAACAAAACCCAGCTCTTTTAGTATTGAGAATACTGGGTTTTCTTAAGTAAGCAAAGACCTAATAAAGCTCATGGCTCCCATATTGCTTGTATGATTTGTGTGCCTCCAAAGAAAAATAAATACTGTGCTCAATACAGTGTAGCTTATTTTTGTATTCACATAAATTAGATTAACAGGGTTAAAAGATAAACAAAGGCACATCAAAATTTGTTAAGAGTTTGAGAAAAAATTGATTCAAATCAGGTAGCATCTCATCCAGTTGTTATCAGTATGAAGAGTACTCGGTAGGGTTCTTTCCATGATTCTTTCTTTTGCAAAAGCATCAGAGTAAACACTAACTGTAAATAATGAAAGACTTTAAAAGGCCCATGCTTAAAGATCTAATGAGAGTTCATTATAGTGAATTGACAAGTAAATTTGGTATTTCTCCAACACATAACATTTGAAGATAATAACTAGAATTACAACTGATAACATTATACCAGCACTGTTGCCAGATTACGAAGTGTCAAAACTTGGGTGGATATTTCCCAACTCAAGAAGGGTCCACTTGACATCTGGTCTAGTGCCAATGCTAAGACCTCAAAATCAAATTGGCTAGGAGGAGAAGTAACTCACATTGAGGCAGATTGCTTCTTCCCAAGATGTTAAATCAAAAATGGTTTTTTGGTATTCCACCTTCCTTCTCTGCTCTTTTCCTAATTCTTACACCATGCAGGTCTTTATGATTATTTTGTCCACCTCTTATCTTGCTCTGGCCTAGTACATGTCTCAGGCCATTGCAAAGGGTGTATGTGTATGTATGTGTGTGTGTGCACGTGCAATCCTACCTCCAAATGACTTTGGGATCTGCCATGATGCTGGTGATCTTACAGATCTGCCCATCACAAACTTCAGAATTTCTGATGCCTCAGTTTCTCTGGAACAAACTCAGCCTTCCCTTTATCATGTCAGACTACTTAACCCTGGGTGCATTCCTTTGGCTAACAATGCCAAACTCGGGGAACTTTGCATCCAGGTACAGGAAAGGGAAACGAGTAAAACTGCGTAGACTACAGACATTTACATTTTACTGGCCTCCATGACTGTCACCTTTTTATTCCCAAGCCACAGACTCAAATGGCAATCTCCAGGAGGCATTCATGACCCAAAATGTGGGTGGTTTTTTTTGTTGTTGTTTGTTTTGTTTTTGTTTTTGTTTTTGTTTTTTGGCAGATGCCTACTTCCTGGCTAGAACTAAATGAAAGTGAGGCTATGATTAGGAATCTCCCCTTAACTCTTAAAGATACTTAAGCATCTGCTCCTAAAGCGGTAGCTGCCCAAGGAAAATCCCTAGACCTGTCCAAAGTTGTTTTTGATCATAGAATAGCTTGGTTATTATTTTAGCTGAGCAAGATGTCTGTGCTATGGTCAACACCTCTTGTTGCATTTGGATTAACCCTTCTGGTAAAGTTGAGAGTCAGCTACACAAGATCACTGAACAAGTCAGCTTAAGAAACCAACACCTTCAAAGGGGTCTTTTTCTTACATACTTGATTCTGATTGGTTTGGGTCATAGAGACCATGGCCCTGAAGTACACTTATTGGGAATTATCCCACTTACAATAATCATAGTAGCCCCCTGACATATTG
Source organism: Mustela nivalis (assembly GCF_964662115.1). NCBI lineage: Eukaryota > Metazoa > Chordata > Mammalia > Carnivora > Mustelidae > Mustela > Mustela nivalis. The sequence continues at coordinate 35,220,235 of NC_139036.1, forward strand.
TATTTGCTCAAAAGGCATAAATGCATGTTTGAAAGAAAAAAAAAAGTGCATTTTTGTACCATTAATCACCAAGCAAATGATTTCCTGAATAGAACATCAGAAAAGGAACAAAGAGAATGATCAAATTAAAGAGTATGTACCTGATCTTGAGACATGCGAATGCCACACAGAGATTCAGCAAAAACTGAAAACTCCACAGTGTAGCAGGGAGTAGTGGTTACTTAAATGTTTTATCATATAGCTCAGGCTGAGTCTGATCGAAAGGGGAGGGGTATTGTGAAAAATAAGACAGTAGGCCTAAAATGGAATGGCCCATCCTAAGCCTTATGTCAACAAACAGACTGAATTTAATTAGTTATGTCTGTCACAGAAATGGAATCTCAAACCGATCAAGAATGGGGCGAGGCAGCTAAGTGTCTGACTCTTGATTTCGGCTCTCGTCATGATCTCAGGGTCATGAGATCCAGCCCCTGCTGGGCTCTGAGCTGAATTTTGAGCCTGCTTAAGATTCTCCCTCTCCTTCTCTCTCTGCCCTGCTCATGCTCTCTCTCTCTCTCTCTCAAAAAAAAAAAAAAAAAAGTTAGGCATCACCTGATCAGCACTAGTTAGGTAATCTGCCTAATAGATCTCTACCATCCCTTAAAGGGAAGTAACCTTGCAATAACCAACCTGCTTTTTTGCCTAGTATAATTTCCTTGTTTCTGTTCCTTTCTACCTACAAATGTCTTTCATTTTGTATAGCAATTTAAACCTCTTTTCTATCTGCTAGATTGGATATTGCCTGATTTGAATCAATTTTTGCTTAAAAATTTAAACATGCCTCAGTTTATCTTTTAAAACCACTAATGCATATGAAAACAAAGCCAGGCTAAACTGTATTTAGCACAGTATTGATTTTTCATTGGCAACTCATGAATCATATAAGCAGTATGGGAGCCATGAGCTAACTTAGTAAAGAAAAAGGGCAGAATTTCTGTGGTTTTGCAAGCCCTTCAGAACTATAAGAAAATGTCTGGATGGGCTCTGAATAAAATGTGTGAATTGGACATTGATTTCCTTCCTGCAGCAATGCAAGAACATTATTTTCAACACTATTTGCCAAAGGCAGTCTCTGGTTTCTTCTACTAAAAAAATTTTTGAAAAGGCAACCTTATGATTTGAACCCAAGAGTTCTGACAGTGACTCCTATTGTTCCCACATATTGAATAGCATACTAGCACAACACATCTCCATGTTCATGTCTAGTATTTGTCAGTGAGATTTATTCTGAAAACCACTCCATTATTTCTTATTTATATTTACAGAATTATATAGAAGACAAGCACTTTCAAATATGAGTGGAACATAAATATTCTGTTTACTAAGTAAACAACACAAATGCACAAACCCTTCTTCCTAGACAGATAATGTTAGAAATGCAAAGAGAACAGACAGGAAAGATGAAATTTCAGGTCTTTGATAGCTCACATATTGTATCTGTGGGGGATCCTGGCAAGAAACAGAAAGTGTGGTAGACTGGAGGTAATTGAGAAGAGTTTGATAAAAGATATAATTTACAAAGACATGAGCAGAATTAGGAAAAGCCAACAAGAATTGGGGCTCCACAGGGAGGAGAAGAAGCGGGGAAGATATTGCCCCTCATGACCTAAAGGGCCCAGAGGAGGAAGGAAGGACTGCAAAAGGAGGGCTACCTGACAAGAGTGTAACTTTCAGGGCGCCTGGGTGGCTCAGTGGGTTAAGCCGCTGCCTTCGGCTCAGGTCATGATCTCAGGGTCCTGGGATCGAGTCCTGCATCAGGCTCTCTGCTCAGCAGGGAGCCTGCTTCCTCCTCTCTCTCTCTCTGCCTGCCTCTCTGCCTGCTTGTGATCTCTCTCTGTCAAATAAATAAATAAAATCTTAAAAAAAAAAAAAGAGTGTAACTTTCAGAAGAGGGACATAACCTTTCTACCAGAAAGGAAGCAAGGGAGTGTAGGTCCTAGCCTTGCTCATCTACACCCCTTGAGATTCTGCTGCTGTGTTCCATTGGCTGAACCCAACATGGAAGTTAAGGGAAGGAAGCTCATTAGTACTATCCAGAGAAATGAGACTTCCAGGGCCAGAGTAGAGTGGAGAAGATGGGGTCTGGAGGGGCAAACAGAAAATGTCCATTAGCTGTCTACCTATTTGACCTTTAGCATCTACGCTTATCTTTTGTCCAGATGAGGGTAGCCAAAGTGTCATCAGTGTCTATATCATCACAGAATAGTGTCCATTCTTTCATACTTCCAATGGAAGACAAAAACCTTTTTCATGATTAGTGCCTTTTAAATAATTGAACAAAGAGGAAAGGCAAAGAGGGAAGCAAGAATATTAACTTAAAATATACCTATTACAGTCCTTACTCCTGTACCTGTTGTATTATCTGTTTCCAAGGCTTAATTTGATAATCATCCTTTCTTCTCCGATCACCCATTCCATGTCTTCCCTCACCCCTGACAGAATCTGTGCCAGATGGATTCTTGACCAAACTTTCAATTGTTATCTCAATCTGTTCAGGGTTTGTAAGAAAATACCACAAGCTGGATGGCTTAATAACATCAGAAATTTATTTCTCACAATTCTGGAGTCTGGAATGTCTAAGATCAGGGTGTCAGGAGATTCTGTGTCTGCTGAGGGCCTGTTTCCTGGCTCACAGAGGTTATACTCTCACTGTGTCCTCATGTGGTAGCAGGGATATGGGCTCTTCTGGGGTCTCTTTTTTAAGAGCATCAATTCTACTCATGAAACTCTGCCCTTATGACCTAATTACTTCACGGAGTCCCCACCTCCAAATACCATCATATTGGGAATTAGGTTCCAACATCTAATTGGGGGGGCACTAATATTCAGAATGTACACTGTGGAGTCTAGATTGTTGTAATTTTCCCCTGTCCAAAACTAGTGTGCAAGAGAGTAACAGATAATCCAGTGTTTCTTTAGGGTTACAGCCATAGTCTTCTTTGCTTTCATTGTTTGACCACAACCAAAATTGTCCAAGGTACTCAAATAAATCACTCAACTACTACACCTCTGTTGTTTGAATAGTCTAAAATGGCCAGGAAAGAGTCCAAAAGGCCAAGTCTTAGCTCCTAATTTAATAGAACTGTGTTGTCAGGTAGAAGTGTTTCTTTTCTTTCTTTCTTTTTAAGATTTTATTTATTTGACAGAGAGAGAGACAGCGAGAGCAGAAGCATAAGCAGGGGGAGTGGGAGAGGGAGAAGTAGGCTTCCCATTGAGCAGGAAGCTGGATGTGGGGCTCAATCCCAGGACCCTGGGATCGTGACCTGAGCCAAAGGCAAATGCTTAACTGACTGAGCCACCTAGGTGTCCCAAGGTAGAAGTATTTCTATCATGAGACTAGGGTTTCTAACCGACCCAGGATAACTTTTTGCTATAGAAAGCAAAAAGTACTTAAATGGATTATAGGTATGGTGGTGATGATGTCAGCATCACCTATATATCTTGATTCCTGGGCTAAGAATTCAGGTTTAGAAGTTAACTTCTAGCCTTGTTTATTGAAAACCTATATATCCTAGATGGGATATAGCATTCTAACCTCATGGAGTGTTGCCTTCAAAACAGCACCCCCATCAGTCATTTTTCATACCATTTTATTATTCTATCAAGCTGTCCCTTTCTAGATAATGAAGCATATAGGTATGTAGTGATTTCTATGAGAATGAACCTTTTGTTCCTCTTTCTTTTGCCATAAAGTGAGTGATCTGATGATCATTAATATTGGATGTCGCCAAATCATGTATGCTTCAAACCCAGAAAGGATAATGCCTGCATATTTGCTGTAAGCAGAGAAGGTAAATCTGTAAATAAAGAGTAAGGGTCTATTACTATGATGACAAATTACTGACCATTCCAAAATGAAAAGGAATGATGTCAATCTAGGGCTTAGCACCTGCTTTTGCTTTGCTTTGCTTTTTCTTCTTCTTTCTTTCTTCCTTTCTTATGATGAATTTATCTTGTGATGATATTTTAATAAGTATAATGGCTTCTTCTCCATAATATCTGATTTTTCTTTTAATAAGATACAGTTAACATACAGTGTTATATTAGTTTCATTTATTTATTTATGTGTGTCCTTCCTTTTATCCTTTGTTTTCTTCTTTTTTTCTTTCCTCCCCCCCCCCACCCCCATTCTGTATGGCTGGGATTATTTATTTATTTATTTATGTGAGAGAATAATTAAGAGCATGAGTAGGGGGGAATGGAAGAGGGAGAGGGAGAAGCAGGCTCCCCTACTGAGCAGGACCCTAGGATCACCACCTGAGCCCAAGGTAGATGTTTAACCAACTCAGCTTTCCAGGCACCCTTGGGATTCTTTTTAAATGAGCACTTATCATTTGTCTAAAAACAAAGTCAATAAAGTGACCATTTTTTTTAAAATGTGCTTCTAAAACAACAACTAGGCATTACTTCAGCTAACTCATTAAAAGAAATCAAAAGGGAAGAGATTGTAATGAACTAGCTTGCACTTTTACCCCCCTTATTTTTCCCAGAAAGGCTCATATCACCATGAGTTTTATAATAGTACAGTCAAAGGGATCATGGAACTGTGTTTTCTAATTTATGCTCAAAATTTTCTTCAAAGACAGCTAAGTCCTTGGTAGTTTCCAAAAAGAATAAGCTAACACCTTAGGGATGATATCAGACACTCTTTCAAACCAGGCAGATGCCATTTAGTATGCTGAATTATTAAATTATTTCTAGTAACCTAATGGCTTAAAAGAGTTATTGGATCTTCCCATAGCATCAAATTACTCTTCAGTAGGAACTTAAGATAGAAATTGATTTACTGTATATATCAACAATGTGCTTGATATAGCTAATTGCTTCTTGAGGCAAATTGAAGGTAACTATTTTATGCTACTCAAAACCTGATATATCTCTATTTCTAGTCATATAATTTAAAAAGATAATATTATCAAATATTTAAACAATTATAAATTATTCTCTCATTAAAATTGTGTTTCTATTATGGAACATTGATTTTTTTTAAAAAAGGAATCACAGTATAGTCATTCAAAACTAACAAATACAAATGAAATACAAATAGGATTTTAATAGTGCACAGGAGGCATCTGAACAGATGGTGTGAAGAAAATTATTTTAATTAGTGCACTACTGTCTTAGGTTGAATTGTGTTTTCCCCAAATTCATATGTTGAAGTCTTAATTCCCAGGAGCTCAAACTGTGACCTTATTTGGAAAGAGGATCGTTGCAAATATAATTAGTTAAGATCAGAATGAAATAGGGTGGGTCCCTAATCTAAGATGACTGTTGTCCTTACAAAATGAGGAAATGTGGACACAGAAACACATGTAAGAAAAACATTCTGTGATTGGACTTAGACATCATAGTGAAGGAGAAAACCCTGGAGCAAATCCTTCCTTCTCTAGTGCCTTCAGAGGGAACACAGACTTGCGAACACCTTGATGTCAGACTTCTAGTTTCCTGAACTGTGAGACAATTAAGTTCCTATTGTTTAAACCACTCAGTTTATGCTATTCTGTTACTGCAGTCCTAGAAAACTAATCCACATATTTAAAAAGGTTGGCAGTGATACACTAGTATCTTAGGATAGATATTCAGTTGCATGACTATTACTTGAGAAATTCATTTAAGGGAGAAGAGGAGAAAAATTTGGAGGAAAAAAATTAAACACAAACAAACAATGTCTCCAAGAAGGGTGTTGTCACACTTTTATCAAGGTTTCCAGTTCAAAGTGAGGCCAAAGGACTGATTTCCAAGGAAATAGTGTCATGAAGGAGTCAGCAGGCAGAGAAAATTAATGACCAAAATGTCACATTAAACTGCAGATCAGTAGCTATACTGAATCAGCTCCAAGGTATTACTCTAATAAATAATATACATATCTCATCTGAATGAGATTTAAATTTTCAAATTGTTGAAATTTAAGAATATTTGCCTCTTCTAAGACTTATTAGACTTCCCAAGAAACTAGTCATTTCTATCTGTTGACCATGGGAGGCTCAAATCCTGCATAATTTATCATCAAAATGATAATCCAGTTCCAGATAACATAAAGCCACAAAGATTTCCAGTAGCCTTCTATGAAGTCTAACCAACATTGGGGAGGGTATGTGCTTTGGTGAGTGCTGTGAAGTGTGTAAACCTGGTGATTCACAGACCTGTACCCCTGGGGATAAAAATATATGTTTATAAAAAATAAAAAGTTATAAAATATTCTAAAAAAAAAAAAAAAAAAACCAACATGAAAAGATAAGCCCAGTGTTGTGCCACCATGAAAATATACAAATAACTTCTCTTTTTACATATATGTGAAAAACTACAGAAATTTTTAAAAACACATACACTTGAGAGAAAACTATTTTGGGATAAGGTTTCCTTGTCTATGGTTTCTGAACCTCTGGTGTATTGCTTTCTACATCTGAGAATTGTAAGGACCTATTTAGAAACTGTCCCTGCTCCCCTTCCCCCAGGGGATTTACTTGGAGACAAGTCCCGGAAACCAGCTTCAGGTAACAAAGCCCAGATACAAAGATGGGTCAGGCCAGGTGGAGACCTAGATCAGTTGGGGGGGATGCATACTGTCTCCCCGGTTACCTAGGAGTATGAGCCTTGCCCTTAGGGAGCCTTTTTGGTGCCAATCCCAATCAAGGTATAATAGGCTGGTTCAAATGTCTATTAGGGTAAATTGTAACTCAATTGGTCACCTAGCATCACTATGGAGTTTCCTGTGTGTGTTACCATCTCATTGGCCACCTGTGCATGGCCAGGCCTGACCGCATGGCCTTTGCCCTTAAAAGCTAGTCTGTGAAACAAACAGAGAAGGATCGCCCTCTCTTGTAAGAGGTGCGGCCCTGAACGTTTGGTTAGATTCTTGATGCTTGGCGTGAAATATAGCTTTGCTTGACTTTCGCTTTGTATCAGTCTCACTCCTTTAATCACGGACCCATTATTGGGGCATAACAAGAATATTTGTATTTTACTATTGAAAAACAAGAGTTGATCCATTTTTTAGAGATAGGGTAAATTTTATCCTTGAATTAATGGAAACAATCAGAGATTCGTGCAAAACATTACAGAATTGTTTTTCATGAATTACTCCTGGCATTCTGGTTTTACTCTCATTGAAGGACATTACAGGAAGGAACTGTATAGACTGGCTGTTATTCCTGGCAGGGAAAAAAATGGTAATCCCAAGGCTGATGGAAGAGAGCTTGGGAAGGAATAGTACAGTGGACAAAAATTAAAAGAACCAACAAAGGACAGCAGTACATGATTGGATATGAAGAAACAAGGGGGAATATGGTCTTAACCAGAACCATGGAGGAGTTGTAGGTATGAGAGAAGGCCACCACAGGAGCTCTTGCCTGAAGCCAAGTATAGTTGCTGCTAGAACCATAGGCCCTGCATGGTGGGAGCAGAACAGATCAGTACCCTGAAGTATTTCTTCTCTGCCCTTGCTCTTTTCTTGGTTTCTCTCCAAGTGCAAGAAAGTCCAGGAGAAGGAACTCAAGGAGGCCTGTCTTCAAAGCCTTATGAAACAGGCAAGAAAAAAAAGAAAAAAAAAAAAGGAGAAAGGATATAGAGCATTCACTTGTTTACTCCATTTAGTTAAAAGAATGTTGTGAATACTCCTCACCACAATGCTACTGTGACCACCCCTTGGGAGGAATTTCCTGTAGGGCTCACTTCCAGGAATAACTACACTTACCTCCTATCTCTCCTTATCTAATAGAGAGACATTTAATATTTTCTCTGTTTTGATTAACAGGAAACTTCAAGTTAAATGTGTGTTCTAATTCTAACATCATATACAGGTCTTATGGCAGCAAGGAGCTACAAGCCTTGTCCTTGATTTTGTTTTTAATTATTTTGTTTTCAGTTTTCCCATAATTTGTCACTTGCTTTGATATGCTGTCTATGTAGTGTAAGAAAAATAACTAATTCATCAGAATGAAAAACTTCTGTGCTTCAAAGGAGTATTTAGAAAATAAAAAGGCGAGCCACAGACTGGGAGAAAAAAAAATGCAGTACATATATCTGGTAAAGAGTATATAGGGAGACTATGTGAAGACACCTACAAATCAATACTATAGACGAACATCAAGAAAAAATTAAGTAGATACTTTACAAAAGAAGATATGGGAAGAACCAAAATAATATAAAATGGCATACACTGTTAGTTTTTAGTGAAATACAAAGCAAAACCTCCCAAAGATACTGTATCAAACCCACAAGAATGGCTTTTAAAAAACTAACAATATGTTAGAGAGAATGTGGAATAACTAGAACTCTCACCTATTGTTGATGAAAGTGTAAAATATTGTAACTCTTTGAAAAGCTATTTCGCAAATATATATATAAATATGTATATTTATACATATATATTTAAGATTTTATTTATTTCAGAGAGAGGGGGCACAGTCACACGTGCAAGTATGAGCAGGGGGATGGGCAGAGGAAGAAGCAAACACGCACTGTGCAGGGAGCCTGATGCAGGACTGGATCCCAGGACCTCTGGATCAGGACCTGAGCTGAAGACAGAGGCTTAACTGACTAAGCCACCCAGGTGCCCTTATTTTTTCTCTAAAATGAAATATGCACCTATACTATGACTCAGCAATTCTATCCCCATGCATTTACCTGGGAAAGATGATAATGTACGTCCCCTTAAAGAAGGATATTTAAAAAGTCAGAAGAGATTTATACATCATGGAAAAAACCTGAAAACAACCAGAATGTCCATAAGCATGGGGAACTAATAAACACACTGTAGCTCAGTGTGATATAATACAATGTAATACTACTTAGCAATGAGAGGAAAAAACTATTGAAACATATGGCAACACTAATAAATTTCCAAATTATAATGCTGAGTTAGAAAGTCTTACTCAAAAGAGTACATGTTGTAGAATTGCATTTATGTGAAGTTTACAATAGGCATAATAAATCCCTGATGACAGAAATCAGATTAGTGAATGCTTCCGGTCAGGGAGCAGATTTTTTTAAAGACACACATAGGAAGTTTCTAGGATCATGGAAACATTGTAAATCATGATTAGGTAATGGTTAAATGGATATACATTAGTAAAAGTTTAATGAACTCCAATTAAAATATGTGCATTTTATGATATGTAAATTCAATTAAGAAGTATTAGAAATAAAAAAAAAAGAAAAAGGTAGGAAAACATGATAAGAACCCTGAATAAATCTATAGGGCTACATTTCTCAACTATCTGCCCAGACCTTCAAACCTCTGCACTAAAGTACACTTTCAGGAGTATATGGTAGTAATTTTTGTGAGCCATTAGCCATTATTGGAGGTCAATTTCTTGTAATTCATTTCAACAAACATTTACTAAGTTCCTACTCTGAAAAAGACACTGAAGGATATTGGTGAGAGACAAAGGAAGATCTCTTACCATCAAGTAACTTGTCTAATAGGGTTTGAAAGACTCCAGAGAGAACTATTTTAAAGGCAATTTAAAAAATATTAAAAAGTTAGCTAGGACAGGTTTCAAAGTCATAATCATTATAGTGGTCCTTGCAACTACCATAGTGTGAGATATGGTATAGGAGGAACTTGTAAATCTATTATTAAAGAATAATAAATATACCACTTTAAGGCAAAATTAAAGAAAAAATGGGTAAAAACTGGCCTTACTTACTCCTCTTTGAGTCCTTTAGTACAGCAACTTGTCCAAAAACTCGTGGCTATGATCTCTTAAAACATCTATGAGGTAGGGGTGCCTGGGTGGCTCAGTGGGTTAAGCCACTGCCTTCGGCTCGGGTCATGATCTCAGGGTCCTGGGATTGAGTCCTGCATTGGGCTCTCTGCTCAGCAGGGAGCCTGCTTCCCTCTCTCCCTCTCTCTGCCTGCCTCTCCATCTACTTGTGATTTCTCTCTGTCAAATAAATAAATAAAATCTTAAAAAAAAAAAAAACATCTATGAGGTAGAGCAAAGCAGCAGCAGATTAATGTCCTTGAGGTTTTTTTTTGGGGGGGGGGGTGGGGAGGCTGCTATCTAGTCAAGTAGATTCTGGGGAACACAAATTGAACTTTCTATGTAACTCTGTAGGTAAATGGGAATGTGAGTGTTTCCCTTTGGTGGATTTTGAGCTATTAATTGCTTTTAGATAGTAAAGCAAAAATATACAGTGGCAATAATAATAATAATACAATACCTAGAGAAAAGCATAGTGATTAAGAGGCTTGGAATCCTGGCTCTGTCACTTACCAGCTGTGATCAGGTTATTTACTTTCTTCTTTGTTTTAGCATCTTATCTGAAAATGGGAATAAATTGCAGTACCTACATCACAGGGTGTTCCTGAGAATGATATATTATATTCATATAAACCATGTGGAAATTCCCTAGGGCATAAACACTCAATAAATGTCTTTTTTATTACTTTAAGAGTTATAAAGCCCTTTTGCATACTGCCTGGCATTGGTGGCAACTTAATATATATTACTTGTAATAATGTTCATTATTTTTAATTTCACTTTAATTATTTTAAACTTAGCACTGTCTATGGTGTACGGTACAACAGATATGTGTCCAATAAATAAGCAAGAAATTGAAATTGTCAAGTGGCCTGACTTTTTTTTTTTTTTTTAAAGCAAACTGACACCTTTCAAAATAAACTCTGGGGATATAATTAAATGCTCCACAAATGACATATAGAGGAAAGTGAAATAAAAACAAAGACATTTTGTGTAGTAAGGAAAAGGAAAAAATTCTCATGCAAAATGGTCTGAATTGATCGGGAGGGATAATGGAACAGAGAGTCCTTTTTAAAAGCAAAATCAATACTCTCATGGAAAAAAAAAGACTACAGCTCATTTTAAAGTGAGAAAATGGACAGAAAAAAACAAGCCAGAACATACGTGACAGTGTTGGAAGGCAAATCAGGATTTGTCAAAAGAAGAAAATATCAGCCGTTGAACTTGTAATATGATCGCTTCCCATTTTTTCCCCATACATCTTAATTTAGAGCAAAATGACATAAGGAAATCAACAGAATGCCAAAACAGCGAAAGAAGGTACAAAGTAGCAGTAGCAGGGATGTAAGAGAGAGATGTGACAGCTGAGGTTTGTTTGATGCCAGATAATCCAGGTTCAGTTATTGATCTTCACTGTCTGCCAATCAATATCCTCTGTTTGCCAACTGATTTCTGCATTCATGCACATTCACACGTGCGCGTGCGTGCGCGCGCATAGACACCAGCGCACGCGCACACGCACACTCTTGAGTAGGACATGCAACCCAACTCCCTCCAAGGGAAAACCATTAACAGAGATCTGGAAAGGTCTCAGTAGGACAATATGGTGCGGAGAGCACCAGGTTGCCTCCACCGGAGAAAAGCAGCTGTTCTGGAGGCTGTCAGGAGACTTTATCCCAGCTGTTAGATTTGAGAGCTCAGGACTCAGAGACAGTGTCAAAGCGTTCCCACAGGGTGAAAAGTTGCCCAGTCACCTACGACATGGTGAGGGTTAGTGAGCGGAAGCGCGCCATTCCCTCAGAAGTGTGGGATTTGAGGACAGAAAGGTCTACACAGGAATGCCAGCCATGTCACTTACAGCAGAATGGCTGGCTTTAAAGTGCCCAGTGTAGGGGCGCCTGGGTGGCTCAGTGGGTTAAACATATGCCTTCAACTCAGGTCATGATCCCAGGGTCCCAGGGACACAGGCTCCATGTCGAGCCCCATGTGGAGTCCCACCTTGGGCTCCCTGATCAGTAGGGAGTCTGCTTCTCCCTCTCCCTCTGGCTCATATGTGCGCTCTCTCTCTCTCTCTCTCTCTCTCTCTCTCTCTGACAAATAAATTAATAAATAAAATCTTAAAATTAAAAAGTGCCCAATGTATTTAACCTTCCAGACGTCGTCCCCTGTTCTGAAAAACAGGGCTATTCATTTTACTTAAATGAGTTGTTGGGAGTTTTAAATATAAAACTCTGACTTGGGGCGCCTGGGTGGCTCAGTGGGTTAAGCCGCTGCCTTCGGCTCAGGTCATGATCTCAGGGTCCTGGGATCGAGTCCCGCATCGGGCTCTCTGCTCGGCAGGGAGCCTGCTTCCCTTCCTCTCTCTCTGTGATCTCTTCCCTTCCTCTCTCCTACTGTGATCTCTCTGTCAAATAAATAAATAAAATCTTTAAAAAATATAAAAATATAAAACTCGGACTTAATATTCCATCAGTGAATGTTCCATATATGTCTATATATGTTACAGAGAAGAACTTACTTTATTTTAGAATTTCACTGTATTATTTTTTCTGATGAATCCTACTAGTTCTTTGGGAGGATGGGGGTAGGGAGAGTGGGAGAGTGTTCTGTTGTTCTTTTGTGTTCTTTTGTTTTTACTTTTTTGTGTTCTGTTTTTTAGAATGTCTGCCTTTTTTTTTTTTTTTTTTTTTTTTTTTTTTTTTTTAGTTAACTGTGTTGCATAGTGTCCCCAAGGGAGAGGACACTGAGAAAGCACAAAAACAGGGAGGGAAACAAGGAGAAGAAGGGGAACAAGAAAAGAGTGATTCCTGGCTATCTGGGATACCCACAGCTGCCTGGTCTCCAGGTACAGCAAGTCAACTTTTGCAGCTGTGGACCTTCAAACACTTTTGAATGGTCACTACCTACTTTCCATTAATTGATGCAAAAACAGCTGTTAGTAACACGAATTTTTGTAGTTGACTATTATTTACATATTGATCATTTTAGTGATTACTTCTCCCTTTTTTGTTTCCATTCTTTTTCAGAAGATGATTTGTTCTGTGCTCCTTATCTTGGAAAAGGAATGTAACAATATGAATCTTTAAAAAATGTGGTAAGATTTTACTTTTAACTTCGAAGTGTTTAAATATTTAGACACGAGGGATGACACAACTATGTGGAGAAACATGAGGGTGGAAAAAAGGCCTCTCCACAAACCTTTACCAAACCTCTCCCACCACTACTCAGATTAAAGAAAGGATTTCTTGAGTCTTGGAAAGGAGTAGAAAAACAAGAAGAGATCATGAAAGGTTTATGGGTCTAGGAGGAAGCATGAGCCTGTGAGGCTTAGGGGACTTTTATCTACTGAATTCAGAGTATTTGTGGTAGGGATGTGAGAGTTATAAATGTGAATTACCAGCTTTGGGCCCTCTGCCAGAGAGTAGGTCCTGTACTTCTTGCCATCCCTAGGGCCACTCTTCCTTCCACTGTGTACTCTGACAAAAAGTTCTCATCTAATCCACTAGTTACATGAAATTTTTATTGCATTTCTGCTATGGTCTGAGTGATTGTGTCCTCTTGAAATTCATATGTTGAAATCCTAACTCCTATGGTGATGGTATTAAGAGGTAGGTAGGGCTTTCAGGGAGCTGACTAGGGTTATGAAGGTGGATTCCCTCAGGCATGTGATTCTTACATTATTATAATTGCATATTATTATGATAAATGAGGCTTAAGAGACTCTCTTGCTTTGGACTTCCTTTCCACCATGTGAGGGCACTGTGAAAAGACAGCCATCCAGGAAATGGTCTTCACCAGACACCAAATCTGCCAGTCCTTGATCTTGGACTTCCTAAACTCAACAACTATGAGAAATATTTTTCAATTGTTTATAATATACTCAGTCCATGGCATTCTGTTCTAACAGCCCAAATAAGTTGAAATTTCTAATGATTATCTTGGATGATTTTACAGATGAGAGCTCATTTTTATGATAAAATCTAAAATGAATTTTGATATCTATAGAAAGGAAGGATGTTGATGGATTTTAAATGATTTTGGGGATAACCCACAACTCTATACTATTGAGATTCCCTTGTAGGAATATTGTTCCTCTCTTCATGTCTTAAAATTTTCCTTTGTGTGGCTTTCAGACACATGAAAAAAATGTTCATCATCACTGGCCATCAGGGAGATTCAAATTAAAACCACATTGAGATACCACCTTACACCAGTTAGAATGGCCAAAATTAACAAGACAGGAAACAACATGTGTTGGAGGGGATGTGGAGAAAGGGGAACCCTCTTCCACTGTTGGTGGGAATGCAAGTTGGTGCAGCCTCTTTGGAGAACAGTGTGGAGATTCCTCAAGAAATTAAAAATAGAGCAGGGCGCCTGGGTGGCTCAGTGGGTTAAAGCCTCTGCCTTCAGCTCAGGTCATGATCTCAGGGTCCTGGAATCAAGCCCCACATCGGGCTCTCTGCTCAGCAGGGAGCCTGCTTTCCTTCCTCTCCCTGCCTGCCTCTCTGCCTGCCTTGTGATTTCTGTCTCTGTCAAATAAATAAATAAAATCTTAAAAAAAAAAGAAATTAAAAATAGAGCTTCCCTATGGCCCTGCAATTGCACTACTGGGTATTTACCTCGAAGATACAGGTGTAGTGAAAAGAAGGGCCATCTGTACCCCAAAGTTTATAACAGCAATGGCCATGGTCACCAAACTGTGGAAAGAACCAAGATGTCCTTCAACAGACGAATGGATAAGGAAGATGTGGTCCATATACACTATGGAGTATTATGCCTCCATCAGAAAGGATGAATACCCAACTTTTGTATCAACATGGACAGGACTGGAAGAGATTATGCTAAGTAAAATAAGTCAAGCAGAGACAGTCAATTATCATATGGTTTCACTTATTTGTGGAGCATAACAAATAACATGGAGGACATGGGGAGATAGAGAGGAGAAGGGAGTTGAGGGAAATTGGAAGGGGAGGTGAACCATGAGAGACTATGGACTCTGAAAAACAATCTGAGGGCTTTGAAGGGGTGAGAAGTAGGAGGTCGGGGGAGCCAGGTGAGGGTATTATGGAGGGCACGTATTGCGTGGAGCACTGGGTGTGGTGCATAAACAATGAATTCTGTTACACTGAAAAGAAATAAATAAATAAAATTTTAAAAAGAATAAAATATAGCAGTAAGCTTTAAAAAAAAAAAATTCCTTTGTGTCCTTTAGTTGAGTTTTGGGATATAAGGTGAGTTCTGTATTTCTTGTTTATCACCAGATAATTTTGATGTTGTTGATACTGTGATTTGGTAGTAATGATTGTACTTAACATTCACTGCATGTTGATGATATATCAGGCACTGTGCTGAGCAACTTAATAGTATTAATTTATTTAATTCTCACAATAATCCTGAGAGTTAAGAACTATATGAAACCCATTTCAAGATTATAGAATTGATTCTTAGATAAATTAAGGAATTTGCCTGAAGTCATGCAGCAAGCATATGGTAGAGCCAGGATTTAAAACTAGATTTGTCTCTACATTGTACTGTTATTTTAATCATTATAACTATTCTATTCTGTCTCATTAATTTAAGGAAACAAACACACAATATTTTTTAATTAACAGACTACAAAAATCTTCCCTAAGATAATCTTAACTTTCTGGGACATGTTGTTGATATAGAAATGGTTTGTAGATATTATCTAGAAAGTAATTAGTCTGATAGAGTTAGCCTTACAAACATCAGTTGATTGACTATAAACCTTTTTCCACTTTATACCATGGGTGATTTAGGGGAAATTAAACATGATTTCACTGACTATATTTATCTAAATTACAGCTCTTAACATAGGATTTGTATGTTAAGGAATTCTACTATCCAACATGATTAAGTATTCTACTTAAGAATTCTCTCATCATTAATGAGGCTCTGTTGCCATAAAATTTTGGAGGAAAGTCCTTTTTAGGCTTATGCCAGTATGTTTGTCCCTTGGATGGAAAAAAGGGAAGAATTGAGCTCGTCCTATATTTTTAATGCTTACTTCAGTAGTAAACTGTGGAACTATCAAATATCCAGCTAACTTCTCTGTTTTTAAATTTCCACAATTTACAAATTGAGATAGCAATACCACAGTCCTTAGTAGCTGCAAGTGATATGTAACATTTATGTTTTATTATTCATCAGGTATTTCTGAGTAGCATTCTTATTGGCTAAAAAGATCGCAAGAATCTATTAATAGAATGATGTATCTCTTAGTGCTTTGTTGACAAACTTGACATGAACTCATGTGAAATTACACAAAAGCAGAATTATTTTTCACTTTTGTAAACTTCCTGCTAATATAAGTAAAACTGTAATTCCGGGGCACCTGGGTGGCTCAGTCATTTAAAGTGTCTGCCTTCAGCTCGGGACACGATCCCAGGGTTCTGGGATCGAGTTCCACATTGGGATCCCTGCTTGGTGGGAAGCCTGCTTCTCCCTCTCCCACTCCCCTTGCTTGTGTTCCTGCTCTCTCTGCCTCTCTCAAATAAATAAATAAAATCTTTTTTAAAAAAATAATAATTCCAAAGAGCATAAGTGAATTATTTGAATCTCTGGCTCAAGCTACATTAGATCTATTGGAATTATTACTAAGATAATTTGGTTCACTATGCACAAGTTTTAGGAGTAGTGTTACTAGGGGCTGCCAATATGTGATCAGCTTTTTCCTGCACATATAGAACAACTGTACTTGGGAAAATAGCCTAATACAGCCATCAGTGAAACAATAATCAATTCTCTACTGTATATTTTGTTATTAGACTTTATCATTTCACTTAGTCATTAGGCAGGAATAAGTACTCAAAAACCAAAATGTACTGCATATCGACTGTGGCAAATCTCTGTGTGAGACACTGAGGACAAACATATGTGTACACACACACACACACACATACATACACATATATGTATGTGTATAAATATAATTTTTATATATATTTATAAAAATATATATTGTATAAATATATATATATTTATAAAATATATTTTATATATGATATAAAATATATATTTATATATATAGCATATATATAAAAATTTATGCAACAAGGTGTCAGATCCCTTAAAAGAAATATATAAAGTGTTATGGTAGTAATTAATAATGGGTTAAAAGAAAGAATCAAGCACCTATGAGATATAAAGAGTTCACAAGTTTCTCTCTTAGTCTCTTTTTCTTTTTCTCGCAAGAGCACCTTATTTATCATACCCACAAATCCCAGGAATAGAATGCTTGGGACATTTTGATAATGGAAATATTATCTTAAATAGTACAGACAATAAATATGAACTTCCTCAAGTTGATAATCAATATTTACATAAAATCAACAGCTAACATCATACTTACTGGCAAGAAACTCAAAACTTTTTGCCTAAGATTAGAAACAAAACAAGAACATTCCCTATCCCCACTCCTTTCCAACATTGTACTGGAAGTCACTGTTATAATAAGACAAGAAAATAAATTGAAAAGTAAACATGTTGGGAAGGAATAAAAAACTCTTTGTTCACAGATGATGTTGATTGTCTATTTAGAAAATCTGTAAGAATTGACAAAAAAATTTCTAGAACTAATAACATATTATAGCAAGGTTGCAGGATACAAGGCTAATATACAAAAGACAATTGCTTTCCTATATACCAGCAAATAATTGAAATTAGAAATTAAAAGCACAGTATCATTTACATTAGCACACCCAAAAATAAAATATTTAGATAGAAACCTAACAAAAATATGTACAAGACCTATATGAGGAAAACAGCACAACCCTCGTGAATTAAATTAAAGAACTAAAGAAATGGAGAGAGGTAATATCAGAGACGTGGTTGAACAAGACATCCTCATTCACACCACCCCCCCAGTGACAATTGGGCATCTAGTCACAGATAATAGTAACTCTATTGCAGCTGTGGTATTCAGCAACACATGCCAAGGGACCTCAGAGGACTCTCACCCACTCATGTGTTTAGTAATAGGTATAAAGACCTTGGTCTTGGCTATGGACCTTGGAGTGGCCTGTGAACAGGCTTCAGCCCCACTCAGCTGTGGTCCAGGAGCCCCTAGAGAACCATGTCTCAGACAATCACCTGTGGACAAGAGTCTTTGTGGAAGTCCAGGTTTCCAGTGGAAAAGTTCCAGCACCGTGTTGGAACAAAAATGCAGGAGGTTGGATGCACTGGAGAGGGTAAGAGGGAAAGTCTGACTTTACCCACATCAATCGTCCTCCTAGGTACCTCAGCTCAAGGCCAAGAGAGATATTATTGGCCTGTAATTTTTCCCACTTAAGTACCAAACCTTCGGCAATGGTTAACTCATCTCGACAGAAAATCAATAAGGAAATGTTTGACTTGAACTACACGTTAGGCTAAACTGACCTAATTGATATAAACAGCACATTTCCATCCAGCAGAGGCCGAATACACATCCTTGAACACACATGTGATATTCTACAGGACAGATTATGTGATAGGTCCCCAAACAAGTCTTAGCCAATTTAATAAGGTTGAAATAATACTAAGGGTATTTTCCAGCCACAATTGTGTAAAACAAGAAATCAATAACAAAAGGAAAACCAAAGAAGTCCAAATATGTGAAGATTAATAGACATACTCCTGAAGAACTAAAGGGTGAAATAAAAAATAGAAAGGGAAATCAAAAAATATGAGAAATGAATATGGAAGCTCAATATCACAAAACCTATAAGATGTGGCAAAAACAGTTCTAAGAGAGAATTTATCACAATAAATGTCTACATCAGGGAAACAATAAAGATCTTAAACAACCTCACTTTTCACCATTAAAAAAAAAAAACTAAAAAAGATAAGAACAAACTACGCCCAATTTAGCAGGCAAAATAACAAAGATAGTACAAAAAAATAAAGGCCAGAAAAATCAATGAGACTAAAAGTTGGACTTACGGAAAAGATTTAAAAAAAAAAAAAATGAACAAACCTTTAGCTGTCATAACTAAGAAAAAAGAGAGAAAACTCAAATAAAATAAAAAATGAAAAAGGGGAATTACAACTGATACTATAGAAATACAACAATCATAAGAGACTAATATGAACAATTATATGCCAACAAATTGGATAAACCAAAAGAAATATTTAGATACCTAGAATCATACAACCCAACCAAGACTGAATCATATAGTAGCAAATCTAAAGAGACCAATAATGACTAAGGAAATTGAATCATAATCAGAAACCTCGTAAAGCAGAGCCCAGGGCCAGATGGCTTCACTGGTGAATTCTACTGAACATTTAATGAATTAATATCAATTCTCCAACTTATCCAAAAAAATGAAGAGGAGTGAACACTCCCAAATTCATTTAAGAGGGCAGCATTACCTTGATACCAGTCAAAGACAGAACTAGAAAGGAAAACTATAGGTCAATATACTTGATGAACATAGTTACAAAAATTCTCAACAAAACATTGGCCAAACAAATTCAACAATATAAAAGGATCATATACTATGTTCAAGTGGGATTTATTGCTGGGGTGTAAGGATAGCTAACACATACAAATCAATAAATGTGATACACCACATTAAGAGAAAGAAAGATAAAAATCATATGATTATCTCAGTTGACGCAGACAATGCAGTTGATAAAATTCAACCTCCTTTCCTGGAAAAACAAAAAAACAAAACAAAACAAAACAAAAAACCACAACTCTCAACAAACTGGGGGGAGAAGGAATGTATTTCAACATAATAAAGGCCGTATATGACAAGTGCACAACTAAAAGCATACTTACCAGTGATAGGTTGAACATTTTTTTCTCTAAGATCAGAAAAAGGTCAAGAATCCTCACTCCTACCTCTCCCATTTAACATGGTACTGGAAGTCCTAGCCAGAGCAATTAGGCAAGAAGAAGAAATCAGGAGCAATCGGTTGTAAAGGAAGAAGTAAAACTCTCTTTGTTTGCTGATGATATAATCTTATGCACAGACATCCTAAAGACTCCACCAAACAACTGTTATAACTAATAAATTCAGTAAAGCTACAGGATTTAAAATCAACATATAAAAACTGTTGCATTCCTAAACACTAACAAAAAATATCTGAAAAGGAAAAAAGAAAACAATCTACTTACAATAGCATCAAAAAGTGCTTAGAAATACATCTAACCAAGGAAATGAAGATCTGTACACTGAACAGTATAAGACTTTGATGAAAAAAATTGAAGAGTACAAAAATAAATGGAAATATATCCTATGTTCATAGATTGGAAGAAGTAATATTGTTAAACTGTCTGTACTACCCAAAGTTATCTGCAGATTGAATTCTTATCAAAAGTTCCAATGGCATTTGTCATAGAAAAAAAATTCCAAAATTTGTATGGAACCACAAAGACCAAATAGCCAAAGCAATCATGAAAGTAAGAAAAAGCTGGAGGCATCTCACTTTTTCATTTCAAACAGTATTACAAAACTTTATGCTTTGAAACTCTATGGTACTGGCTTAAAAACAGGCACACAGACCACCAATGGAACAGAATGGAGAGCTCAGAAATAAACTTTCTTACATATGGCCAACAAATACATGACAAGAGAGCTAAGTACAAAGAATGATCTCTTCCATAAATGGCATAGGAAAAGCTGGATAATCACATGAAAGAAATAAAATTGAATTCCTACATTATACCACTCAAAATTAATTTAAAATGGATTAAAGATTTACATGTAAGGCCTGAAACTGCAAAAAGTATAGAATAAAAGAAGAAAAAAAAACCTTCTTCTGTTAGCATTGGCAATGATTTTTTGGATATGGAACCAAAAGCAAAGGCAACTAAAGCTAAAATAAATAAATGAGACAACATCAACCTAAAAAGCAAAAGAAACAACAAAATGAAAAAAACACCCTCTGAATGAGAGAAAATACTTGAAAATCATAAACCTGGTAAAGGTTTAATATCCAAAATATATAAGGAACCCATACAACTCAAAAGCAAATAAAAGCAATTTGATTTAAAAATACCAGAGGTGGGGGGCCTGGTTGGCTCAGTCCGTTAGGCAGCTGCTTTTGGCGCAGGTCACGATCTCAGGGGTCCTGGGATCAACCCTGAGTTGGGCTCCCTGCGCAGCAGGGAGTCTGCTTATTCCTCTCCCCCTGCCCCCATTACCCCCACCCCAACCCCGCTTGTGCTCTCTCTCTCACCCACTCTTTCTCTCTCTCAAATAAAATCTTTAAAATAAAATAGCCAGAGGAACTAGATAATCTTTTTTTTCCCCAAAGATCCCATATAAATTTCTCCCCGATTCGTAAAGATGCTCAAAATCACTCATCATCAGAAAAACTCATACAACTCAAAACCACAAGGAGATATCACCTTTCACCTGTTAGAATGGCTAGTATCAAAAAGGTAAGAGATAATTTCTGGCAAGGATACGATGAAAGGGGAACCCTGTGCACCATTGATCAGAATATTAATTTTTACAACTATTATGTGGAAAAAAAAAAGTATGAAGATTCCTCAAAAAAATTAAAAATAGAAGAGCACCAGGGTGGCTCAGTTGGTTAAGCATCTGTCTTCACTTCAGGTCATGATCCTGGTGTCCTAGGATTGAGCCCCACATCAGGCTCCCTGTTTAGCAGGGCGTCTGCTTCTTCCGCTCCCTCTGCCCCTGCCCCCACCCATGTTCTCTCTCTCTCAAATGAAAAAAATTAAACATAGAACTTATATGATGCGGCTAAGAGTTCTGCATCCCAGTTCTATGAGAAGATAGCATCAGATTCCTTTCATTAAGGGCTCAGTCCTACAAGGCTGCTCTCTACTTCAGATGCCAATTGCAAGCCAACTGTTACCTGGGCTTCAAATTGACAGGCTTGGAGATTCCCACACCCCTCCACCTGGGTTCAATTAATTTGCCAAAGCAGCCAACAGTACTAGCCAATGAATCCACTCTAGATCACCAGTTTATTACAAAGGATATTAAAGGATACAAATCAATAGCCAAATGAAGAAATACATTGAGGTCCTGAACAAAGTAGTTTCTCTCCTGTCAGGGTTTGGAGCCCAGCATGCTGGCATGTATAATTTTCTGGTTCCCCAACCCAGAAGCTCTTTGAATATTCTCCTTTTGGTTTTTTATGGAGGCTTCATTAAAGAAGTATGATTGATTAGATCTTGACTATTGGTGATTGATTCAACCTCCAGTCCTTCTACCTTCTCAGACAACAGAGAGTAGGCCTGAAGGTTGTAACCCTCTATTCATGGTTGGTTCCCCTGCTAACAGCCCCCATCTTTAAAGCATTTCCCAAAGTCATCTCATTAATATAATATATCTCATTTGTGTTTGAGAGGTGCTTGTTCTGAATAAGAAGATGATCATTTCACCATTATGGCTTTGAAGCATTTTCAGGAACTGATGATGAGAGACAAAATATTAAAACAAAAGATCCACTGCTCATATCCGCTCAAGAACTTTCAAGGGAATTGGCAGATGTGAGCTAGGGACGACAAATGAAGACTTCACATATATATGAGACATATATTATGGCCATCTGAATGGCCTGCACATGGATGTTTTATAGCAGCTCTATTCATAATTAACAAATCTGGAAGCAACCAAGACATCCTTTGCTAGGTGAATGAATAAAAACCCGTGGTAAATCCAGACAAAGGGATACTATTCAGCACTAAAAACAGACAACACCCAAAACAGTGATCAAGAGATGTAACGTTATGGAAGAAACTTAAATTCATATTACTAAGTGAAAGAGGTCAATCTGAAAAGGCTACAGACCGTATCATTCCAACTGTATGATGTTCTGGAAAAGGCAAAACTATGGAGAGAGTAAAAAAGATAAGTTGTTGCCAGGACTTATGGGGGAGAAAGGGATGAGAAGGTGAGGCATAGAGGATTTTTAGGCTCATGAAACTACCCTGTATGATGCCATTATGGTGCATACATATCGCTGTACCGTTTGTCCAAATCCTCAGAATGTACCACATCAAGAGTGAACCTTAACGTAAACTATGGACTCTAAGTCATACTGATGCTGCAGTGTGGACAGATCAGTTGTAACATGTGTACACTCCAGTGGGGGGTGTTGATAATGGGGGGGGGTTGTGCATGTGTGTGTAGGGAGTAGCAGTTATATGGGTAATCTCTATACTTTGTGCTCTATTTACTATGAAACAAAGTCCTCTAAAAAAATAAATTCTATTCATTTTCTTAAAAATTAAGTAATGTGAAGCAATCAAGATGAACTTATTGTGATGTTTGTATTATACTGTACAAGTGGGTGGGAAGTCCCCCCGCACCTGATAGCAAAGTGTTAGAGGCAGAGATTAATGAGTCAAAGCTAATTAAAGAAGTAATTGCTTCTGGGGATGTACCCTAGGTAGGGAGGTAACTGTGTTAGAGGCTAAAAATATCATAGCTTAATAAAATAAAATTGCACAACTGAAAGGTAAGTAGAACAATAAAATGCCAAACATATTAAAATGTACTCTGTTTATTAGAAAAATAAATTGTATTCTGGAGTTCAATAAAAACCTAATTAAGGATTTTGGCTGGGCTTCACTGTTGTTGCAACTATTGTTACTTATTAATTGTTCTCTGGGGTCCAAATATCTCTTTACAGCTGAGGGTATCTGAGACCCTAAATTTCCTAGAGCAAGAGTAATTGGATATAGGGTTTTAAGAAATTTGAAAATGTCCAAAACACTAATGAAAATTGCACCTTTATTCAAGATCCAGCTGTACAGACTAATTAAAACGTTCGGTTCCTTTGCTTTGGGGTAGAATTGTACCTTTTCACTGTGGGGAAACTGGCTATCTCAAATATGTGTTATTTGTCTTCTATTAATAAAAAAAGAAACAAATTAAGTATTCCCCAAACAATGCAGTTTGGCAGTCTAGATTTTTCGAAACATGGGATCCATTCACAAGTGGGCAAGTGGGCATAACCAAGGAAGTATTAGATAGTGGGAATGTCTCCAAAATTCTCTTTAAGCTTCTTGTTTGAATTTTGTGTCACCCAGATCCTTCCAGCCACTTGCAGTCCTGCTGGTTTCTTGTATGCTGCAGGCACAGTTGTGTATTGTTTACATGAGTGAGATTTCAGTAAGGGGTGATTAAATAGGGAATAATTTAAATTAAGCAAATATTATCAAGACAATTACTCGGTTGTTGTATAAATGAACTTTTAGTTCTGAACTATTTGGACTGTTTTGTTTGATTTGTTTAAGTCATCCAGCATCTTACCCTATACGGATTATCCCTTCTTGTTCTGTGAAGTTTTTATAAGTTTACCTCATCCAGTAGTATTTGGTCACTTCCCATTATAATATTCAGAAGTTCCCAAGGATTTTATTTTAGATATAGCCTGAATAGAGTAATTTTGTAATTATACTTCCCACTTTCTCCAGAGGCTGGGTGTGCTCAGCAAACCACAGCAGCAACAACAAATCAAAAAACAAAAGAAAGAACAAAAACCCCTGTCCTTAGCAAAGATCTTTTTTTTTTTTTTTAACAATTTTTATTTTATTTGACAGAGAGAGAGACACACAAGTAGGCAGAGAGGCAGGCAGAGAGAAGGGGAAGCAGACTCCCTGCTGAGCAGAGAGCCTGATGCAGGGCTCATCCCAGGACCCTGAGATCATGACCTGAGCAGAAGGCAGAGGCTTTAACCTATTGTGCCACCCAGGCACCCCGCTTAGCAAAGATATTAACACTTTGCACTCTATCAAAGTCTTATGTCTTTATAAGAAGAAGGACTGAAACAAAAGAAAACAACAATTACATTATACCATGGTCAACTAATTCTTACAAAAATCATTTTAGAGAGTACAAAGCCTTTTCACAATGCTTCATCTCTGTGTTTGTTTCTCTATGGGTAGTAGAGACACTTTTATTCTCATCTGGATATTCCCACTGCTCTGAACCTGACATATCTGTCTGCCATTACTTCATCTGGTCTGTGACTCTTAATCAGAGGTTCATTAACTGCTGATTAAGTTGATAAACATTGATTCATCCTCTGTTACTTCATTAAGCTCATCTCCCAGTCTACTGAGATTTATTTTCTACCATCTTGATATTCACCTGTAAAATCTTTGGTCTCCAGCTTCCAAAAGTGCTTTTTAAGTATTACACACATTTCATTGTCCTCTCTCTCTTTTGTTTTTTAAATTTTCACTCATCCAAAAGACCTGATAGGGTTTTGTGTTTTTTGTTTTTCGTTTTTTCCTTTCTGCAACAGAACACTAGCAACTTCACACTGAGATCTTTCTTTTTAATTTACAGTAGCTCCTCCAAAGGGGAGATGTTTTCCCCACATCATTTCTTTTCCAGGGGAGGACAAGTTTTGTTTGCAATCCTTTAGTATAAGTTTCCTCAATGGTTCTGTGTCAAGGAAGAAAAATAATTCAGAGCATGTATCACTTCAAAACCTACAGCTCAGTTTGGGGCTCAAAATATGATCTTTTACAGCAGGTGTTAAACTGGAAAAACTCAATTCTCCAATTGACAAACCAAAGTATTCCAGATACTCCCCAAAGAGAAAGAAACTGGGACACCAACTCTGAAGTGGAAAAAATTGCTACCTGTTTTTTCCCTCCTTGCAAAAATCTTTGTTGTAGAACCCTCTTATTGAAGTGAAGAGCTTATGTAGATTCCTGTGTGATTCAGCTTTCTTACCTCTTAGTTATGAGAATTTTCTTGTATTTATGTAGTATTTATGAAAAATGAATGAGATGCTATGGCTATCAGAGAAAATAAATGTAAACAAGATATCCTAATCTTGGTTAGAAGAATCACCAACAAGGATATGGGAGATTGAAATCCCATAGCTATTTGTTTATTTGTTTGTTTTTAAAATACTTACTTAAAAAAATAGTCTGACTTTTTTCAGCTTTGAAATATAATTGATATAAAACACTTGTAAGTTTAAGATGTATGATGTGATGGTTTGATATGTGTATATATTGAAGAACTTTTACCACAATGAGGTTAGTTAACACATTCTTTGCCTGATGTTACTACCATTTTGTTGTTGTTGTTGTTGTTGTTTAAGATTTCATTTATTTATTTGACAGAGAGATCACAAGTAGGCAGAGAGGCAGGCAGGAGAGAGAGGGAAGCAGGCTCAACGCTGAGCAGAGAGCCTTGACATGGGGCTCAATCCCAGGACCCTGGGATCATGACCCGAGCCAAAGGCAGAGGCTTAACCCACTGAGCCACCCAGGTGCCCCTTTGTTGTTTTTAAGGTGAGAAGTCACTTGCCCATACCTTTTTGAAAAAAGGTAAGTGCTCACTTCAACAGCACATATACTAAAATTAGAATGATACAGAGAAGATTAGCATGGCCCGTGTCCAGGGACGACACAGAAATCCATGAAGCATTCCATATTTTTGAGCACTGGGTGATGTATGGAATTGCTGAATCACTATATTGTATGCCTGAAGCTAATACAATACTGTATGTCAAGTATACTGGAATTCAAAATTAAATTAAACTGAATTTTTTTTTAAAAAAGGCCATTTTTTAAAAAATACAAGGGCCAGGTCACTTCCAGGATCTAGGATGAGATGAAAACCTCTCTGCAGGTGGAACGGAAGAGAAGGATCCTCAGAGCCCCCAGAGAGATATGCATTCCTACAGGTGTGCAAGAAAAATGAATAAGAAGGAATGAGAGGTGATGCAAAGGACCAGAGCCACAGGAGAAAGAATGAGGAATTAAACTGATTAAATTCCAAGTAAGGGATCTCACTAGCCTCTTTCTGTTCATTCTCCACAAAATATCTCTAGATCAGAGCCTAGGATATTATCTTTGGAATAAATGAGACTCAGACTGTCCCAAGTTTCACTAGGAAGAATTCAGTTTCAATTGATTTTATACACTTTAGAAAAAATAGATGTGGTGGAGCTCTGCAAGTTTTAGCAATTGCCTAATAAGTTCCCTAGCCTATTTCACATTCAATATACAGTATTTCTGGAAAGTATTAAGTATGATAATTATACTGCCCATATATTTCCCTTTAATGTTTGCAATAACCAAAAGAAAATTAATGCAAGAAAAGAAATATAGATAATAATACTTTTCTTCTTAAGACATATCTCTCTAAGAGAGACATCCTGGGCACCAGCTATAAATTACTGTACCCATTTAAAGTGTTGTAAAAATAAAAACTAGTAGGTAGTGAATAGAGATTTGCGCCACACAGACTGTACTGTAGAAATAACTAGCTTCTCACAATGGGAACATTCCCATTTACAGAAAATAATTTCAAGTTGCTTTTTTTTTTTCTTTATTTGACACAGCAATGTTGTTGTGACCTTCATCCACACTGTGAGTTTTGGTAATATTTTCATTTATATCTTCTCTCCATGGGGATAAATGGTTCTAACCTTGAAATCTCAGTTCATATGTGAAAAATAACTTTATAAATACTTCAAACACTTACATTTTCAGCAACAAATGTTCCAGTATGAATATAAAACAGCATTTCTGTCAAACACAGCAATACATTACTTGAACTCAGAAGACAGGAATCCCTATACACACACAGTTCACTGTCAGTTCTCAGAAATAGTTTACATATTCTTCAGTGGCATTATGATTATATGTATTTCTTATTAGGTGGTGACTGACTTGGGGTTCCTAGAGCTGTTTACTGGCAACTCAGAGCATTTGCTGATTCAGCTGTAACCCTTGATATCCTTATAGTCATCAACATTAGTTAAATTTTAAAAAGCTATCAATTTTATCCATTTATATATTAATTTCACAAACATTCTTTGAAGATCTATTATTTACCATGCACTTTCATAGGCCTAGAAGATAAATTATACCTGTTATCTTTTGCCCTTAAAGGACTCTCATTCAAGTAAGAAAAACAAACATGCAAAGATATATTTTATTTCAAAACAACAACTCTGCTGTGACTGTTACTAAATTGTTTTTAGGACTATAATGCCTGTGTGTGTGTGTTGACACAATGTACACACAATGTTTTAATTTGGATTACCTTCAAAGCAGACACTAAGCAGGGATTTGGGTTCAAGTAATATTTTTTAAAGATTCATTTATTTATTTGAGTGGGGAGAAGATAGAGAAAGAAACCCAATAAAGGGGTGGGAGAGGGGCCGAAGGAGAGGGAAAGAAGCAAACTCCCAACAAGTGAGGTGCCTGAGGCAGGGCTTGATCCCAGGACCACGAGATCATGACCTGAGCCCAAACCAAGAGGCAGACCCTTAGCTGATGCAGCCACCTAGGTGCCCCTCAAGTAATTTTTAAGGAGGTAATCATAAGAAGTCCTTGAAGTCAGTGGCCTCTAGGTAAGAACTTGAGGCTCTCCCACCATTACCTGAAGGCTTTGGTGCACCACAGATGGCCTGGCTCCATACCCAGAGCTTCTCATTCAGTAGGTTTGTGGTGCAACACAAGGACTTGCATTTTCAAATGCCCACTGGACACGGAGACTGAGGGTGTCCAGCCTGCACTGTAAGAACCACTGATGTGGCAGGTATGAGCAGGATATAATAGTCATGGGCACATACATTCAGATATTTTCGATGTCCTTGTTCTTACCAAAACATCACAATTTCCTCATGCTTTTAGCCATCCATTGCATCAGCGACTGAACGTGTGTGAGCTGTAGCCATGCATGAACCTGGAAGGCTCTGCCCCCACATTAACCAGGTATTAACCAGGTAGCTAAACCCAGGTGGCTCATTAAAAAATATTTGACTGGTACCATGCACCCATTTTATCTTATTTTCTTTTTTTTCTGGGATACTTCTGACTGTAAACTAAATGTCCATGTTGGGTTTGAGAAGAACAGGGTGCAAAGGTTACATTTATGGCACGAAAAATGTCCTCTTGGATAATTCATGTGAAATAGCTTTCAGCTGCTTATCTAGATCAGGAGGAGCGAGGACTGAACGTGTGTATGCGCGTGTATGTGTATTAATAATATGCGCATGTATAGCAGGAATAAATATTTTGTGTCCATAAATATTTGATAAAATTCTTCCAAGCATGAAATCGGAATTTTCTCTACACCAAGCCAAGTATTTCCGTGAGGTTCATAGAGCTGGGATAAAAACAGAAGTCTCGTAAACCAGTTTGGCAAAACAACCACATATATACCTTATTGCCTTTGAATAAAGAACATTTTGTGCAGAAAGCTTTCCACTCTGGTTCTTGCCTATGACTACACTACAGGTGAAAAAAAAATGCCATTTATGGAGGGACATTTTTAAAAACAAAATGAATGTTTGTTCTTATGTGTGGAGCATAGTAACAAAGAAATGTATTTAACTGCAGAATGCTATTTGTTTCCACAGAATACACATGCAATTTTCTATTCTGAGTACACATTTAAATCCACATAAAGAGGGCACTTTATTTTCCAAGGACACTGAGTGGAATAATGTAAACTGACTAAAAAGAGATGAACTCTACCTTCTGCCATGTACTCTGGGACTATAAAGGCATCAGAATTAGGAGAGCTAACTAGATGATTTCAGCTGTATGATCTTTTATATATTCTAATATATAATTTTAGATGGTAAGGGGTCTGTGATAACTGTACTCTCTTCTCACTGAATATTTAATTTTTCCAATAAAAAGCATATAGGAACAATATATACTTTGAACAAGATGTTTAGAGTCCCTTGACTTGAAATATCAGTGGGCTCTGTCCCTTCAAGTCCATAGGCCAAGAAGCTAAAGAATGAAATAAAATTTCTGTCATTATTAGCTGCACTTAAATAACGCAGCTTGAATATCTGGCCTGAAAAATAGAATTACAGTCTTCTTTGGGTCAACATATACATACTAAATAAAATATTCCCCTCCAAGTCTTATTTTAAAATTGACTTCTTGCTTGTATGACTGAGTCTCTTTCTTTTTGCAGGAACCCTAGCCATTCCAGTGCTCTAGTTTTCAACCATTTGTTGTATTCTGATTCAATCACACGCTTCAAACCCTGTGTTCTTTAAAAGCCGACTTTGTGATCTGCCATACCTTTTCTGGTTTTTAAAAGCAGATGTATAGAAACTCCACTGGTCCTTAATTTACTACTGAGAGCTACAGCCAGAAAAGGGGAGGAGTTGGGTGGGGTGGGAAAGCGACACATGTCATTGAACACAGATTCATTCAACAGTCGCCAAGCTCCTGTTCTGAGTTGCTGTCAAGAGTCTTCTGGGTATGTTAGCTTCTTCAATCAAGACAGCGGCACATTGAGGATGTTATCTCCTTATAGTATGGTCATTAAGGTGTCCATGCCTGTTCAAACTGCTTCCTCTCTCCAAACATGCGCTTTCCATGCACCCCACTTCCACATCAGGCCCTTTGACCCTAACAAAAGGCAGCTCCAACGTCAAGACCCACACGTGTCCTTTTCTTTAGGAAATCTTGTCTATTCTACTTCCCAATATGAATCATTCACTGCTGTGCTCAGTGAACATTTTTTAAAGATTTGAAGTATTACTACACTTACCACTTTGCTTATAGTTCATAACATTTGTACCTGCTACTCCACGAAGTCTATAAAGTACTGGGGGGAAATGCTAGAAAATGATGTCTCTTTCTTATTAGCTAACAAGGTATGAAGTGCTTCCACAGACTGCCATCTTCCTTGTAATTCAGTTCTGCTCAGTTCAACCAATATTTATTGAGTACCTACTGTTGTCCTAGGAATTGAAATAATCATGTAGAATTCAAAGATGTATTAATATTGACCATTGAGGAGTGACAGGTGTATATACAGGCTATTTCATACACCGGAAATATGGTGGAATTTTCCTGAGCAAGAAGTCTTATACATCCTAACCTAAGAAAGTAGGGTAGACTCTGGACTGGAAGAGGGAGGGTCTTTATTCAAGTCTAGGTATCAGAAGACATAGGGAAGAAAAGGAGTCACTCTTGGTCGAGTGTGGGAGTGAGGCTGTACCCACGATGCATGTATGTATACTGAAAGAGCTATGTGCGAAGGTTTCATGAAGCTCTTATAGCCAAAGGTAAACATTATCCAATGATACACGACTGCCTCATCAGTAAAATCATAGTAGTCCTAGGCCACTGAGATGCTTTTATCCAGTGGAGAGAAATCATAGCAGGTAGCCAGTTTGCCAGGTTTCAGGAACAATGGCCAGCTAAGGCCCACTCAGTCCAGCCTCCATTGGTGGTCAGATCACCTCTGAACCTGACAGTGAAGTTAAATGTCTTTCAAGACAGACCTATGCCTTGCTCTATTTTCCAGTGTTGTTTTCTTGTCATAGGAGTGATTAAGTCTAGCTACTTGGATTGGATAAGTACGCTGCACTTGGGTAGTACAAAGCCATTTGATACCACAAGGCAGATAGCAAAATTATTATTTTTTTAATTATTTAATTTGGGAAACATTAAGGTTAACCAGCAGCGAACGGGAAAGAGGTAGATGCATAATGTTATTAGTGACTAAGCCAGCTCGTAATATTTACATGCTACCAAACATTTGTCCAGGGGTCTTCCAAAATCTTCGTTCAAATGAGGACATTTCTCAGAGTCCTTAAAAAAAAAAAAAAAAAAAAAAAAAAGCCTGTTTTGTTATGTAACAGTAAAGTTCATATGAGTGCCCCAGTCTTTCTTTCTCCTTGACCCCGGACTGGGCTCAACTTTGCCTCCTTTGTTTCTGAGCCTTGCATCTTCCCATTCCCATTCAGAAGCTTTCTATCACTGCCATACTATGTCTTCGTTGTCTTTTTTTTTTTTTAAACTTGGGGTGGGGCACCCCATTGACCAAATAAGAAAAAAGATATAAAATTATCATCGTGTAGCAAGAAGAAAGAAAGCAATAGATAGAAAGATAAGGCTAGGGCCAGTTAGGGATACTTGGGGCAGGAGTGGGAGGGGAAATCACGAAGAAAGAGGCAGCAGGGAGCTGCGCAAATGAAGGAAATCGATCCAAAAAAGAAAATGATTTTTAAACGAGGATCACACGGGCGCTTCCCTGTTGAAGAAACTTTTTTTTTTTAAGTTTTTTTTGTTTTGTTTTGTTTTAAGATTTTATTTATTTATTTGACAGAGAGAGATGACAAGCAGGCAGAGAGGCAGAGCAGAGAGAGAGAGAGGAGGAAGCAGGTTCCCTGCTGAGCAGAGAGCCTGATGTGGGGCTCGATCCCTGGACCCTGAGATCATGATCTGAGTCGAAGGCAGCGGCTTAACCCACTGAGCCACCCAGGCGCTCGAAGAAATATTTTTTAAGCATTTTTTTTTTTTCAAATTTAGGTTTTAATTGCTGGAATTTTTTTTTTTTTTTCCAACTTAAGGAGCACTTTGAATCTAAACTATGGGGGTCATGGTTTCCATAGAATTGTAGATTTCCTTTCGCCAGTTTGAAGACGTGCCCTCACTCAGCCACTATGCTCCTGTGAGCAAGAACTTCAAAGTAACGCTGAGGGACTTCCAGAAGAGGTCTCTAAAAAGACTGTTGAACACTACATCAAAAACTAATGATGTGTATGTGTTGGCTAATTGAACATAATTTTAAAAATTTAAAAAATAAAAGATCTAGGCAATTGATCACTTTTTGTTTGTTGAAAAAGTGAATTAATGTTTGACACTTAAAAAGTAGTAGATGTAGGAAGAAATCTGTATTAGTAGAATCCTTGGTAATCCAACACTGAAAACTAATTAAAAGTATGGTATTATTGATGGCATGTTCAGTGGTCCACACATTTATGATTGATTTAACAAATTTCATAGATAGCATATACTTTGTATTCCTAGAAGAAGTGAATGGGAAGAGAGCTAATACGAGGTATATCTTATTCTACCTGCTTTTTTTTTTTTTTTAAGATTTTTATTTATTTGAGAGAGAAAGACACAGAGAGGGAACACAAGCAGGGGGAGTGGGAGAGGGAGAAGCAGGCTTCCCACTGAGCAGGGAGCCTGAATGCAGGGCTTGAACCCAGGACCCTGGATCATGACCTGAGCCAAAGACAGATGCTTAATGAGAGTCATCCAGGTGCCCCCCCCCCATTCTACCTATTTTTAAGGCCACCAAAACTTAAATAGCTAAATATGCAAAAAATTAGGCTTACATTCTTTGATGGGGTCTGTTGATTTTTTTAAAATAATACTAAAATTCATGCCCATGTTGACCTCTAGAGAAATTTACAAGTTATGGATGCTAAATTTCTTATTTCATAGTGAGAGATGCTGTTTTGTCTTTGTATCTCCAATGCATATCACTATGCCTGGCACTGCAAATATTTGGGAAGATATTTGGCTTATACACGAGTGAATAAGTGAACAAACACTACTTCAATTTATTTTGCAAAGGAAGTGCATGGGAACACCTGAGTAGATTTGTAAGTGGCCCTTCTGCAGATTACAAGTGTTTATTCGGGGACACCCTAAAGAGCAGTTTATGTGCTGGTAAAAGAAATACTTGCCCGTTTGATGGTATTGAAAAGTTTTGGAAGTTACCTTGTCCAATGATACTAGTTCAGATGTTGCATGCCTGATGCTCGAAATGATGTCTGTGATACAACAAACTGAGTTCTCTAAATTGCCTTTAGTGACTCACTTGAGGATCCTGGACAGTGAGGTATCAGGGACCTGAATGCCCCTGTCCATCTGGCCGGGGGGGCTGAGATGGACATAGGTGAACTGAACACCTCCCAGGACCAATAACTTGCCCTGACTGAAGGAGCTTCAATATTCTTCAGGCCCAAAGGTCTCCTGAATTTGTCTGGCCTTACTGTACAGTTCTTGCAAAAAGCTGGCATCTAAACACAGGCTCTTGATACTCACGTAGAGGGTCTTTTTCTTCACTGACAAATTTGCCTTCACATTTGTTCCATGAGAAGAGAAAGCAACATAGAAGCAGAGCTTCTCTTCTTCCTGGGATGATTTACTCTTGACATGACCAGTGGAATACTCTGGTTCTAGAGTTCCTCTCCCCAGCTTTATAGGGATATAAGGAATCATTTCCCTCCTCTTTTTGTTAATGCTGGCTTTATAAAGTTCCCTGATAAAACCTGATGTCTACACCATCTCTTGTGACATAGTGAACTGTGTCCCAGTGTTCCAAGTCCTATTGCAAGATGGTTGGTGACTATAAACAGATCTTCCTTGCACAACAAAGTTATTCATTAGATATAAGCACTGACATTGTATTTTCCACTGAATAGGACAGGTGCAGGGAGGCCTCAGGTAGTTACATTTTAAAATAAAACTCTTTCTGGGAGAAGTTGCTATACTAGTCTAAGGGAGTCTTTCAAATCATTATTTCCCTTTGGGAGAGAGCAATTCAGCCCACATGAGACATTCAGAAAGTAATGTCTAATCACTGTTACCTAGTTGTGTTTCTACAATAACATTATACAATGGGTAGTCCCAATTCAGTTAAGTAATTTGGTCAATGCCATGAAGTTAAAACTTGGACTTGAATCCATCTGACTCTGACTTTGATTTTTCCACTTCTTGTTAACAGATAGCACCTAGGGTTCTGTATTCAGTCATTATACAAATAATCATAAGCGGTTCCTGAAGGGTCAGGGAGATCTTCCCCATGAAAACAAGATTTTCATTTCTCTTTATTGGAAAAGGTAGTGGCAGGTATGGTAAGTGTTCATGAATATATGTAAAATCATTAAATATAAGTGTAAAAATACATGTGAAATCCAAAGTATATACTATCTAAACTCTAGTAGAAATTTTAGTGATTTAAATATTTTATTTACTTACTTGACAGACAGCGATCACAAGGAGGCAGAGAGGCAGGCGGAGAGAGAGAGGGGGAAGCAGGCTCCCTGCTGAGCAGAGGGCCCGATGGGGGGCTCCATCCCAGGACCCTGGTATCATGACCTGAGCCAAAGGCAGAGGCTTTAACCCATTGAGCCAACCAGGTGCCCCAACATTTCAGTGACTTAAAGATAGTTTTTGTTTTGTTTTGTTTTGTTTAGATATTGGTCATGGAGGTGACTTGGCAAAACAGATAAAATGCATTCTCTGAAGTCAGAAAGATGGCTTCAAGTTCCTCTCACAAACTGTTACCAGTTAGGTGAACCTGTTTGACCTTTCTGATGCTCATTGTCCAATAATGTTACTATCTTCTTGGGGTTTATGTTACTTATGCCAAGACATCACCGAGGGTCTTGTTAAAATGCAGATTCTGATTCAGGAATCTTGGTGGAGCTTCAGATTTCCTGTTTTTAACACACTGCCCATTGATACTGATGCTGCCAGATTTTGGACCACATTCTATAGCAAGGTAGAGTCTCATCATCAGGAATGTTGACATTTTGGTTCAGATAATGCTCTGTTCTACAGAGTTGTCCTATGCATTGTAGGACTCTTAGGACACAAGTGACACTTGTCCTGTCCCAGTTCCTGACATATAATAGAAATCAGGTGAATCTTTGTTCTTTTCTTTTCCCACGTCTTCTGCTTAGACTTGGTAGTTGTCAAGAAGTTTAGACTGAAGGTCACCTCTAGGATGATAATATCCTCTAAAAGAAGAGTCAGCAAAATACCACTCATAGGCCAAATCTAGGGTACCACCTAATTTTGCAAATAAAATTGTGTTGGAAAGCATCCTCAACCACTAGTTTATCAGTTTTCTTTGGTTACTTTTGCACTAAAACACCAGCGTTAAAGTAATCCCAGCAAAACCCATGCAGCCTACAAAAATCTAAAATATTTACTACATGGTCCTTAGCAGAAAAAGTTTGCCAAGAGCTGTTCTCAATACCTGAAAATCCTGCAGCTTTCGCTTTTTGAAGCTGTAGAAGCAGTGATTCATAGAAGTCTTTTGGGTATTATTCAATAGATGCTACATCAAGAACATTTCCTTTGGGTTGGTCCCAAAGAGAGTGGCTCAATTCTTTTCCATTTATCAATGAGCCATTGGTTTCTATAATGCAGGCATTAGGCAGCCTCTTCAGAAACAGTGGAAATAAAAATAAATCTCAGGTGCCAGAGAGCACTGGATAGGTTTCCCTTTTTTAAAAAATCTTTTCTCCCCCGCCCAAGCACAGACAATTTACTTTCCTAATTATAGTTGACAAGAGTCAGTCACAGGAGAAAAATGTATCTTCCATGGCTGCCAACTTTACTTAACCTAGTATGTTTGTGCTGGTGACTGGTGATTTGCATTTGTGCAAGGTCTCACAGGAGCCAGAGTGCTTTTAAAAACAAACTCGGAGGATTTGGATGGACAGCACATAGGGATTTTTCTGAGTAAAGTGAATAATGCTTATTTATGAAGGAAGGTTTGGGGAAGTCATATGGGTAAGCTGCACTTGGTTGCTACCTGTAGAAGAGAATATGGTTTGTGTAGCTTCCAGTATTGTCTCACTGTAATGTGAAGGATCATCACAGGTGATCCTCATTATAGCTGCTTCACACATTCTCATGCTTACTGTGAGGCAGTAATGTGTGTTAGAATAGGCTAGATCAGCTCTCTCAATCTCAAGCACTATTTGGACCAGATACATCTTTATTGTGGAGTCTATATGGTCAGTGTCAGATATCTGGCAGCATCCCTGGCCTTTATCCACTACATGCCAGTGTTAATCCTTTCCCCAGTTGTGGCAATCAAAACTATCTCTAGACATTGTTGAACATTCTTTGGGTGTCAAAATCACTCCTGGTTGAGAATTACTGACCTATGTTATACCACATGAAGAAATTATCTCAGTGGCTTAATATACCAAATGTTTATTTCTTGCTGACATAAATTATACTGGACATCTTTCCAGGGCAATTGTCCTCTATATGGTGGCTCTGTATTCTAAGTTACTTTGATCTTATGGTATTTTCGACCAACACATGCATCATGGAGAGTAAAAGGAGGGTGTAGAATTGAATACAAGCTCTTAAATTCCTGTGCTCAGAAGTGACATTTCCTGCTTCTGTTCACATTTCATTGATAAAAGCAATTCATGTGGTCATGCCTACCTTTAAGAGGGTGAAAAGTAAGATCTTTCTCCAGGAAGATCTCCCTCCAAGTAAGATCTCCCTCTGAGAACATTCTGCTGTCAAGCACAATTCTTATCTGTTAATCTCCACCTTCTTCAGTGAATTTTTGCTGATACTGAGAACTACCATATTATCCAGGGAGGAGAAAGAGACTAGTAATGTAGTTGAGAGCATGGATGCTGGAACCATTGTACTTGGGGCTGAATCAAGTTCTACAGATTTGCATCTGTGATCTTAAATGAGTTAGGTAACCTCACTGTGCATAAGCTCATCTATAAAACAAGGAAAAACAGAAGTACTTAACACAAGGGGAAGTTACAAGGATGAAATGTGTTAGCATTTTAACACTCTAGAAAAATGCCTGGAACATGATGAACACTTTGTAAATATGTTTAAGTCAAAGTAAATAAAATTCAGAGAGAACGACTATACATTTTTTAAAAAAGATTTTATTTATTTATTTGACAGAGAGAGAGAGATCACAAGTAGGCAGAGAGGCAGGAAGATAGAGAAGAAGAGGAGGAAGCAGGCTCCCTGCCAAGCAGAGAGCCTGATCTAGAACTCAATCCCAGGACCCTGAGATCATGACCTGAGCTGAAGGCAGAGGCTTAACCTACTGAGCTACCCAGATGCCCAACAACTATACATTTTTTTTTTTTAAATAAAAGTTATTGAGAGCCTGAAAAAAAGTATGCAATGTCATGTTCCAGGTGTGTTCAGAGGATTTTATCAACAGAAGTAAGTCAATAAATGTTACAAAATGTTTGGAAGTATATTTTAAAAATTTAATGTAGACAAAATAAGATACAAATACACTTGCTCTCTGTTCATCCAGGCCATGTCATAACTGTTAAATGTTGCCTATAGATGAAAATAGTCTTCTCTTGCCTATCAGAATTTTACTAGAACTTTCCCTTGAAAAACTATTTAATTCTGTTTTAAATATGAACCTATTTCAAATATCATGAAATTACTAAGTGCCTACCTGTTTCGTCTATAGTAGCATTTGTCCAACGTTTCCTTTCCTACAAACTCATTCACGTTCTGTCACCGTCCACAGAGCACCACCCCTCATTACCACCATATACCACCAGGGGGAGCTTACAGGACCGGCACCACCGATACAAAGTAACTGAGTTCCAGCACACTTTTCTCTTGTGGCTTTTGTATTTCCTTTGAAGGCATCTAAGGAGCTGTTACATTCTGACAGCATAAAAACAGAGGTTCTTCCATGTGCACCTTATTTGTGATTCGATTTCTCGAATTTCCCATTTTCATCTGTTTTCCAACCTCCAGACCATTCAACATACTCAGATCTTGGCTTCTCTTTTCTCTATCATTTGAAGTCACCACTTCAGCAGAATTCAAATCTGGTCTTTTTGATCTTGACTCCTTTTGTCTCTTGCCTCTTTGATTGTTCTAATCACATAAAACTTCAGGTGAACAAATTTTCTATCAAATTTCCAATTTCCAAGTATCTTTATTAACGTGGGTCTGCTGGAGCTTAGTAGAGAGGATTCAGAAATAGTAAGTAATTCACCTCATTAGATCATGTTTTTCAAAGTGTGCATCAAGAAACACTTGTATCAGAACCATGTGAAGGGCTTGTTAAAAATATATGTTCCTAAGATTCAACCCAAACCTGGTGAATCAGAATCTGTGGGGATAAAGCTGGAAATCTGTATTATTAATAAATTCTGTATTATTAATATATATTACATATATTAATAATAATATATAACAAATTCTGTATTATTAATAAATTCTCCAGCTGATTTTTCTACTGATGCCACATAACTATAGCTAAATTCCTATACGAAGCTATCTTATAATAGAATTCTACTACATATCTAAAGTTCATTTGTAGAATAAGTAAAATGAGCAGAAGAAATTGCTTGAAGTATTTGTCATCATGCGTATAAAGTCAATATCATATTCTCTTTAAAAAATTACATAGGTCTCTAAAATGATTAGTCAAAGTTAAGTCATGATTTGGCCTGATCAATTCTTCTGCTAAGCTTAGAGATATTGCCAATAGAAAAATATCACATGAATATACCTAGAGAAAAGAATATCAGTAATGTGTCTGTGATTGTATGCATGAAGTTTTTTTTTTTTTTTAAAGATTTTATTTATTTATTTGACAGAGAGAAATCACAAGTAGACGGAGAGGCAGGCAGAGAGAGAGAGAGAGGGAAGCAGGCTCCCTGCTGAGCAGAGAGCCCGATGTGGGACTCGATCCCAGGACCCTGAGATCATGACCCGAGCCGAAGGCAGCAGCTTAACCCACTGAGCCACTCAGGCGCCCTGTATGCATGAAGTTTTTAGTATATTTCCCCCTTACTTGTGGCTTTATCTTCACAAAAATTTCAGAAACATTTTAAATAATAGATTATAGGCTTTTGGAGAGCAAAGGCAGTGCTTCCTTCCATCTCTAAAATATCCTAGTACGATGAAATGTCCTGAATTCTCTTTAAACATTAATGGTGATAAGCAGACTCTTCCAGAAAGTCCTAAGCCAGACCATTTGTATGAGAATTTCCTCTTGAAATGATCATCTATAACCTATCTGTATATTAGTATAATTGATAAGGAAAGAGATGACTCTAATGTCAAACTTTGTATTTTATATTGGGACTGAGACTCACTTCTCTTTTAATCATTAAAGCCCCTGGTTTTAGAATAGTGATCAAAATAAATACTTTAGAACGGAAATAATCAGTAGTTTCAAGGTCAACTTGACAAAGTAAATTTTTACAAACTTATAAGCTTATGACCTTTCCCTATATTATGACATTCTCTAGACTCAAACTTCCTTTATGTCAGCGTAAAAATCCCAGCCCTGTAAGAGGCAGTGACATTATTAGAAGTAAGCAAATGAGAATCTAAATAAAACCTTTCCTCACAATTTGAAGACATTTGTCTTTGGACATCTCACTTGGATTTTATCTTCCTAACAGTTCTGTCCCCTTGTGGCATACAATATCAATACATTTATCTCTCTGAAAACCACCTGAGAGATTTAGTTGGCACTAACATCTTAACACCAAGGATTTTACTTAGATCATCATGGTTCTTTCACCAATACCCAGTATCAACAGATGAGATGTAATCTAAAAACACATTAATCATAGATATCAAATAGGAAAATGTGAAGGAGAAGACTGTTTTACAAAAGAAAACATGCAAATGTTCCAAGACAAAAAAAAAAAAAAATGTAGTTACAACAGAATTTTCTATTATCTGTGCAGCACACTAGAGCACACATGTCCTCTAGACATGAGAAAAGTGTAGGGAGTCAGATTTCTTTTTGGACAGAAAATCACAATCTGAGTATTTCCTTAATATTTAAGGGCTGGATTATTCCTACCCTTCCAAAATTCATCTCTTCATACTTAGTGAAGCTACTAAAATTTGCAAGCATGATTTATAATAGTGACTGCTAAACAATAAAAACCTAATCAATGTTAGTTTCCTAGAATATTGTTAGTGTTGTCAAAGACTCTACCTTTCAAGAATAAAAAAAGCCATGGCAGTATTGAAATGAAATTAACATCAGACGTATGCTTTTAATATAACCACGTAATAAAATTTACCTGATGTCTAATTACCTGCCATTTAAATGCACACACACACACACAAACACACAAATTTGGGTCAGGTGTCTGAAAAGTAAGATTAATAATCTATGGAATGTGTTTGATAGAACAATATGATACTTGTTTTGTGTCTAAATATAGCTAAGTGTAAGCTTAACATTTCCACCATTATTTTTATTAAAACATTATATCCCAATATCCCTTTTCAAAATCTAAGTACACTGGTAGAATGCACTGTGCTTTCTCACAGATGGCCTATTAGAGGAAGTTGAAAAGTTATGCAACTTAATTTACTATTATGTCTACATCAGTGTGTCTGTGTATCTATCTGTCTATCTTGATATCCATCTATCTCACTATCTTGGTTGGGTTCCTCATCTCTTCTTACCAAGATTTCTGCAATGACCTCCAGTCTTTCATTTCTTTCTTTAAAAAAAAAAAAAAAATTATTTATTTATTTATTTATTTATTTGACAGAGAGTGAGAGAGACAGACACAGAGAGAGCACAAGCAGGGGCCCAGCAGAGGGAGGAGAAGCAGGCTCTCTGCTGAGTGGTAAGCCGGAGGTGGGGCTCGATCCCAGGACCCTGAGATCATGACCTGAGCAGAAGGCAGAGGCTTAAGGACTGAGCTACCCAGGTGCCCCACCAGTCTTTCTCTATATTGCTACTGTATGATCTCTAATGCTTAAAACCTTTTGCGGTTGCCTGAAGTCTTTAGTAAGAATTCCCAGCTGCTTAATGTCCTATAGAAGATGTGGGATAGGGGCAAGTAGGGGGCTCATATGGTTAAGCCTCTGCCTTCAGCTTAGGTCATGATCTCTGGGTCCTGGAATTGACCCAACATCAGGCTCCTGGCTCAGTGGGGAGTTTGCTTCTCCTTCTCTCTCTTCCTCTCCCCCTGCTCATACTCTCTCTCTCTGTCTCAGATGAATTTTAAAAAACTTAAAAGGAAAAAAAAAAGATGTTGGATAATCTGATCCATGCCCACTTCGGTAGCCACGTTGCTCAAACCCACACAGCCCATGTACACACAGATGCACATTCCGTATCTTGGTCAGTCATACCAAGCTTTTTCTTTTTTATGCTAAATGCACTGTGGGTTTTTTTGTGTGTGTGTCTGTATACTGTTTCCTATGAATTCATCTATGCCTGGAAACTACTAGTTCCTCTCATCTGTTTGCTGCATGTAACTCATTATTTGCCACTGAACAAACTTGGAAATTTGTCCTGATGTCAACAGGATGAATTAGATGGCCTTCATCAATAATCGTCCCAGCCTGTACTTAACCCTACCCAGCATTTATCACATTATATTGAAAGCTTGGGCAGCCTTGTCTCTCTTCTACTAGATTGTGGGGTTCAGGAAGGCGGGGAAATAGTGCTGTTGTGTTGGTGTCTGCAGTGGTTAGAGTAATGCCATCTAACTAACAGAAACTCAATGAAGGCATACGGAATGTGTGAGCGTGAAAGTGTTCGATTCTTAGAGGAAGGGAAATGGGGGGAGGGAGGAATACTATGATAATACTGCTGTATTTGCAAAGGCTGTGTCCTTTATTTCTCCCCAGAGTAATGTAGGTAGCTTGATAAATGTCTCTTAGTGCTTGTGGGAGTAACCAGCCTCACATTTATGGGGACTGTCAGATCAAGGCTCTTGAGTCACACATAAATTTGCAGTCTATTCTCTTTCAAACGCTTCTTTTCTGTGTAAGTGGTATCGTAGATCCTACAACACGTACAGTTGCCATGTGTCCCTTTGCCTAATGACAGTTATGAATATGTCATAATACTGGGGATCATGTGATTAGTTCATTAACCTTGCATTTCTGAAATTGTTTCTGTGGAATACTGGCTGTGATGCTTATAATAATTATAGTCAAAATGGAAAAGAGGGATTCTATAATCAAATATACTTCAATAGTATTGAGTTAAACAGAATTAAACAGGTTACATTAGTGTGGAATTTTGCACTTACTGCTATGCTCCTGTGCATTGTGAATCTACAAAAATAAGAAGATAGGGCACCTGGGTGGCTCAGTTGGTTGGACGACTGCCTTTGGCTCAGGTCATGATCCTGGAGTCCCGGGATCGAGTCCCACATCGGGCTCCCAGCTCCATGGGGAGTCTGCTTCTCCCTCTGACCTCCTCGCTCATGTTCTCTCTCACTGTCTCTCTCTCAAAATAAATAAATTAAAAATCTTTAAAAAAAAAATAAGAAGATAAATACTGATTCCCAAACTTATCTGACCATGAAGTTTTTTGTTTTTTGCTCCCCACCCCTCCCCCCACCGAGTAAATGTAGCAGCAGTAGATTCTGTGAACATATCATAGAACGTTCTGGAAGAATACTCTCAGATATGGATCAATGAGAAGGACAGAAATGAAAGAACCCAGCTCAACTAAACATGTTCTTTTCTAACAAAATATAGCTTGATTTAAAGCAATTCTATAAATACTATTATAATATGTTATCCTTATATATGCCTAGAAGAGAATACCCACTGAGAAGAAAAAAGGAATGTGTTTTGCCATGGAAGCCTCAAATTGGTGCTTTATCTTCAGGTTTTTGCTTTTCATTCATCCAGTTTCATTATTTACCCTTTATGCTTATGTATTGAATATTCTTGTTTTTGATCTCTGCAAAGAAAGCCAATTTTAAACTAGTAGTTTATCATGTCTGAACTCGTCCCTCTTGCCTGCTCTCTTGGTAAGGGAGGAAAATTTAGAGTAGAAGTTAAAGGACCTAGGTGAATCTCAATTCTACTTCTTTCTAATTTGTGATATAGGCATGTAAACCTTTTATGAGCTTAAGGGTTTTTCCTTCTGTTTTGTTTTTAATGAATCAGGGTATCACTGACTCACAGGTTTTGGTGAGGATAACCCATTGCATGATTTATTGATGTGGTAATATACCTACTCAGTGCCTTGAATATTGGGGGCACTTAAAAGTCATTTAGTCC
This sequence comes from Mustela nivalis, assembly GCF_964662115.1. Taxonomy (NCBI): domain Eukaryota; kingdom Metazoa; phylum Chordata; class Mammalia; order Carnivora; family Mustelidae; genus Mustela; species Mustela nivalis. Next base: position 35,263,498 of record NC_139036.1, read on the forward strand.
ATCAGTCATTTAATTATCCATCCATTCTACAACCTGTAAATACAGTTCTCCTCAGTAGCTTCTTCCTAACCTTCTCCACCAGTCTTGGGTTCAAAGAGATCCTGTCATGTCCACTTATCTTTCTCCAGTGATAATCAAAAACCATCTTAAGGGACGCCTGGGTGGCTCAGTGGGTTAAGCCTCTGCCTTCGGCTCAGGTCATGGTCTCAGGTTCCTGGGGTTGAGACCCGCCTTGGGATCTCTGCTCAGCAGGGAGACTACGTCCCCCTCTATCTCTGCCTGCCTCTCTGCCTACTTATGATCTCTCTCTGTCAAACAAACAAACAAACAAACAAACAAAAAAAGCCATCTTAGATATGTTTCATACTGGTTTCTCACCATCACCGTTCACACCATCCCTTCTAATAAAGGCTGTTTTCCATCAAATGGATTTCATAGGCAAACTCAATTATAGAATCTGGCTTTCTGTGAAGTTTTGCTATTTCTAGAGACTGTGTATATTTGCATATTTTCACAGTAGCCAGAATTTAGCCTTTATTGAGAGTTTTGACCAGAAGGTACAATTGAAATGTTTTTGAAACAGTCTTCCACTCAAGTTGAAATACAGTCAAGAAGGGAAAGAATCAGGAAAATTGAGAGAAAAATGAAAAATGGAAGGAAAGAAAATAAGAGAACTATATTGAGAAGCACAAAAGGACAAGTGAATTATAATACTCCAGAGAACAAACCCATTTGACTGGTTGGTTTTACTGAAAATGCATCATTCCAACCCTCGGTGCTTTATTCATACTTGATATGCGTAGAGCTCAGTTCCTTAATCATTCTACAAGCCATACTAAATCATGCACAGATTTCAAATTTATGCATCTTCTGTATAGTTAATCACATTTTTAATACTTTGGCTTTAGTATAATTATTTTAATGGGTATATGAAAATATAGACCTATCAGAGATGATAGTTTTATAGGCTGATTAATATCTTAAATTGAATATTGTGTCATATTGAATTTGGAGAATTTCTGAACTTGGAAAAAAAAATCACTCAACTTTCCATGGTTAATTGAACATACTGGCTACCTGGGTTTGGAAATATTACAGCTCGTTGGAGTTTATTGTCTTGGGTGTTATCACAGGCACAGTAGAAAATAAAACAAGTAGTCCCTTATACAATAAACCACAGTAACTTTCTTGCCAAAAGAAGTGGTTAGAATACCAGCTGGAAGAAATTTAGAATATGGAATTCATGTGACCTTTATTATTGTAACACATTGTAAACTGCATTTCCATGGAAACAAGGTGAAAAAAATAGCAAGGAATTTGATGGGGTTGAGAACAAGGGTATAAAGAAGGAAACTTTCCTTCATGTATGTCCTGCATGAAGCCGGTAGCAGAAACTGTAATGGGGCCAAAAGTCCAGCCCTACATGTAGCGAACCACTAAAACCTTGTATCTAGTACTGTCTCTGCTCTAAGATCCCATCAGCACTATATCTACCATCTTATGTCCCTGTGAATCATGCCAAAAATGTGCACCACTTTTGTTATCTATTATATCCTAAATTCCCCAATTCTCATTCCCATATTACTCGTTATATTTCTTTTATTAACCAAACCTTCCCTCCCCTCCCAAACTCTCATGCTGGAATTATTATAGCCAATAATCATAATAATCCTTTGTAGGGCTTCATCCTCATCTTCAAAAATGTTCCCTCCATCTTGATGTAACTTAAACCTAGAGTTTCCTGAAGACATCACTTTCCTTCCATGAAGTTAAGTTGGGATTTTTTTTTCCTTCCACTCCATTTATCTAAAGACCTAGAAGTAAAGTCAGAGTTCCCCAAGTTTCCACTTGCTGTTTTTAGATAGCTAAATACTCTCACCTGAGCAAAAATTGAGAGAAAAATGAAAAATGGAAGGAAAGAAAATAAGAGAACTATATTGAGAAACACAAAAGGACAAGTGAATTATAGTACTCCAGAGAACAAACCCATTTGACTGGTTGGTTTTACTGAAAATGCATCATTCCAACCCTTTGAGGCTCATCTAGCTGTAACCCACTTGCCCTCGTAATAGTAATGATTTGCAGATGTGCTCACCACCAAGCCTGCCTCTCATTTTTTTTTTATTTTTTTTAAGATTTTATTTATCTTAAATAAATAAGAGAGAGATCACAAGTAGGCAGAGAGACAGGCAGAGAGAGAGAGAGAGAGGAGGAAGCAGAGCAGAGAGCCCTATGCGGGACTCTATTCCAGAACCCTGGGATCATGACCTGAGCTGAAGGCAGAGGCGTTAACCCACTGAGCCACCCAGGCGCCCCCTGCCTCTCATTTATTGAACAATGTTAGTATTTCACTCATGGTATTATAGCCTCTGCAACTTCTGTCATCATTCCAGGTTTGTTTGATGTGAATCTGATGCCTGGCATTGAGCTCTCAGATGTCCTCTCCAACTGCATTTTCCTCCATCCCCATATACTTTAAACGTCCCTTTTCAGCACAGGTAACCACCTGTGGGGTCACTTAGTCCTTAATCACAACCTTCTGTCCTCTGAGCCACCCAAAACACCAGTTACTAAATTTGTAAGGGCATCAAGTTTGATATTTTCTCTCTATTCTTTGACCTTATCTTATATATTCTTTTTGTCCAACTTAGAATCTATGACAAAATTATAGTCATCCCAACTGTGGTTTCATTTATTCTGTCACTTGTTTATTTCTTTGAAGCTGTTTTTCAACACCTTACCCTCAAATGAAGCTTAGTCATCAACATTTTCATCTGCATCTATGAACTCAGGCAAGGCAATAGAAGGCAGATTGGTATCATTAATAATTTAAGATTTTCTGCCTCAGACTCTAAAAATCACTTAAAACTCTTTCAAAAATTATGATAAATTCATGCTCCTACACATGACTGTGATAACCTTCCCATTTCATTTTGACTAAATGAGAACCTCTCATCTTCCCAGATCCACAAACCCATTTTCTTTAGACTCCATACCTTCTTCCCCTCCTCTTTTTCTGGGAGGAGCTTCCTTCACCTGTGAGAGTGCAATCAGATAGCTACCCTTAAGGAAAGGCAGTCAGACTGATCCCCATCAGCAGGCTGAGGAAAAGAGACAGATTCAGCCTGGATTTTGAAACTTCAGTGTATAAAAACAGTTGAAAACCGTGGAATACTTGCAAAGTAGAAAGTGAAGCAGTGGCATTGGCTGATTCCAAAAAGAAGATTAATCAGATTGGAGAAAAAAAGAAGAAAAATCAGAAAAGTTAAAGCCAAGTTTTTCAAGAAGGAAATGGGTAAGTCTCAGTGCTCTGGTGATTATGAAAACTGAAATGTGCCCACTGGATTTTATAGTAAGTAGTTCTTTGATAATTTCAGCAAAGGTGTTTGTGTGTGTTGTCACCGCCTGCTTTTAAGTAAATTAAGATATTGATAATATCAATAATAATGATAAGTAAATTAAGATATTGATAATAACATATGTAAAGAATTTGTTTAGTCAGTGTGGTTGCAAAAAGGAGAAGGGGGTGGGAAGGTAACTTGAAGGGATGTGAGCCTGAATGAGTTTTTGTTCCTTTTCTTTATAAGTGACTTGAGGATATGTGAATGCCAATAGAAAGAAGCCAGTAAAGAAGGAAAGTTTGGGAATAATTGGGAAAACTGGGGTATTGAGGAAACATTATCCCTGAAGGGGCAAAGAGGGATATAATTAAAGAATTACCTTAGAGTAGTGTTGTTTAGAGAAGCAGCTTCAAATACAAACAAACTTCTTAAAAACAAACTCTCAGGTCCCATCCCCAGGACCTACTAATTCAGAATTGCTGGGTGTAGGGCCAATAAATCAGTGTTTTTGACCGAGGCATCTGGTATCTTCTGATGCACATTAGGTTTGAGAATTGTTGGATTAGAAAAATGAAACTATGTCTTTATTGTCATAGAAAGAAGGAGAAAGAGTAAAATGCAGGTAAGTTAAAGATGTTGAAACCCAGGCAAAATGGGAGTTGGGGGTGCAGATTTCCAGTTATATGGAGTGAAGGGACCAGTAGGATATGGTGCCCAGCATGTGCTATATATTCGGGAGTTGCTAAAAGAGTAGATCATAGAAGTTCTTACCCCAAAGAAAAAAATTCTGTAACTGTGTATGGTAATGGATGTTAACTGGATTTACTGCAGTGATCATTTCACAATGTATGCAGATGTTGAATTACCGTGTCCTACACTTGAAATTGATATAATGAATGTTGATCATATGTTACATGTGAGTAAAATGGGTAACAAAGTTATCTGCTCAAAGCAAAGAGGATAACATTGGAGTTTTAAAGATACTGGAAAAGGTTTATAATAACTGCTATTTTGGGAAAAGGGCTAATTGAGAACATATGGTAGAAATCTTAGTTGTTCTCCACACAACTCAGGACCTGAGATGGAAGAACTTGAATCTCTACTGTAGGTGATTGTTATAAGCATGATTACTTTCCCAGGGTTTCAAGGCATGTGAGGGTAGGAGAACAGAAGGTAAATGGATTCCAAGCTGAAAATTGATACCAAGTCGAAAATTTTATAAGGTGTATCTGAGTGAATCACAGTGTGGCAATATTGGCAAGAGAGTAAAATGATGGATTTCTAATTTTAGTCTGATTGGAGAAAAAAATAAATATAAAAGGATCCTAACAGACTGAGAGAAAATAGGAAGATCCTCTGCCTATTATTCAATAAAATTGTTTTTGCTGTTGAGTTATATGTATATTTTTGATATTTTTTGGATATTAACCTCTATTAAACATATGACTTGTAAATATTTTCTTCCATTTAGTAGCTGCCTTTTCATGTTGTTTATAGTTTTCCTTGCTGTTCAGAAGTTTTTTAGGTTGCTATAGTTCCACTTGTTTACTTTTGCTTTAATTGCTTGTTTTTGGTGTTGGTGATGATTTTTTTAAACTCTAAGACTGATGTCAAGGAACTTAGTGCCTATGTTTTCTTTTATAGTTTCTGGCCTTACATTCAAGTCTTTCATACATTTCGAGTTTTTGTATGTGATGTAAGATACTGACCCAGTTTCGTTCTTCTGTATATAGCTGACCAGTTTATTGAGCACCATTTTGTGAAGAGAATTCCCTTTCCCCGTCATGCATTCTGGGTTTCTTGCTCATAAGTTAATTGACAGTGTATGTGTGGGCTTATTTCTGGGCTCTCTATTCTGTTCCATTAATATCTGTGTGTCTGTTTTTATGCAAATACCATACTATTTTGATTAGTGTAGCTTTATGATGTAGTTTGAAATCAAGAAGCATGATTGCCTCACGCTATGTTCCTTCTCCAGCTTGCTTTGGTTATTCAGGGTCTTTTTTGCAATTAAAAAGTGTCAGCTCTATGTAAAAAAAAATGGGAAAATTTAGAAATATAATTCTGGTGATAAAGAAAATTTGCAAAATGACAATAATGGTAGATATCATTTATATCAAGTTTTAAAATACATGCCTATGCAATAAAAGTATAAAATAGTTATCTGAGGAAGGAAGGCTGGAAAATGGATTGTAGAGATGGGGCTCTGGCTTCATCTAAAAAAGATTGTTCTTAAACAAAACAAAACAAAACAAAAAAACCACCACCAACAACAAAAACCCACTGTTCCTTTAAGCTAAAAGTGAGATTATAGATGAATAATATGAAATAATAACTATTGGTGGTGAGTAAATATGTATATTTGTGTGCTAGAACTATTTACTAGAAAAAATCAGTGCAATAAGAACCCCCAAATTCTAGTAAATATACATCCCTCACCCAAACTTAGGCAAACGGACATATCTAAAGAATAAATAGCATCCCACCCCATGGTTTACAATAGTACAATAGTTCTTCAATGCTTCTGCATACACCAGGGTGGAAGAGGTCAGGGAAGAGAGCAACAGTGCACTGGTTATGATACTTCATAGGCACCTTTGGCGGTATGCTTCATTCGCCTCCAGCCATAAACTCCTAGAGTTAGCAGGGCAACTAATCGAATCAATAACTTGCAAAGAACTTAAAAAAACAACAGTGCCTGGTTTTGTAAACACTCAAAAAATGTTGGTGGTGATTACTACTCTGTGAGCGAGGTCGTGGAAGAGACCAGCTCTAAAAATCACTAAGAACAATCAACAATCACAGTCTAGCTGAGAACTGAGGTTAGAAGACCATGGAGATAGAAGAATTCCATATTTACATATCATTCCATCTGAGTATCTCAGGCAGAGAATTCTGACGAACAGACCTGTGCCTCTATTATCTTGTACGTAAATAACTGAAAGGAATGGGAACAAAGGCTTTGGCCCCAAGGCAATGATTCAGAACCAGCAGAGGGGTGGATGTCACTTTCACAATTATGGTGCATATCATTCCTCCCCCAGCCAGGAAAGTGCAAGTATTGAAAGCCTTGAAAAATGGGGGAGAAAAAAAAAGTGTGAAGTTTGAAGCTTATTTTGGGGTTCAACTCAGAGTCCAACTTCTTTTTTTTAAGTAGGCAAATAATATTGAAAAATAACACTTAAATCTGTGCTTCAGAAAATTAATCCCATAAAAATAATGCCATGACTGACTTTCCAGGGTTGTGAGGTTTATGGTAGTATAAACATAAAGCCACAGGCCCAGAGTCTGGCACCACTGTAGGTAATATTAGTTCCCTCTGCTAAAATTCGGCTTTCACAATATTTAATGCCTCATTGTTTAATATCTTCCATTATTATAACTCAGCCATTTTTGTAAGAATCACTTATCAATCACAATCAACTTAAAATATATTTGTAAATCAGTGCAGTTATACATTTTTGTGACACCATCTAGGAACTCCACGTGTATTACTAAACATTTACTATGACCACCTTGTCCAGTTCAAATCATTCAATACATGCACATAGAGGCAAGTCAATTATATTAACTGGAAGTTTTAAGAAAATCCAAAGATCTACAAATGGTCAATAAGGCTATGAAAAGATGCTCAACATCCCCAGTCACTAGGGAAATGCAAATTAGAACAAAAATTAGATATCACCTCACACCTGGTAGAATGTTATTTATCAAAAAGACTAGAGATGGCAAATGTTGCCAAAGATGTAAAGAAAAGGGAACCCTTGTGCACTGTTGGTAGAAATGTAAATTGATACAGTAAATATGGAAAACAGTATGGAGTCCCCTAAAAGAATTAAAAATAGAACTACCATATGACCCAGCAATCCCATTTCTGAGTATGGTACCCAAAGGAAATGAAATCACTATTTTGAGGAGATATCTACACTCCCGTGTTCATTGCTACATAATTCACAACAGACAAGACACAGAAATAACCTAAGTATTGGTCTATGAATGAATAGATAAAGAAGATGATGTGGGTGGAAGAAAGATAGACCTATCTTTATATATCTCTATTATTCATCAATAAAAAAGAAGAAAATCTTGCCATTTGTGATGATATGAATGGACCTCGAGGGCATTATGCTAAGTGTAATAAGTCAGAGAAAGACAACTACCACATGATATCACATACAGATGGAATCTAAAAAAGCCAGACTCCTAGCAACAGTCGAATGGTTATTAACCGGGAGCTTGGGGATGGGGGGAAATGGGGAGATGTTGTTCCAAGGGTATGGACTTTCAGCCATGAGATGGAAAATTCCAGGAATCTGAGGCACAGTGTGGTGACTACAGGTGACAATACGGTATACTTGAAAGTTGCTAGGGGAGTAGATCTTTACTGTTCTCATGATAACCGCAGCAGTTAATTAAAGTGAAGGATGTGTTAACTACTTCTTGTGATACACATGTCACATCATATGCATGTATCAAGTCATCACACTGTATTCTTTAAATTACATAGCATTATGTTCATTATATCTCAAAGCTGGAATAAAAAAAGGAATGAACCTGTATAGTAACTTAGCCAAGTAGTATCACTTGCCTTCTCCTTCCTCTTTTTACCTCTTCTCAGCGACCCCTGGTTACGGTTCAGGTGTAAAGTCACAGAACATGGCTTTAAAATTGTGAACTTTAATAGGAATTTCAAACATATAAAGAGTTATGCTTTATAGCTTTAAAAGAAGGCATTTTTATTTATTTTTTTATTTTTTTAATTAATTTTTTATTTTTTATAAACATATATTTTTATCCCCAGGGGTACAGGTCTGTGAATCTTAGCGAAATAAGTCAAGCAGAGAAAGACAACTATCATATGATCTCCCTGATATGAGGAAGTGGTGATGCAACATGGGGGCTTAAGTGGGTAGGAGAAGAATAAAAGAAGGCATTTTAAATATAGTTTTTATTTAAAAAAAAAAACCGTGAGGAATCTGAAGAGCGCGGAACAAGTGTAGCAGCCTAATCACATTTATTTTTCTTTAATTTGAAGCTTTGAACTGTTACTTAAACTTCTGTTAAAAATAAATGGATACTGTAGGTAAATGTATACACAACACAGTGTTCTCAGGTGAACCTGTGTTCTGACGAATAATGATTAATTAGTTAATGGCTGTGGCTAATTTTAAGTTTAAAGTACAAAGTACGGTTTTTGTAAAATACTATACCTGTTCACTGGTAAACAGAAAATTATAAAATCTAAAATGTGAAAGGAACTTTAAAATACCCCTAGTCCCACGTCCTTGGCAACAGGAAATGCATCCCTCAGTAAGTGACAGTTCTTGTCATGGCACTTGGCACCTACTTGGTACTGAGTATTAATTCTCTAGTATCTCTTGGCTATGCCAATTAAACTATGTCTACATTGATTTAGTATAATTTTCAAAAAGGACCTGCAGAGAATTGGATCTGGTGATCCAATTGGTGAACTTATGCCAATTGGTGGAAACTTCTGTGTCCCTTTCTAAGAATGTATCACCCAGGGGTGCCGGGTGGCTCAGTGGGTTAAAGCCTCTGCTTTCGGCTCAGGTCATGATCTCAGGGTCCTGGGATCAAGTCCTGCATCAGGCTCTCTGCTCAGTGGGGAGCCTGCTTCCTCCTCTCTCTCTGTCTGCTTCTCTGCCTACTTGTGATCTCTGTCAAATAAATAAATAAAAATCTTCAAAAAAAAAAAAAAAGAATGTATTACCTGGATGTTTTATAATTCTTTCCAAAATGCATCGAGTCCTGATCATCAAAACAAACCAGGAAGTCTTTAGTTTTTCAGTCAATTTCTCCTCTTTCACATGATGATTAAAAATCCCTTTAAGTTAAAAAAAAAAAAAAAAAAAGTTAAACCCTTCCTTGGCACCCTGCCTTCAACCAGCCATTATTTTAACTTTCTTCAATTCACACTTAAACCTCCTCAACAAGTTGTTCATCCTAGACCTCCAGTTTTTCATCAACTCCCATATCGTGTGCCCACAAAGACCATCCTTAACACAGTCAGTTGTGGAAGTGATCACTCTGACATAAGCACATTTTACCTTTTTTCTCTCCTTTGTAATATTCCTCTTAAAGCAAGAAACAAATGGTGTTTTTTTTTTATTAACCTGCCTTGTAAACTACCTTTCTTACATTATAAAGCATTTTTTTAACATGAATGTCTATATTTTTTTAGCAGTGTCTTTCACTCACATTCAATGCTGTCTTGCACATCGCATAGCCCCTTTCTGAGCTCTCAGACACCCACACACATGTATTACCATTTTCCTGGACATGGACCTCTGTAGCCCAGTTAATTGGTTTCTGGTTTTTAGTTATAAGTAATTATGAGGAGTTTTCTTCAGCAAAGATTCCCTAGGGCTGATAATAATAGTCTTATGGCCCTAATTTAATACTTTTCTGATAAATCTAATAAATATTCTTGTTGAGGTAAAAGGTATTTGGGATTATTATTCTTGCTTTTAGAATCTTCAAACTAGGAGAAAAGATTAACCAGCCACAAAGTCGTAACATATATGAAGTGTGATCTTATTCCTTAGCATGTAGGCAGGATTCAAAGGTTTATAAAAAATTTTTTTTTAATTTTTTGTCTTAATATCTAACTTAAGATGGCAAATAATGCATTTATTAGTTCTTAACAATACTGCATTAAAATAACAAGATATATACAAATAAAATGAATCCATAATTGTGCTCCAAAGTTGGGACAGGTCCCATTGTCAAATGAAATATGAAATGATAGAGAATTTCTTGAAAATAGAAAGAAAAGGAGACCAAACACATATCTGAACACCTTGAAATCCTACTCAAGCTAAAGGTGAGACCATCAAAAACGAATTGGTTGTTTTTGAGAAGAACTTCATAGTCATTTAAAGATGAGAGGAAAGAGAGCAAAGGAGAACTCAACCATGGTGTAGTCAGCAGAGAAATTAGAGAGATGAAAACAGTTGTAGAAATGCTTTATTCTCAGAATGCACCCTCCCTCTGATATGTTTGTCCCCAAGATAAAGCACAAATACAGCAAACCAATTAAATCATAAGCTGATATAGTACCCTGAGACCCCTAAGGATGTTAGGAGTTAGGCAGACCCACACATAGAGAAGACAATCTACTCACAGTTGTATTAACCCAACTGACTTAAGTGCATGTTGATCTCACCTTGTGGTTTGATAGTCTAGCTCTTTCATGGATTCCATGAGCTATCCATGTTTGTGTTTCGGAGTTGTTTTCCATTTGGATTTTTGAGAACAGATGCTCAGGGATAGGTGAGTATATGAAACTGGTTATTGGGTTGACATAAGGCAGAAATGGTGAGACAACATCTTCTGCCAACTCAGATTCCCAGATGGGAAATTAGCAGCAGAGGCAATAGGAAAATGTTTTAACTGGTCATACAATTAGCTGGATCCATAGACACACTGAGGAAGATGTGTAGGGAATATATAGAAATGAATTCTATGAAATGCTGAACTTCTGTTTTATTTTATGTCCCAACTAAGTCTGTGAAGCCTATATTCATTGATCATATGAATATTATAAGGCATTTATCAGAAATAGTGAGATCCCAACAATTGGAAGAAGACTCTCTGAAAGAATCCATAGAACTTACCAAGCCAAGGAATAACCCAACCATGTTGAAACATCACCTTTTTTTAGTGGAATAGAGTTAATAATTGTTCCCATATGCTACCACTCATTGTTTTTTTTACAAAGTAATTATAATCAGAACACAATATGGCCTGAAAAGTTAGATGAAGACATGAGTGAAGAAGAAAAGTGTGCATTTAGAATAACCTAAAGGAATTTTTCAATATATTCTCTCAGCAATTTGGGTTAAATATATAGACATGGATTTTCTGGGTAAAAATAAAACAGGACAAAATAATTTGGGATTGGAATAAATTGATGTATGTGCTCTCACCAGAGGTTCTGCATTTCATATGCTTTTTTTTTTTTTTTTTTTTTTTTTTTTGAGCATTTGTCAGTGATTAAAACAGTTTCTGGATTTGCAACACAACTGTAACCAAACAATGACTGGTAATCCTTTGAGTGACACAAAACAAGGGGGCCAAGGATTACAGGCAATAGAAATGCTAGATTAGATCTCAGAATATTCAACGTGCCACCTTGTCTCAAATCTCCTTTTGGTTTGATCAAATGAAACAATCTACCACAATCTTTGAAATCCTGGTTTCTGTAGGCCAAAAGTGTTATGAAAGTTTTATGATTTCCGATCTCCAGTTGAGTTAAGTGAGTCTGGGATTCTGTCCTCAAGGGTAACAGTGAAATGCCATTAACAAAGTGGGCACAGTCATTGTAAAAGCAGCAGTATGGATGTGATAATCTGGGCTCAGGGATTGGTCTGGTGTCAAGAGATCTCTCTTGTTAACCAACCAAGGATTCACCAGGAGCACAGTCAATACTTCACGTATCCAGAGAACAAAGGGCCAATTTGAGTTACATGAGCCAAACCCTTCCTTCTAACTTCCAGTCCTGAGTTAAGGTGTATCTCACAGCCTTTTAAACTTCCCTATGGCCATTGGCTTGGTTCACTCTTTGCTGAAAAGGAAACTTTTGAATCCTAGAAATGGCAGCACACTAACTGAGACTCAAAATACCATAGCGATGTATCCATCAGAATGGGAGTTAAGAAGGACTTGGTAATAAAGCTCTCACTTGCACTCCTTTTATGATAGAGCCAGGAACTCCAGCTGTCACTCCGGGCCACTTCATCAGTTCCTGTAGATATGGTAGTAAGAATGAGCCTTGGCAACTGACAAAAACCTAGCTCTGTGAACTTAACATAGAGGCTAATATGCAATTATGGCAAGTGGAAGTCATTGGATTTTCTTCCTTACAGAAAAAAATAAATAAAAAAAAGTATTTCAACCTTGATGCAATTGCAAAGATATTGTAGAAGAGTTGAATGATACATAGGTGACAGTTCTAAATTCTCATTTATTTTCTGTTTTCTAGTACATGTGATAGTTCTTCAAAATAGTGGGATTATGGAGGACTTAATAAGATGGTGGCTTTAGCGGAAATGAGTGTTCCATATATGATTGCCCTGATGGAGCAAATTAAGAATGCCCTTAGAACTTAATCTAAAATTATTGATCTGGCACATAAACGTTTTCCTAATTTTAATTTTCATCCAATCATATCCTATTTCAATGGATCAGTACTATTGATACGATGACATAGGAATGTATAAGTTGTCTTCTTTTTCTATCACCTAGACAACAGGGACTTTGACACTACCATCAACCCCAAGAAGGCATTCCCCCCATTATATTAAAACTATCAGCTAGAGAGCAGAAAGTAGCAGATACTCTAGATATCTTAGATACATATAGCCTATAATTAAAATGTATGTTCTTGGAAAACATACCACCTCTTGGAATTTCCTGCAAATCTACTCTTTTTAAACATGTTAGAGTATGTATTTAAAAGTGAAGGATATATCCCTCAAAAGACAGTGTATCTTGAACGTTCTTTAAGAAGAAAGTGGAGTACCGACATGGAACTCTGGATTTTGGAGGTGGCAAAGACCAGTGATTTCAACATGCATGTTTTTCTCTCTTTTTTTGCCCATCTACCCTGATAAATTTGAATACTTTCATCATGAGTTTTAAAATCTGCAAATGATACAATTCCTAGTGAGTTGTAAATATTGGCATTTCAAAAACAAAAGTGTTATATGCTTCTTTAAAAATGTAGTCCGTGGAATCAAAATACCATAGTAACTCAATACCCACCATCAACAATTTATAAAAACATATTAAAAAGGTTTCCTTGGGGGGAGGAGTCAAGATGGCGGAGAAGTAGCAGGCTGAGACTGCTTCAGCTAGCCGGAGATCAGCTAGATAACTTATCTAAAGATTGCAAACACCTGAAAATCCATCAGCAGATTGAAGACAAGAAGAACAGCAATTCTAGAAACAGAAAAACAACCACTTTCTGAAAGGTAGGACCGGCGGAGAAGTGAATCCAAAGTGACGGGAAGACAGACCCCGGGCGGGGGGGAGGGGGGGGCGGCTCCCGGCAAGCGGCGGAGCAACGGCGCACAAAATCAGGACTTTTAAAAGTCTGTTCCGCTGAGGGACATCGCTCCAGAGGCTAAACCGGAGCGAAGCCGACGCGGGGTCAGCGTGGCCTCAGGTCCCGCAGGGTCACAGAAGGATTGGGGGTGTCTGAGTGTTGCAGAGCTTGCGGGTATTGGAACGGGAAAGCTGGCTACAGAGACAGAGCCGACAGTAAGCTCGCAGCTCCGTGTTACCTTGAACCGGTCACAGGCTCCGTGAGCTCCGAGCGTGGATGGAGGTCAGGCAGACGGGAGTAACTGGGCGCTGTTCTCTGAGGGCGCACTGAGGAGTGGGGCCCTGGGCTCTCGGCTCCTCCGGGCCAGAGACCAGGAGGCCGCCATTTGTATTCCCGTCCTCTGGAACTCTACGGAAAGTACTCAGGGAACAAAAGCTCCTGAAAGCAAACCCGAGCGGATTACTCACCCCGGCCCCGGGTAAGGGCGGTGTAATTCCGCCTGGGGAAAAGACACTTGAGAATCACTACAACAGGCCCCTCCCCCAGAAGATCAACAAGAAATCCAGCCGAGACCAAGTTCACCTACCAAGGAGTGCGGTTTCAATACCAGGGAGAGCAGCAGAATTCCAGAGGAGGATAAAGCCAAGCACGGAACTCATGGCTTTTTCCCTGTGATTTTTTTTTTTAGTCTTGCAGTTAATTTAATTTTTTTCTTTTTCATTTTTTGTTGTTTTTTTTTTCTCTCCTTTGGGTAAAAATTTTTTTTTTTTAACTGTTACCTTTTTCTTTTTTAACGATTTTTTACTAGTTTATCTAATATATATATTTTTTCTTTTTTACATTTTTCTTAGGTGTTTTCTTTTTTTTAATTCTTTTCTTTTTGTTTTCTTTTTTCTTTTTTTTTCTTTCTTTCTTCCTTTTTGAACCTCTTTTTATCCCCTTTCTCCCCCCTCACAATTTTGGATCTCTTCTAATTTGGTTAAAGCATATTTTCCTGGGGTTGTTGCCAACATTTTAGTATTTTACTTGCCCCTTCATATACCCTAATCTGGACAAAATGACAAGACGGAAAAATTCAACACAAAAAAAAGAACAAGAGGCAGTACCGAAGGCTAGGGACCCAATCAATACAGACATTGGTAATATGTCAGATCTAAAGTTCAAAATGACAATTCTCAAGGTTCTAGCCAGGCTCGAAAAAGGCATGGAAGATATTAGAGAAACCCTCTCGAGAGATATAAAAGCCCTTTCTGGAGAAAGAAAAGAACTAAAATCTAACCAAGTTGAAATCAAAAAAGCTATTAATGAGGTGCAATCAAAAATGGAGGCTCTCACTGCTAGGATAAATGAGGCAGAAGAAAGAATTAGTGATATAGAAGACCAAATGACAGAGAATAAAGAAGTTGAGCAAAAGAGGGACAAACAGCTACTGGACCACGAGGGGAGAATTCGAGAGATAAGTGACACCATAAGACGAAACAACATTAGAATAATTGGGATTCCAGAAGAAGAAGAAAGAGAGAGGGGAGCAGAAGGTATACTGGAGAAAATTATTGGGGAGAATTTCCCCAATATGGCAAAGGGAACGAGTATCAAAATTCAGGAGGTTCAGAGAACGCCCCTCAAAATCAATAAGAATAGGCCCACACCCCGTCACCTAATAGTAAAATTTACAAGTCTCAGTGACAAAGAGAAAATCCTGAAAGCAGCCCGGGAAAAGAAGTCTGTAACATACAATGGTAAAAATATTAGATTGGCAGCTGACTTATCCACAGAGACCTGGCAGGCCAGAAAGAGCTGGCATGATATTTTCAGAGCACTAAACGAGAAAAACATGCAGCCAAGAATACTATATCCAGCTAGGCTATCATTGAAAATAGAAGGAGAGATTAAAAGCTTCCAGGACAAACAAAAACTGAAAGAATTTGCAAACACCAAACCAGCTCTACAGGAAATATAGAAAGGGGTCCTCTAAGCAAAGAGAGAGCCTACAAGTGGTAGATCAGAAAGGAACAGAGACCATATACAGTAACAGTCACCTTACAGGCAATACAATGGCACTAAATTCATATCTCTCAATAGTTACCCTGAATGTGAATGGGCTAAATGCCCCTGTCAAAAGACACAGGGTATCAGAATGGATAAAAAAACAAAATCCATCTATATGTTGCCTCCAAGAAACTCATTTTAAGCCCGAAGACACCTCCAGATTTAAAGTGAAGGGGTGGAAAAGAATTTACCATGCTAATGGACATCAGAAAAAAGCAGGAGTGGCAATCCTTATATCAGATCAATTAGATTTTAAGCCAAAGACTATAATAAGAGATGAGGAAGGACACTATATCATTCTCAAAGGGTCTGTCCAACAAGAAGATTTAACAATTTTAAATATCTATGCCCCCAACGTGGGAGCAGCCAACTATATATACCAATTAATAACAAAATCATAGAAACACATCAACAATAATACAATAATAGTAGGGGACTTTAACACTCCCCTCACTGAAATGGACAGATCATCCAAGCAAAAGATCAGCAAGGAAATAAAGGCCTTAAACGACACACTGAACCAGATGGACATCACAGATATATTCAGAATATTTCATCCCCAAGCAACAGAATACACATTCTTCTCTAGTGCACATGGAACATTCTCCAGAATAGATCACATCCTCGGTCCTAAATCAGGACTCAACCGGTATCAAAAGATTGGGATCATTCCCTGCATATTTTCCGACCACAATGCTCTAAAGCTAGAACTCAACCACAAAAGGAAGTTTGGAAAGAACCCAAATACATGGAGACTAAACAGCATCCTTCTAAAGAATGAATGGGTCAACCGGGAAATTAAAGAAGAATTGAAAAAAATCATGGAAACAAATGATAATGAAAATACAACGGTTCAAAATCTGTGGGACACAACAAAGGCAGTCCTGAGAGGAAAATATATAGTGGTACAAGCCTTTCTCAAAAAACAAGAAAGGTCTCAGGTACACAACCTAACCCTACACCTAAAGGAGCTAGAGAAAGAACAAGAAAGAAACCCTAAGCCCAGCAGGAGAAGAGAAATAATAAAGATCAGAGCAGAAATCAATGAAATAGAAACCAAAAAAAAACAATAGAACAAATCAACGAAAGTAGGAGCTGGTTCTTTGAAAGAATTAATAAAATTGATAAACCCCTGGCCCGACTTATCAAAAAGAAAAGAGAAAGGACCCAAATAAATAAAATCATGAATGAAAGAGGAGAGATCACAACTAACACCAAAGAAATACAAACTATTATAAGAACATACTATGAGCAACTCTACGGCAATAAATTTGACAATCTGGAAGAAATGGATGCATTCCTAGAAACATATAAACTACCACAACTGAACCAGGAAGAAATAGAAAGCCTGAACAGACCCATAACCAGTAGGAGATTGAAACAGTCATTAAAAATCTCCAAACAAACAAAAGCCCAGGGCCAGACAGCTTCCCGGGGGAATTCTACCAAACATTTAAAGAAGAACTAATTACTATTCTCCTGAAACTGTTCCAAAAAATTGAAATGGAAGGAAAACTTCCAAACTCATTTTATGAGGCCAGCATCACCTTGATCCCAAAACCAGACAAGGATCCCACCAAAAAAGAGAGCTATAGACCGATATCCTTGATGAACACAGATGCGAAAATACTCAACAAAATACTAGCCAATAGGATTCAACAGTACATTAAAAGGATTATTCACCACGACCAAGTGGGATTTATTCCAGGGCTGCAAGGTTGGTTCAACCTCCGCAAATCAGTCAATGTGATACAACACATCAATAAAAGAAAGAACAAGAACCATATAATACTCTCAATAGATGCTGAAAAAGCATTTGACAAAGTACAGCATCCCTTCCTGATCAAAACTCTTCAAAGTGTAGGGATAGAGGGCACATACCTCAATATCATCAAAGCCATCAATGAAAAACCCACCGCAAATATCATTCTCAATGGAGAATAACTGATAGCTTTTCCGCTAAGGTCAGGAACACGGCTGGGATATCCATTACCACCACTGCTATTCAACATTGTACTAGAGGTCCTAGCCTCAGCAATCAGACAACAAAAGGAAATTAAAGGCATCCAAATCGGCAAAGAAGAAGTCAAATTATCACTCTTCGCAGATGATATGATACTATATGTGGAAAACCCAAAAGACTCCACTCCAAAACTGCTAGAACTCATACAGGAATTCAGTAAAGTGTCAGGATATAAAATCAATGCACAGAAATCGGTGGCATTTCTCTACACCAACAGCAAGACAGAAAAAAGAGAAATTAAGGAGTCAATCCCATTTACAATTGCATCCAAAACCATAAGATACCTAGGAATAAACCTAACCAAAGAGACACAGAATCTATACTCAGAAAACTATAAAGTACTCATGAAAGAAATTGAGGAAGACACAAAGAAATGGAAAAATGTTCCATGCTCCTGGATTGGAAGAATAAATATTGTGAAAATGTCTATGCTACCTAAAGCAATCTACACATTTAAAGCAATTCCTATCAAAGTACCATCCATCTCTTTCAAAGAAATGGAACAAATAATTCTAAAATTTATATGGAACCAGAAAAGACCTCGAATAGCCAAAGGGATATTGAAAAAGAAAGCCAACGTTGGTGGCATCACAATTCCGGACTTCAAGCTCTATTACAAAGCTGTCATCATCAAGACAGCATGGTACTGGCACAAAAACAGACACATAGATCAATGGAACAGAATAGAGAGCCCAGAAATAGACCCTCAAATCTATGGTCAACTAATCTTCGACAAAGCAGGAAAGAATGTCCAATGGAAAAAAGACAGCCTCTTCAATAAATGGTGCTGGGAAAATTGGACAGCCACATGCAGAAAAATGAAATTGGACCATTTCCTTACACCACACACAAAAATAGACTCAAAATGGATGAAGGACCTCAATGTGCGAAAGGAATCCATCAAAATCCTTGAGGAGAACACAGGCAGCAACCTCTTCGACCTCTGCCTCAGCAACATCTTCCTTGGAACAACGCAAAAGGCAAGGGAAGCAAGGGAAAAAATGAACTATTGGGATTTCATCAAGATCAAAAGCTTTTGCACAGCAAAGGAAACAGTTAACAAAATCAAAAGACAACTGACAGAATGGGAGAAGATATTTGCAAACGACATATCAGATAAAGGACTAGTGTCCAGAATCTATAAAGAACTTAGCAAACTCAACACCCAGAGAACAAATAATCCAATCAAGAAATGGGCAGAGGACATGAGCAGACATTTCTGCAAAGAAGACATCCAGATGGCCAACAGACACATGAAAAAGTGCTCCATATCACTCGGCATCAGGGAAATACAAATCAAAACCACAATGAGATATCACCTCACACCAGTCAGAATGGCTAAAATCAACAAGTCAGGAAATGACAGATGCTGGCGAGGATGCGGAGAAAGGGGAACCCTCCTACACTGTTGGTGGGAATGCAAGCTGGTGCAACCTCTCTGGAAAACAGCATGGAGGTTCCTCAAAATGTTGAAAATAGAACTGCCCTATGACCCAGCAATTGCACTACTGGGTATTTACCCTAAAGATACAAACGTAGTGATCCAAAGGGGCACGTGTACTCGAATGTTTATAGCAGCAATGTCCACAATAGCCAAACTATGGAAAGAACCTAGATGTCCATCAACAGATGAATGGATCAAGAAGATGTGGTATATATACACAATGGAATACTATGCAGCCATCAAAAGAAATGAAATCTTGCCATTTGCGACAACATGGATGGAACTAGAGCGAATCATGCTTAGTGAAATAAGTCAAGCAGAGAAAGACAACTATCATATGATCTCCCTGATATGAGGAAGTGGTGATGCAACATGGGGGCTTAAGTGGGTATGAGAAGAATCAATGAAACAAGATGGGATTGGGAGGGAGACAAACCATAAGTGACTCTTAATCTGACAAAACAAACTGAGGGTTGCTGGGGGGAGGGGGTTTGGGAGAAGGGAGTGGGATTATGGACATTGGGGAGGGTATGTGCTTTGGTGAGTGCTGTGAAGTGTATAAACCTGGTGATTCACAGACCTGTACCCCTGGGGATAAAAATATATGTTTATAAAAAATAAAAAATTAATAAAAAAAATAAAGGAAAAAAAAAAAGGTTTCCTTTAGCACCCATAAATTTTACATCTCTTCTTATCCTCTTGAACTTGTGTTTGCATTCTGCTTTTCTTACAGAATTACATCCTGATATATCATCTTTTATGACTGAATTGATCACACTCTCATATGCTTTTCTGCTACAAAAATATCTTAGTAAATTTTTAAAATTCCCTGTTATCATAAGACTCTGAGCATTAAATAATTCCTTCTATATCAAGTCTTAACAATTGTAATTAACAAACAATTGAAGAAAATGACACAAACATATTAGGGACTTTGACAAATTACTAAACAAGTATTACAAATTTTTTTTTAGGAAGTAATCTCAATAAAATAAACTTCCCCCAAACAAAAACACCAAATAATGATGTATTATCAAAAGTTATTCTTAATTATACATCAGTAGGCAACACAATTGTGTCCTCCTTCAATTTTGTTAACTCCAAAGCATTGGAAATTCCATTGCTTATAAAAGGATATAGTTTAAAAACAAACAAGCAAACAAATAAACCCATCGCAGTAACACATTTCCTGACGTTTAGAGAAAAATATAAAGAATTTAAAGCGGTAAAGTGACTGTTGATTATACCTTTGACTTTTTCACCTAGAGACCCCTTATTTTAACCCAATATAGTTAGAAAATTTTTGTGGTTATTAATTTCAAAATGCTTTCCAATAAAATATTTTTGATAAGCTGCTTTATCCAGTGCATTAAATATATTTTCATTAAAACTTTGGAAGTACAATCTTAGTTTACTCTGTATATGGAAAAAAAGTCCATATAAAACATATATTTAATTGCTTCTCACATGTCTTAACCTATAGGTTGATAGAGTTCTAATTAGTTGAGCAGCCATCCTGACTTATTGGTGGCTACATGGTACTAAACACTTAACCTCATTTAACCTAATTATCAGGGCTAATAGACCCTATCAGACATTCTCAAACCAGTATGTACCAGGTAACATCAGGTTACTTCAGAATTCTGAACCTGAGGGAGGGGAAAGGAGGAAGAAAAAGGAAGGAAGGACAGACAGGAGAGGGGAGAAGGGGAAGAGGAGAAACATTCTGGGAAGTGTCCATAAGCTTCACAAAATTGCCCGAAGTCCACAGCAGGAAAAAGGTCAAGACTACCTTTATCTGGCATGTTCCAGACAGAGGCTACTCCACTGGCCATGTCCTGGACAGAAGACCGTAAGACACAGAGCAGTGACTGACGTTGGTGGACACTGGGAGGGGCCAAGAGGTCTCCAGTTGTCATTGAGATGGACATTGTCCTCAGGGCCTAATCTATACTCCCTCCTCATCTGTTGTGTGGATTCTTGGATGCCCATTCAAATTTTTCATGCCCCAAACAGTTTTGAAGTAAACAGAACATTCCCCCTGGAAAAGATTTCGTTTTTGACCTTGCTCTGGGGAAAGCAAGACGTGAGGTTGTTTAGTTAAAAACTCAATTCTCTTATCCCCCCTCTCCATATGTGAATTCAGATAATACCAAACCATGCAAAAAGATCCCACTTATGATGCTGCCCTTGTATTTTAGCAGAAATAAACACAGGGAAAACTTCTTCAAGTTTCTGATGCCTAGATTTAAAAAAAAAAAAAAAGTCCCACATACCAATATTTGAAATTGCCCCTTTGTTTAGTGCCCCTCATATAATGAACCATGGTAAGCTTTGGCATGACTGAGAGGTATGCCTTTATTTTGTAATGCGGAAGAAAGGTTCTCATGAATATGAAAGGGAAGGTGGAAAAGAAGAGCCTGCTTGATGACTCAACAGGAGATGTATTTTCAGGTGGATTCATATTTTTGAGAGTCCTTTGGATTTGAGGATATACAAATTCCCTTACTTTTTTCTTTGTCTACATACCCTTTGTTAAGACATCAGCCTAGTGCTGGAGACCTGTGACCCATTAACCTCTGTCAGTTTTAAGGGTTCAAAACAAGTGACCCCTTTCTAGAGGTTTGCAGCCATAATCTTAGTGGCTTTCACACTCTGCACATATATCCCATTAGACCTGATGATGTTTAAAATTTCTCCAGTAGCCTAGAATAAAACATGGAGCCCGTAGCAAGTCCAGTCAAGAACATGGAATTGATATCACCTAAGATTTTGCATCAAGGTCATGTCCTATAAGCAATTAATTTTTTTTCCTCTATTGTGTCTCTACCATTTTGTCTGTCTTTACTCTTTCCTAGCCCAAACAAGCATTCCGTCCCATCCAGACTTAGAGCAGTCTCTTGACAGTGATTCCATTCCTATCTTCTTAATCTGTTCTCAGACCAGGAGATTTTGGTGTGTAGTTTTGTTTTGTTGTTTTTGGAATCTTGATCAAGTCACATCAACTCCTTTCTTAGAAACTTCCAATGCTTCTTCATTAAACTTAAACTACAAACAAACCTCTTAGTTACGCTTCCAAGTTCTGACCTGATCTGTCTTCTGCCCACATCTCTATTCTAATATCAGAGTGTTCTCACTCTAGATACCTTATCTACATGAACTTCTTTCTCTCCCTCAAATACTTCATATCATTTGGAGTACTTGTTGGGTCATGTGCACAATCTAGGTGTTCCCTTCTTCTTCCCTACTTTTCATTCACTGTTATCCAATTTGGTTTTTATTTATCAGAGTGATATTATGCATGTGTGTGTTTCATTCATTTTCCTTATCTATTCTCCTTAGAATTCAGTAGTACATTTTGTCTTTTCTTGCTCACTGATGTGTCCCCAATACGTAGAACCTGGAATATACTTGGGTGTCCAATAAATGTTTTAGCGATAAAGTTGAAAAATTAATGCATATGCTTACCTCTATATTGTTATAGTCTATATTCCACTGGATTAGGGTGGAAGAGATTTGGTCTAGTCTTTATCTCAGTCCTTAGCATCAGAGCATTGTCTGTAACTATCCAAAGAATAAATAAATGGGGATAATAATCCAAACACCTAAAAATGATTAAAGGCAAGACCGTATCCTAAATGAATTATCTTATTTAATCCTCATCACCTTTAAAATAGGTCCAGTTAATGTCCCCATGAATAGGTGAAGAAATAAAACAGACCATGATTAGTGTCAGAACAGCAATTTGAATTTAGGACTATCTTATTCCATAGTCCAGTCTTTAGCCACTTTCTAGCATAATAAAAAGTTGTAGGGATTGAGGCAGGTGTATACCCATGTATTGCCCTCCACTGACAATAAACCAAGATTCAAGGAGCCTATAGAAGTAGAGTCACATCATTAATGATATAGCTAGATTCTCAGTAATGTCCAAAATCCAAGGCATCTCAATCTTGTTAAAGTTGGATTGGAGAAGGTAGCTTTCTTTTGTGATACTAGCAAAGGACTTTATATCACTCTTCATCTAGATCTTAAAACTCACCTATGTGAGGAGTTGGGTCTGCAAAGTAGACTTCCCACATCATTTCCAGTTAGCAAACTGACGAGCCATAGTTTCACTCTGACCATTCCAACAGGACAGAAGATGTAAGAGGAAAAGGCTGTCAATACTGCCATTTTTGGCATAGTATCCACACCTCACCAATAAGATGAAGTGAGTCCTTAATCTTTTGTCAGGGGATGTGAAAGAAGTTCAGAGAAGAGGTAAAATGATAAATCCAGTACTTTTTGAGTGGGGTAAGATGGTAAGAATGATACAAAGAAAAGGGCATCCTTATAAAACCAACTCCTGGGATGGCTGGGTGGCTCAGTCAGTTAAGTGTCTGCCTTTGGCTCAGGTCATGCTATCAGCGTCCTGAGATTGAGTCCCACATCAGGGTCCTTGCTTAGCAGGAAACCTGCTTCTGCCTCTGCCTGTTGATCTCCATGCTTGTGCTTGCTCTCTTTTGTTCTCTCTCTCTCTCTCTGACAAATAAATAAAATCTTAAATATATATATATATATATATATATATATGTACATATATACATATGTACATATAATAAAACCAACTCTTACCCCACTAGGGACAAAAGCAACAAATCTTTAATTTCATTTAGGTGTTTATGAGAGAGACACTTACAGGTAGTTTAACTTATGAAGGAAAAGCAAAATATAAAATACAAGCAAAATATATTATCAAAGATTATGTCCAAGTTGTTAGAAATAATTTTAGAAATTGATAGAAAATTACCTTTCTGGGTATGGAATTGCCTTCTAACATGTAAACCTGTTGTTCAGTTTTGACCTATTTCTGTAGATGTTTTCAGAAATGCAATCACCAAATTAAAGATTTCACTGGAAAGGCCATGGTCTTTGCCTTTTCAGCTTTCACAGAAGAAAGATTCATAAAAGAATGTGAATGATACAAAAGAACATAGCCGAAGTGAGTAATAAGGCTTGCTACAAAACCAGGGTGGAGTGTCGGGGGAGGGGAGGCTTGCACCAAGCTTTGGGGAACAGGTGGTATTTGATTAGGCAGAGCATCATAGACAAGGGGACACATGAGCATGGGAAAGGAAAGTACAAAGCATGTCACAGGAGCAACACGTGGCTGGTGTTCTTGGAGTACAAGAAAAGGTAGAGGAGCTGATATTTGGCCAAGATGCAGGGGGATCAAATGTGTGCACTCCCGATCAGACGGAAGATGGTTAATATTATGACATATTATGAAATGAATGACTTCATAGGGCAGAATGCAAGTGCTTTTGTCTGAGTCAAAACACACACACACACACACGCTGACATACACCCCAAATGATGAGGGTCTGTGCTTGGGAATAGTGGGAAGGTGGGAACAGAACTAATCGACTATTATGTATTTATTTGGAGGGGAGTATAACCTTTAAGTAAAACGATGGCAACCTTACATGTAAAACTTCAGTCCTTTCTTCCCCTCTCCAGTTCCATTTGCTTTCTTTGTTTATAATAGGCAACTGTATCATGAACTCACTGTAGAGCCAGCCAGTAATTTTATATTATCTCTGGAGAGATTCGTATCCACTTCTGCTATAAATTATTTTAGAATTGTGAAATTTTTGTAAACACTGTTGTCTATGCCTGACGCTCATTATTCAGTGGGGTTTTTGTGAGCCGAACTCCGGAGAGGAGAGCATTTCTGTCAGCCAATCAATACATAACCTTGTTTTATGTGTGTTTCTGTTCAAAGGTACTTTGTTTAATATATATGGTTAATTCATTAATATTGAACTCCTAGTCAACAGTGCCATTACTCATGCCTGAACAGAATTTATCTAACATGTAGTTTTTCCATGAGGCATAACCTAGCCTTCTTATTCTTAGGAACATCAGATAGCCGTTAGTACTGCACTTGGGGACCCTATAAAGTATAAAACCACCAGGAAAAAGCACATAGATCTAAAAATATGGGACCAAATATGCTGGAAGAAAGATACACTTACGTACAGGATGGGACTGAACCAGAGCCCTGGTTGACCTCAGCTGAGAACATGTCAATTGGGAACTCAAATGATGCCCTCCACATGTTTGCAAATAACTGTGAAAGTTCCATGGGGATTGGTTTTTAGCTAGTAGGTGAATTAGTCCATACAGAATGTAGAATAACAAGGATTGAGGACTGACTTTCTCTCCCCTGCTCCTTCTCTTTCTCAAAACACACACACACGTGTATACATATATGTACACACACATTTATGTATACATATATGCATATATGTATATATACACAACAGCGTTGTGTATACATATATGACATGTATACATATATGCATGTCATATATGTTTTATATTATAATTGTACCTTTTTATTCAACATTTCATTTTTCAGATCTGTCTAGGGTGATGTTTATATACCTAGTCTTCACCAATGTAACCTTTCCCATAGTGATGGAATAAGCACTTTTACAGTGTATAAAACTCTCACAAACACATATTATCTCCCTGTAGCCCCATTTCACTAGAAACAAAGAATGGAATGAATATTTTTGTTATTTAAAAAAACTTTGAGTTACTATTAACCTTTCTACCTAAACCTAACTAAAGAGGTTAAACCCAAAGCTCTATAAAAGATTTTAAACTCCCTACCCTTTGTTAAATTCAACTACATATGTTAATAAATATTGCCTACAGCTTTTAGTAATTAAAGCATTTAAAGTTGCATGGGGCATATGTAACTTTGATGTGTATCAGATCTCCAAGACAAATAAAATAAAATGTCACTTTTATGGACTTTCTAGTCCAACACAGAAAAATGAACCAACATGTGTATAAGTCAATGAGTTTGGGTATGTAGTCAAAGGTCTATGATCGGGGGAGAGTCATCTGACAAAAATGTAAAGTCACTTAAATAAAAGATCAAAAGTCAGAAACATCTTAGGCGCTACTGCTTTAAAAATATGTAAGTGACTTCTCGGCATAATAGGGTTATATGAGACTGAGAGAACTTTGTGAACTCAATCATGGAGGTGAAAAACGTGGACCATAAAAGAGAACCTCAAATCATTTAGTATGGTCAGAGCATCGTTGATGAGGCAACGGTGTGGAGTGAGGACGTGAGAGAGGTAAAGGAAGGCCAGATACCAGAGCACATTTTCTGTGATGATAATTCATCCGGATTTTATTTTGTAGATAGACGCAAATCTATGACGTGTTCTCAAGCATGAAAACGGCTTCAGATTTGGGTATTAGGAAGATTATGTTGATGGCAGAAGAAATAGATTGGAGAAGGTGGTAAGGCGAGGAGTCAGAAATACCAGTTAGGAAGCGATTACAATAGCCCAGGCAAGGGAAAATGAAACCCTGAAATGAGGCAATATTCTCTCCTGATGGAAATGCATTCAGCCTAATAGCATCCTCAAAGACGGAAGAGTGTCAACTTTGTGTTATCAGTAGATCACTCATTTGTTGCTTTTGTAAGTGGTCTGGACCACTATTCTTTCAAAATTATATTTCTCTATTAAGCAGACGCTTATCCATCTCCACAGGTGGTAACTTGACATCTCTATGGGCCATGGCAAACATATCATCTCTAAGTGATCTTTCTTTTATTGCATCATTTAAAGATTGATTTGATCTTCATGCTCAACTGCCTTTGCCCTCTTCCTCTCAGGAAGAGTAAGCGTTATTATTATTATTATTATTATTATTATTATTTTGAGTAGGTGCTATTTTTTTTTCAGTTTCAGACTTAGTTTAATTTTTTTTAATTTAATTTTTTATTTTTTATAAGCATATTTTTTATCCCCAGGGGTACAGGTCTGTGAATCGCTAGGTTTACACACTTCACAGCACTCACCAAAGCACAGACCCTCCCCAATGTGGACATTGAGTAGGTGCTATTTTTTAATGCCCAGTCAACATCATTCAATTTAGAATTAACTCTTTTCACCATCAAACATAAAAAATAAAACTAAATATCAAAACAGAAGAAAACATATTTCCTTCTGAAATAACCACCAGTCAAACTCCGATGCTAATGCCAGTGATTCTGTTTCCTTTTTCTTTTTTGACATGTCTGAAACTATTATCAATTTGTTGGGGGGGGGGACATTATCTTCTAAGGGGTTTTAGCTTGACAATACTAAAAAGAATTTTCCAGATAATGTGAGACTGGGCTCAAGTCTTAGAGAATTGGAAAGTTGAGTTTGCTCAGATTTTCTACAGGTCCTTATCCATAGGGGATAAGACCCCTACTGGATGCACAAATAATATCAAACCCTGTATATATTATGTCATTTTCTATAATACATACCTTTGATAAGGTTTACTTGATAAAATAGGCAGAGTAAGAAATAAACAATAAGAATGAAATAGAACAATTATAACTATGCTGTAATGAAAAGTATATGAATGTGATCTCTCTCTCTCAAAATACTTTATTATATTATACTCCTCCTTCTTGTGCTGATGTGAGATGATAAAATGCTTACATGATGAGACAGAGTGAGGTATATGGGGTAGGTACGTGATGTAGCATTAGGTTTTATAGACCTTCAGACAACCCATCAGGAGATTTTCTGCTTCCAGACTATAGACGTGAAGCTTCCAAAAACCGTAGAAAGCAAAATAGATAAGGGGAGCCATTGTAAAAGAGAAAGCTTGTGTCACACGTTATTGACCTGGTCTGGTTCAAACCCCGGGAACTCTACATTAAGTATACGTCAAGAAAGTTACAAAAATAATAATTCTGGATAAAATTCAAAGTATCTATCACAGACCTGCATTTTTATATATATCTAAGGAGTCCAACAGTTGCATTATGGTATTATCTACTTTTACCACTGAAGTCTATCACATAGGTCTTTCTAACTGCTTCTTAGGCCATTTTTACTGCAGCTTTAATTATGGTCCTTTGCATACAAGAAATTCAGTTTATTTATAATCAGATCACATGCTAATCTAATAGTTTAGCATCCAAACTATGATCAGAGTCTAAACCCTATAATAGCCCAATGTAAAATTCCTTAATTGAATCACAAAGGGGAAAAGCTGTAAATCCTATAAATCAGCCTCAGGAATTTGACATGCTGAGAATGCTTTTCTGGAACTTTTAATTGCACGACACAGCAGGCATCATAAGTCTATAAAAAGGAATGCACGTCCTATAAGCAATCATGTTACATAATTTAAAATGCCATGCTAGTAATACGAGTTTCTGAGCACATCGCCCTTAGTAGTCAATACAAATCCTTCAGGCTTATACAAAGGTCTGTGTTAGCAAAAGGGCAAATGGTATATTCAAGATGGTAAAGTGTACTGGTGATAACTTCAGTAGTCTAAATTCAACAAAGAAGATGGTGTTTGAAGCAAGCCCTGGGTCTGAATCTCAGTTCTCATACTTCCTAGCATGTTGTTTTGCATGTCAAGAATTTTCTACCCTGTCCAGGCCGAACCAACCCTAGAATCTTTGCATAAGTAGTACATGAGATCTGGTAGAAAAGAGAAACGAGGAGAATTTTCTTACAGCTGTTTTTTTCAAGACCAACTTGTTTTAATTTATCTTGCAGGCTTATTTTAGATGACTTGATGGAAAATCTAAGGTGTTATATAGTCAAACCATTCAACCATTCCTTAGTTATAGGCCTCAGCTATAAAACGTTATCCCTTAAAGGTGGGAGGTGGTGCAAGTTACATTAGATAATATGCTCTGTGCCTGAAACAGAGTTCAACAGAGCTTATTCTCCTTCCCTTTCCTTCCCCTCCCTCTTCCCTCCTAGCCTTTAGTTCAGATCCCATGAGAGGCAATCCTACTAGTTCTGTTTTTTGCCCAAGAGCATAGTTCTTTGCCAGCCATGCATGTTGGAACTTATACCACCAGTCATCAAGGCAACAGATGACTGAGTGGTTGAATTTTTTTTTTTTTTTCCTCTGTTGGTATACCTACTCAAGATTGCCAGGCCTGAAGAGCAGTCTCTTAAATAAAGAACAGCACATTAGTCTCAAGGGGGGAGAAAGGCATATGAAGTTTTTTCTTGCTTCCTGAGCAATTTAGAAAATTGGAAAATTTAAACCCAGGGCAGAAATCCCAAGGAGATACTCCAATTTATTTATTTATTTTTTCATTCATTGGTATCCAATAAGCTAATAGCTTTATTCAAGGATTGGATCATACTGAAAATTGTTTTTGAAGATGCCCAACAATATGAACAAAAGTAGTTACTGAACAGGCCCCTTTTTGAAAATGTTTTTCCTTAAATGCTTCATGATTAAGCAAGCCTGGGCATTGCACTTTTTAATTTTTTTCTTAATTTTAATTCCAATGTAGTTAACATGCAGTGTTACATTAGTTAAACAATAATTGTGAATGCATGACTGATCTGGAAATTCCAACCCCCAACAATATGTTAAATTTAATGGGATTGATCAAAACCGGTTGGCAATTCCTTCAGAGATTATCGCAGTTATCACAGTTCTGATGTTATCTAAAAACTACACATAATTTAAGATTTCAGCTCAATCACATGATGCATGTATGGAGATACCATATAAATGCAAATTCTATATACAAAATATTCAAAAATACGTTTAATGAAACTCCCTGGTCCATCACCATATGGAATTAATGCCTTCCTGATTCTCCTAAACCATCCTTTTCTCCCTCATTCTCCTATTCTGTCCTACTTCATGCCCAGTTCCAAATCACTTCCCCTTAGATACTTAATCTATTAATACTCTCTTTTTTTTTTCCCCATGCTAGAAAGAATTTGTTTCTCCTGTGCTCTCACAGAGGTTTGTAATTACCACTTTTCACATCATTTTATAGTTCCTTACAGATCCTTATTTCCTTCAAGTTGTGTTCTCTTTAAAAGGGTCATCCATTCACTACGCATTCATTTAGTCCATTCTAAGGATGAAGATCTCTGGTAGGCATTGGTTCCTGACTTCAAGGATCTTAGAGCCTCATGGAAAAGAAAAATGTTAAAACAAATATCATGCAACTCGTTATAAAAGTACAATTCTAATGAGTGCCACTACCATAGAAAAATAGATCTTCTATGGATGTGTAAAGAAAGATAAATTTGACCTAGTTACAGGGATGAGGAAAGGCTTCTCTGAATAAGGGACAATTAGGTAGAGGTATAAAGGATGAATGGGCATTAAGTCGGTTAAGAGGGAGGGGAGGCCTGGACTGCTTCTGTCTCATTAAGCTCTGTTTATCATAAAAACACATATACATGCATATGTATACCTCCATGCACATGTATACACATACACTGTCACGGGGCTATATGTAATTATATTGCCTCAAATAGTCTGAAACACAGGGTTTGTAGCAGACACGTATGCCCTTGGCCCTGTGTTCATCTGCATCTTGCACCATGACCACTTTCTACCTCAAGAACACATAGCTCCTGTAGTCTCTAGGGTTTTCTCTGGCTCCCCAGGAGTTCACTATACCATAACAGAGCAAACTTGAAAATGCTGAATTGAATGCTGCTTCCAGAGGAAACCGTCAAATGAGTGACAGTTGTTGATGGATAAATGTGCTTTTTCCTGCTTCCTTAGTTCTTTGTGGGGCGATTCTGTAATGTGTCCTACCCAGTTCATGACATATTCCCCAGTGGAATGGAACCTGTCATGGAAACCTGCTCATTTGCAAAGCCCTTTACTGAGTTCTCTCCCTCTCTGGTCCCACTGTCCCCACATCCTCACTTGTGCACAAGTATTTCCTAGGGTGTGATATGGGGTGGACTCAAATCAAGAATGGATGATAACCATCATTCAAGACACTAAGGCAAATAAAAATGTCTGTAAAATAACACTGTGAAATTCTTACTGAGTACCCTGAGCTTTGACGTGACTGTAATCACAGCTGGTATTAATCAATGATTAATCTATGCATGAGAATTTATTTTTTTTCCTCTAAATCATTATCTACATTCCAGTTAGTTAACATGCAGTGTAATATTGGTTTCCAGTGCAGAATTTAGTGACTGATCACTTACACACAGCCCGTGGTGCTCCTCAGAAGTGGAGGGCTTATTTTCATTGGCATGTTTATCTGCACAATTGCCTTTCCCCTCACATTCTAGTCAGTGTTGTGTCTCTGTCCTGTGGCCAGCTCTGAGCCATCTAGATCCAGTGGCTTGCTTGACATGCATTGCCTGGGATCTTCTAATGTCGGGTAGGCAGAGCCTGGGTAGGAAGGGTGGGGTTTGGGAAGAATAGGTTGTAGGATGTAACAGTGTTTCTTAGGAGAGAGCTTTATTTTCTCTGAATGTTTTAGTGTCATCTCACTAATGAGATTTACTGCTAGTGGCTCTGGTCCCTTAGACTGTAATTCTGGCAGGGAAGGACTGGGACTGCTCTAGCAATGTAACAGGACTTTTTTGAGCAGAGAAAGGACAGAAGGCATAGAAGTCTGATAGGAAGTAATATCTCATCCTCCATGATGAGGATATGTTCAAACTGCTGAAGGGATATTGATAACTCTCCCTGCAAGATCTTGTTTGTTTGTTGCCTAAACAGGGCACTTTGCATATTTGCATTTTAGGAAGGTTATAGCTAGCAAGGTAAAGTAAGTAGATCCTCACTTTTTCAACATTTGTGAAGTCTTTGTCCTGTGCATAGACCCTTTCCCAAGCTATCTCATTTAATTTATACACCAACCATAAGATAGAGACATCCTCATCCCATATTACAGATGAAGAAGTCAATTTAGAAAAAAAGAAGTTGTCATAAGCCAGCGATAGCAATATCAGGAGGTCAATGTAAACTTGGGGCTCCTGCTAGCACTTCATGATTCAATAGATTTGAAGATGGGTGATATAATTAAAAACAAAACCAATAGCCAGCATGGTGTTATATTTCTCTAAGTCCAGTCTCTTGAAAAATTGTTTCTCTTCTTCATTATTTCCTTTATCTTCTGATGGAGATAATAGCTCTTAAAATGGCAACTTGCACAAGGATCTTGTAGTAAAACAAGTGAGATAATTTATTCTCCCATCTTCTTGATGTAGACCGTAGCAACATTGTTCTTACTAATGTAAAACCTACAATTTTGGTGACCATAGGCATAATGAAACCCAATCACAAAATTTAGCTGGTGGTTAGTCACAGAAAATGAGTGCCATTCAACCATACGTGGGTAATATCAGTTCTCAACATGCCATATAGATCTTCACCTAAATTACTGTAAACTTGTTCTCTCCCCTCCTCCTTTGCTCTCATGTAGACTCAGAAGGTTGAAAAGAGAGTAATCATGTCTAAGTATTTTAATATACTTAAATTCATAATTATATACTCAATGATAGTCACATCAAAAATAAACATCTTGTGTATAGAGGAGAGTGTAATATGCTCTGTAGAATTTCATGACAACAGAACCCTCAGATAACAGTATGTTATCTAGAATGGCATTGTGTTCTTATTCACTCAGATACTCCCACAAAATTTTCTAGAACTCAGATGTGATGTTTATTTTCCCATATTACTTGCTTTGAAATAGGCGGGATCTCTGAGTGTGTGAAGTCCAATCTTAGAGAATCCTTGTCTTCAGTTTCATTAATGTTAGAAATGTGCATTAAAGCTTCCTGGAAATCTATTTTTAAAGCCCACAATTCTTCTTTCATTTACAGAAACGGGTAACAAATTGCTTCAGGGAGGCCAAAATTAGAGGAGTTTTGCTTGCTATTAGAAGAGCCAGAGAAACTTACTAACATGTCTGGTTACCCTTTTCTTTCCATTACAAATAAGTAGACTGAAGATAAATAAGAGAAGAGTACATATAATGCGTCAACAAATTGAGGCCAGCAGTCAACAATCATCAGGCACAATTCTATTTAGGAAATTGCATCTCTTTATTTTAGGGTATCACATTTGGCAAGTGAAAGAGCTAATCCATATTAGGTCTCTTTGTGGAAAAGAATATTCTACCAAAAAAAAAAATTGGTTCCAGATGGCTAAGGATTTTTGATATGTCCTTGAAGGCTCATACCCATCGCTGTGTTAGAAGAACATGTTGGTTATTAGCATCTAAATTTTAAATAAATGTCTAAAGTAGGTTTGTGAGTGAGAAAGCCTAATGATACAACAAGGGACATTGTTTTAAATGTCAAGGAAATTTCTTATGCCAGTAGAATATTTAGTCCATTCAAAATTTGCTGGACAATCTTAGACGCTATAGTTTCACAAGCTTGTTCTTAAGGTCATATTTTCAAACTATCTCAGTTTAGTTGAAATTTCTAGGCCATTCTCAGGACTTGTAGTTCGTAAATGACATAATAACACAGTACACTAGAAAGAATCTTTTGTTATATAGTTAGAAAGACCTCGGCTCTAGATCTCTCTATTTCCTGGTGATGGGACATATATCAGGTTAATTACTCAGTGTTTTAGTTTTCTTATCTGTGGAATAGTTGATAATTATGGTACCTATTTCATAGGGTTGTTCTGAGAGTAAAATGGAATAATGGACATAAGGTGCTTAATGAACACATAGTAAGATCTCCATCATTCATCTTGTTTTTATTTGTTTTCATTATATTATCATGGGACAAATGGAGGCAAAGAGTTTGAGACTGATTCTTTCCTTTTTTAAAAAATCTTGTTTTAAAAGATTTATTTATTAATTTTAGAGAAAAACCATGAGCCAGAGGGGCAGAGGGGAGGAGAGAATCTCAAGTAGACTCTGGGCTGAGCCTGGAACCCAAGGAGGAGTTCCATCTAACAACCCTGAGATCTGGACCTGAGCCAAAACCGACAGTCGGAGGCTTCAAAGGCTGCACCACCCAGGTGCCCCTGCTTCTTTCCTTAAGACTGTCAAAAGCCCACTTATGTGCAAATAAAAGATATGACCCGATATAGGGAAATGCTTTAATATCCTAATGATAAAATACAAACAAAGAAGAGCAATTATTTTTGGCCATCTGAAACATGCAATATTTGAATGACATAAGTGAAGTATCCAAATATTTACTTAGGATGTGAGATTTACCAATTTACTGATATATCTATATGTCAACCTATTCCACGTGTTGAACACGTAATAGAGGTTAATTTTAAAGTATTACTTTTCATTCTCACATTCATCTTCAGTGTTAATGCCACTGACATCACCACTGTTATCATTGGAGTCACTGAACGGATCTCCAGAGCACACATTCTTCAACTTTCTGTGGCTAGAGATATGGCACTGATTTAATTCCATGTATAGGGCTATCACTGGGAAAAGTTACCCAAAGCCATAAGAATGCATTTAAATTTTATTAAGAGTTTTTGATTTTCATTTGTCCGGTAGGTTTATGTTTATAATCATCACAGTATAAGCATTTCCAAATTTCTTGTAAAGCGATCTTGTTAAAGTCTGTTTGAAAGCATTGAGTGAAGTGCTTTGGGATAGCTCCTTTGGTCCCGGGAGACAAAAGAAGGCTTTCCTGAGGAGGAGGTAGTGTACGGATCGAGCACCTAAATTGATGTAGGTGTTTAGTGAAGCATGGTGACAACAGCCCCTGAGGTGGGGATACTGGCCAAGAGCAGCTTCACTAATGTAGAAGCAGACTATTGACAACAATAACCTAGGAACTGAATGGAAATGTCAAATAAAGTAGTCACGTCAACAAGTGAAGCACACAGATTTCATCAAAGAAAAAGAAAACACAGTTGTCAATTGCATGTAAGTGTTGAAGGGGCGTTCCTAACAGGTCCTCCAAAATTATTTGTGAAATGAATGATGAAAGAGTCACAAATAAACTCAGAGTTTCAAGCCAGAAATAATACAGTTGGCAAAAGAAGCTTGCTTAGTACTCAGAAAGGTAGGAAATCCAGTGGGACTCTGGAGCTGTGTGGTTGAAGGAATGGGTAGGATACTACTGATAAAGACTTGACCTAGGACTCTTCCATACATGGGGACAGGTGCAAAGAGGATGTAGTGCATCTGAGATGAAAAGCTGACCATGCAGTGAATGAGTTGGTTGTAGCTTTTTTTTTTTTTTTTAAATTCTTGAAGAGGTGTGCTTGAGTGTTTGTATTATACACAGAGAAAACAACTGTTTGGTAGTGGAAAGAGCACTGGATTTGAAATCAAGAATAGGGTTCACATCTTAGATTCACTTAGATAGTAGCTGTGGGACCTTTGGCAAGTTATTTAATCTCTCAGCTGGTTTATTTTTCATAAATGGTCAAAACATCCTCTCTCTCACTGAGTGTGAAAATTAGGTGAGCTAATCTACACTACCTGGAGAGCAGCATTAATGTATTCAGTTAATGTATTTTTAACCTTAATCTAGAAAGAAAAAAATATTTGAGAAACATCTAGCATTCCCCGTGATGTACCCATTCAACTCTAGCATCCAAGTTTAGCCAGTGCAGGCAAGACAGGGAAAAGGAAGCAGCGAGGACAGGAGAAGCATCTAGTCCAGCCAGAGAATCCTCTGGGAGTCTTGTCAGAAGTCACCATTAAGGTATCTGAGATGAGAACTCACTCATGATGATATTTCTACAGACATTCTTTGCCTGGTTAAAGATACTTTTCCGTCTCCCCGGCATATGATTCATGTTTGCCCACTCCTAGACTTGCCCCAAGAGTTTTAACATGGAGGGGAAAAGGCTCATTTTCTTTTTGAGGTGCTGAGCAGGGAAAAGTAACACCCTAGGGAAACAAAATATTCTTATAAGTAGGGATGGTTTACATCAGCATATCCATAGTGCAGTAGCAGCCTTGGAGAATAGAAGAGGAAAATGGGGGAAAAAAAAAAGTTTGGCAATATCTTGATCACAGAAGTTGACACGGCAGAAAGGCCATTACCAGTGGTAGTTATTCAGTCCTTTGGGTCAAGTCTAAAATGAAGAGAGGATGAGCAATGGCTTAAGGAACCAGATACCCACAGTCCAGGATAAGGTCTGTTCTCAACACAAGGTCACTTTGCAGGCTTGTTTGGCAAACCAGCCAGTGCACCAGCACCAGGAATTAGAACCAGCCAGTGCACTAGCACTAGCTTGACTATTACAATTGCAAGAATAACCCTGGGAAGCAAGGGATGCTCAGTGAACGATTTGCAGTGCCTAAGCCTGTGTTCTAGCAGCGCTACTTGGAGAGTTGAGAGAAGCCGGCAGAAATGCTTAGTGGACTGAGACCTGAAAAGGTGGACTGCAGACCGCAACTCCCTTGGAGGCCACTTGCAATAAGGGAAGTAAAAGTAAAAAAAGCTGGTGCCTTTAGCCTCCAAGCTTCCCCTGGATTCAACAATGGCAGTAAAATAGTTCCTGAAACAGAGTCAGAATATCCCAGGGTCCCTACTAACATGTATTTTCCTGGGTCCCATTCCGGTGTCAAAATCTGCATTTTAACAAGTGCTGCAGATCAATCTTAGGCACCTGAGGTCTTGGAGCTCCTGTGATACAGTTTCCAGTAAAGGGAATCACCCGAGAGATTACTGGCAGGATATGTACTGCATCTCTTCTAGTTTCTTCGGAGGAGAGTGGCAGTTGGCGTTGCCATGAGAACCTTACTCAGAGACTAGCTCCAAAAAGTATTGACCTGAGCTTTGCGTTCTCCGTAGAGCCAGAGACCATCTGAGAGGTCTGATTTCTTGCCTTCCGCTGTGAAATAATAGAAAAGGCAATCTTTTTATTGTTTCTTATTCTGATGCCACAGGAAAAGGCAATTTATTCTTCTTATCACTTCAGCTGCACGGAAGCTGAGTATCCTACCTTGCTTGGGTTAGCCTGGCCTCTTGTCATTTATTTGTGCCCAAGAGGCATTAGCATACACTGTTCAACAGCTGGCCTTGGATTTTATGCACGTTTACTCCCAGCAATCAAAACTCTGCTTGATCAGCATCTTTATAATCTCCTCTGTTCCCGCTCAGACAGGCATGAGACTCTTTTCTTTACCTGCCATTTAATAACAGTAGCAAGGCTGAGTGACAAACACTCCAGCCCCTTACCCTTCCTATTCTGACAAGCTTTCATAATAGTTCCCTTTGCTTCACACCTCTGCTAAAAGGTGAATACGTGTTGACACATCACATTTTTTTGGACACCTCTCTAGCAGCTGTCAGATGAATGTGTATTTTCTGCTTGTTTTACACATTCTGTTATAAAGCCCAGGAGAGCCTTGCTTTCTGGATATAATGTAATCCCTGCACTTGGAGTTTTGCTGTTTCTTTCAAATACTGGTAATCTGGTTACTAAAGGTGCTTCTACATTTATCCGATTTCAGGATTAGGCATTCAGTGACTCCTTTATTCTTCAGAAAGATGCACAGTAAAGTCAGAATCAATTGGTTGAAGATTTCATGCTGTTTCTGATATTTATATTTATATTAAGCAATGCTTCCTTACTAGATTGTATTATCTGAGCAGTACATGCTTATGAAGACAGTGAGCAACCAGCCTCTTGTTGGTGAGGATTTCCTACGAAGATGTAGCTAACGAACTTGGGATCGTGTATGGGATAGGTGAATATACATTTTGCTTAGTGTTGGAAGATGCCTGGAATGATACTCTATAGCTAATGGGGATTTACAAGCCTCTAAATATTCATTTGGAATTCACTTTAGCTACTACATACTAAGGATTAATAACCAGATTATTCAAAAATAAGAATTTGAGTCCATCAGCTAGTTTAAAAATTATTTGTGTGTGAGGGAGAAAGGGTGTGAAAAGTGTAGGAGAAGAACAAGGGGGAAAAGGGAAGAGGAGGGAGAGAAAGGTCAGAGTGCATTTGAAAAGATACTCAGTTTGAGGAGACCTGGATCTGTCTACCACTTAGACAATACTGAGTGAGTACATGGACGGCGGTGGTGAACAGGCCACCCACAAGGGTCTTGGTTTCCTTATTCTTAAAATATAGGTGATAATTCCTATTGGACCAATCAAAGTTGGTGGTGACAGAAAAGAAAAATAAAAACTACTTTAGCTAAGTTAAACAGAAGGGTCATTTATCGGTGAGATATTAGGGAACTCCCAGAAGCCTTAGGGAGATGAGGGAGAATGAGCAGAGACCAAGGAAACCGTGCTCAACCATAATCCTATCACAGCAAGTCTTTTGTGCAGTGGTGGATGGAATGTTCGTGCAGATGCTCTGGGATGGCCACTGCAAACAGCCCCTGCACCTTTGAGTAACCGCCTCAAGAGTTAAAGTTACAGGTACATGGACAAACCTGTGGCTGCCTACTTGCTCTCCCTTAGACTCCAAGGAGCAAAGGAAAGGCTACCCCAACCCTTAGACTTTAATAATGAGAGTGAACCGTGCCTCCCCCCATCTTGCTGTCCTCCAAACTAAGGAGAGTATCCAAATGCTCGGGAGGACTGATGTTATATGTTTCCATTCCATCACATCTCAGGTTATTAAAAAGAAAGTAGTAGGGCTGCCTAGGTGGCTCAGTCAGTTAAGCATCTGACTCTTGAGTTTGGCTCAGGTCATGACCTCAGGATCATGGGATGGAGCCCAGTGTTAGGCTCCATGCTGAACGTGGAGCCTGCCTAAGATTCTCTCCCTCTCCTGCCCCTCCCTTGCTGCTGATGTATACGTGTGTGTTCTCTTTCTTTCTCTCTCTCTCTTAAAAAGAAAAAAAAAAAGGTAGTATTAAAAGGTGCTTTGGTTCAAGTATCTAATACCTATGATCTTTTTCCTCATTAGTCATTTGCATTTTCACATGTAGAATGAGGATGGTTGTTTGTTCACTATGAGAACACTGAGACAATGTAGAATTTCTGACCCAGGCCATGTGTGTAACTGACGACAGCTAGACAAAAGCTCCAGCCTCCAAACAGTGCACAGACCACCTTATGCCAACGAGAGGGAGAAAGAAAAAAAAAAAATTTCTTTCATTCAGGGACAACAGAGAAGAAATTAACTTCTTTTCTATTTGATTCAGACTGAATTCTTTAATTTCATTCCCCAACTTTTACCCAGGTTTCTTGTGATGAGTAGTAGAGCAAAACAGCAGGAAGAGAGGGTCAATATTTGGATATAATGTGTCACTGACCGGTGTGTGAGCCACAGTTTTGGTTCACAGGGGTACTTGTAAATCCCCCAGTTCCATCTGGTTTCTTAATTCCCTCTGGTGTTTGGAGTTAGTTAAGAAAGCTTACCTTAGCCTACCATTGTTGAAGAATATTATATACTGATATTTAAAATGCCCAGGTAGCTTAAAGACAAAGTATAGAAGCAAGAAGACGGGGAATTGTTCACTTAACAGTTACTCATCCCCTCTCAAGGCTTTATTATACAACCATGCACATAAATAAGTACATTGTACTCTTTGCAATTTAGTGTAATGTTACTCTAAATTAATATATTAAATTACTATGTTAATTTCAACCTCACCAGGAACTATATATTTGAATATTAATGTATATATTAAACCATATTCCTTCTTCAGTGAAAACTAAAATATATCAACCTTTTTTTTTTTTTTTTTTGGTACTAATAAGCACTGAGAGAGATGCTCAGCATTTTTTTGGTATGACATCTCAATTTACACTCTGCCATGAGGTTATCCCTCTCTCTTCTAGGTGCCTCTGTTGTTCTTTGTGTTCTCCGAGAAGCTCTGGTGCTATTCTACCAGGTCCTTGCAGGGTCTGTTGCCCGTGTCCCATGGTAACCCTCCTGTTCCAAGGGATACTTTATTCCCTCCTTAGATGCCATTGCTCCCCATGGTTCCTCATACAAATTGCCATCCAGCTGCTCCAGTGCCAATAGCACACTGGGAAATAATGTCTGCTTCCATCAGTTTTATTTTGTTCTAAGGGTCCCAAAGGTATATTCCTTGTGCTTCAGGGTTCTTAAACTCTAACTCTTATTTATTATGAATAACAATCTCTCCCCTCAGTAGCTGGTACATGGAGACCTCAACTCAATGTATTTAAGTTTCATTTGCAATGGACTAATCCAAATTGTTCCCTCCCCTCTAATGTCTACCTCCTTCTACATACACTAAACACACACTCTCAATAGAAAGGATTTCTTACTGCCCCTTACCTAATTGAATCTCTGATCCCTCACACAAATAAACATGTGGAGGGTCATTAGAATGCCGATGACGAACATAGCTTACACTCAAACCAAAACCCCATTGTATACTATATCCCATAGTCCAATAAATGAGCATTCCATGAACCCATTTCAGCGTAATGATGCTTAGAGTTTGGTTTGGTTGGGTTTGGTTTGGTGGTTTATTTTGATGGCTCTCTGTTGCAACTCTGGGTGAAGCAGCAGCTGCTTCATCATTTGGAAGGGACCCTTGAGTCAGTACTGTCCCATAGAACTTTCCGCCGTGATGATAGAAATGTTCTTCATCTTAACAATTCAAAATAGCCATTAGCTACATTGAGCACTTGATAGATGGCTACTATTACTAAGGAACTGACATTCTAATTCTGCTTAATTTTAATAAAAGTAAATTTTTTAAATAACAGCATGCGAGTAGTGCCTACTGTATTGGAAAATGCAGCAGAAGGAAAGATCAGGAGTGGAAAGTTCTTGTTCTTGAGTCCATTAGATGTAGGCTGTAAATTTTGAAAATATGTATTTATAGAAGCAACTATAAAGAATAAGCAAACTTTAGGTAATACCCTGGCACCACTAAATTACAAGTGAAAGAAAGAAAAATTGTGAACTATAAGGTTGCCAAAAAGAGTGTCAACAACCCATAATTCAAACCATACATTGTCAATAACACCCTACCTGCCCCCCAAAGTGACTATTTGAGCTTAATGTCACTGTGTAAAACATGAAACAAGAGAAACTCTTTCAAGAAGTAAAATAATTTGGTCTTGAAGTGTAATGGCTGGAAGTAATTGCCTTGGCTGGCAGGCATCTATCT
Source organism: Mustela nivalis (assembly GCF_964662115.1). Taxonomy (NCBI): domain Eukaryota; kingdom Metazoa; phylum Chordata; class Mammalia; order Carnivora; family Mustelidae; genus Mustela; species Mustela nivalis. Next base: position 35,304,271 of record NC_139036.1, read on the forward strand.
AATTTCCCAATTTTAATGTCTTAAATACAAGGCATGCAAGCACTAAAGCCGGTTTTAAATAAACCCAGATTCCCCCCCACCTTTGGGTATCAAGCATGTTGAGAATGGAGAGCAGGAGAAGAAAGTTCTAAGCAAAGGTGACACGAACCACCCAGTGGCATGAACAGAAAGCCAGAGTACAATTAGGAAGTACATAAACTCATAAAGGGAACCACTGTCATCCTCACGCACAGAATTTTCAATTATTCTTCAATAAGCCTGACTTGTTGGAATTACACTCAATTCAAAGCTCCAGGTCATACCACTTTGAAATCTTGAGGTAGAGAGCTACAAGCAATTTAAAAATTTAAAGTGGGGTCTCTGATGTGTGTGCCTGGGACATGAGCTTCGCTTCTTTTGACAGCAAGCAAAGAGCTATGCTAATTTTCTTTTTTATACATTCTGTCCTTGCCACTGTAAAGGCTCTGGGATGCGGTGAGGGTTAGATGCTTTTGTGCCTAAAATTCATGATGTCCTGACTAATTTTTATGTGGCAGGGAATTATAGGTGCATCATGTTGTAAAGCATCGTATGAAGAAGGACTTGGCAGTGGGAAGAAAGGGACAGATCTATCAAGACAGGTGGCTTTGTTTACCCTGTCACTGGTCTCCTTGACGTGGTTGCATTGCTTTCGAATCCCCAGGGAAGGTGAGCATGTACAGGTGGGTGGAGTCCTAGTAACAGCCCATGTGCAAGTCTTCAGGGGGTAGTTGCGGAGAGACCCCTCAACTCTTGAAATCAAAATGGGAAGGAAGCAAAATGCTTCAATCCTTAAAGTATAATAATAACCAATTCTTTATCTGGGGTCTAGACACACTGCTTAAAATATCCTTCTAGCTCTGTATATTTCATTTCCATTTTTGTGAATGAAAATTTAAAACAGCAGGCATATAACAAACAAAATACCAGGCAGCTTGGTAGAGTGAAAATGTGGCTTCACAGGTAAGCAGACATGGATTTTAATGCCAGATTCATAATTATTTGGTGCAGCTCCTTCAGAGCTTTCCTTAAATTCTTTGAGCCTCAGTTGACTCTGCTGTAAAGCGGGACCAGCACACCTCTCTTAAAGGCTATGAAAAGGTAGAGTATCTAAAGCATACCACTGACCAAAGAAAACACTGAACCACGGTTAACTAGTTTTTCCTTTCTCTATGCCCAAACCATAATGAGATCAAGTTGTTTGAGAAAAGTGTGTAATTTGTTTTCCTAGCTGGAGCTGTGGCCCTGTGGTCCTGCCTCCTTGCCTACCCTGGTGAATCAAGCTACAATCTGAAGGAAAGCTAGCTAAAGGTCTCATTTATCAGATTCTTCTTAAGCTGGGATGAGCCCTAAGCAGCCAGCCTCCATAGCAGCTTCTCCTGGTCTCTTCAGCTCAATGCAGCCAAAAGTGAGGAGCAAAGCAAAAGGCACTGCCAGTCCCAGAGAGTTACTCAAGGCTCCTCAAACAACAGTATTCAAAGCGCATCTCTCCAAACTTTTATAGAAATCCTCAGTGCTCCGCACAGAGGGCCCTACTCCATTCTTGGAAAGGTGACGACTTCCATCTGCCCAGTTTAAAGAGAATGAATGGTATGTGCCTCCCTGTCTGCCCAAGATTCTGTGTCATAGGGCCTCCTAATTCCTGATGTCTTCCTTCCACTATCCATGCTGTTTGCAGGTCCATGGGTGTCTTCCTAACAGTGGTGACAGTGATGAGTATCCTCGGACTGGCATTGCTGTGTGTGATGTCAGGTCACTGCGATGGCTGACTGATACACTTCTAGCAACTGCCTAACATGTGGAATGTCAGTTTTATGTCCATTTTACAGGGGAGTAAAGCTGAGCCTTTCATAGAGTTGGTAAATTGCAGAGCTGCAGCTCAAATCTCAATCAAAAACAAATATCTATGTTCTTACTACAGTCACTGTAAGCCTTTTCCACCAGTGTTTTGGATTCTGAACACCAGACTCCACACTGGATGAGGTTGGAGTAACCCATGAATAAGGGTATGGCTTCCTCAGAAAAAGATGAAGAAATATTATGGAACCGTGGAAAAGGAAAAGAACTAAAAAGCTTTTCACTGTCTGTGCAATCTTAAAAATGTCTTTTCTGAGCCATTCTGTTCTCATCTACAGGGTAGTTAATAATCTCTGTCCTACCTACTGCAGAAGTTTGTTGAAGGGATCTAATAAGGTATTTTATGTGGACCCTCTGAAAAGCATACAGCCTTATACAGTATCAGTTTTTTTATTAAAATTAGACATTATTAGATTATAATATCCTGCAGTGGAGAGAGACTCTTGAGACGTCATTCCCTCATCATACTGAAGACAAACAAGTGCACTTTTCTTTTTCCTTATCCATTTTCATTCATAAGAACTCTGTTCTGGCCATGAAGTTGGAGGTTGTTGTAAAAAGATTATATGCTTTGCAGTTGGACAGACTTGGATTTGTATGCCAATTCCAATACTGACATGTTCTTGTAGTTCACCATTCTATTTATATAGCTTATGTCTCATTTCCCTTGATTCTGTGAGGCTAATGCTATTCCCTCTTTCACAAAATTTTTCTGAGTATCAATGAGATAACCTGACAAAACACCTAGTCTCACAGTCTGTATACAAGAGTCAATAGCTATTGTCCTTTCCCAGCTTACTTACATAACCTGGAAAGACTTTATACAAAGGATGGTAGTATGACACACTATTACACAATACACAAGTATTTGTCATTCTTTAAATTCATTGTTTTCACATGGTAACCCACATGGAAATCCATACAATGATGTTTGCAGCAGATACACATAGAAAATTTTATTAAAAATACATGGGTCTGATACTCGAAATCTGGGGAAGGGCCCAGGAATATGAGCTTTTAACAGGCTTCCAAGTCAATTCTTATGGAAATCAGACTCCAGAACGATGGCCTTCAATGATGAGATTAATAATCTTTCATATCAATATGTTTGTAGTTCTTAATATATCTCCTACTGATCACACTTCAGAAAATAATTCAAATTAATATGTCCTGGCATGGTTTATAAATTACAGGAGGAATATTTTGAACCTATCATGCAAATGCTAGGCTTTGAGAATCAGTGTAAGTCAGCATAAAATTGAATGTTACTTCCTCTTGCACCTCGAGGTCTTAGAGCCCAGTTGAGTGAATAATCGCCTTCTACCTATTTGGCCTTGTTGGGAAATGAAAATTCCTTGAGACACAGCAAGATCTAGTTACTCCTCACCATTTCCTCACTTTTATATGCATGATGACTTATTGGGACAGTGAAGGTTACTATGGAGACCATGACTGTTTTTTAGTTGATTGACAGTTTCCGCTTATGTAGCTCCTTTGCTGTTGTGAGTTAAAACAATGAAATATAGCATAAAAGAGTACTAAGATTTTCCAAGTCTTAAAATGAAATGTGTCCCCAGTGACACACTTAGTGGTTGAAAGAAAGGAAAGATTGACTTCAATTCTTCCTTCTTCTTACTTATACACCTTGGGTTCACTTTTTCTTTGCAGAATAACAGAGTTGAATCAAAGACACAGGTTTGCATCTCTTTTATTGGAGCATTTTCCTTAGTAGTCTCCTGACTAACCTCATAGCCTTGAGGGTCTCAGAGATTGGTAGGGAAGGAAAATTTTTTCAGTATGATCTTGTGTTAACCACAATCTTTTAGTGAGTCCACAGAGAAACTTTCTCTTTTCCCAGGTTCTCAGAAAGTTGATAGTATGACAATGTAGTTGTACGACTTTCCCAGGGTTACCATAACAAAATTCTGCAAGTGGGCAGCTTACTACAACAGAAATGTTTTCTTTCACAATGTTGGAAGTCGAATCTACTGATTTTTATGTCGATCCAGCAGATTTACTAGGTGCTTTCATGATCTCTGTTAATTTGTATACTTTCTATATTGAGATTTTCATGTTGAACATAATGTTTATCTGCACATAATGGCATTTCTGCCTTGTTCAATCATTGTAATTTTTACTTCTTTGACTTGTTTTATTTTGTTGGCTGAGGCTTACAGTAAAAGGCACTATCTATCGGGGTAGTCGAAAGCATCCTCGCATTCTTCTCAACTTTAATCAGAATTCTTGTAAAGTTTCACAATGAGGTGAATGTTTGCTGTAGGGTTTTTCAGAAAGGTTGTTTCACATTACGGGTGTGATTTAAGGTGATGCTTGTTATTGTAACAGAAGCTCTCAAACATCAACGGCTGCAAAATAGGAGGTTTACTTATTGTTCACTGAAAGTATTATTGACAGCAGGGATAAGGCTCTCTCTGCCTCATGCAGTTGAAGGCTTGTCACTTTAAATCTTTAGTTTCCAGGGTCAATCTAGACAATGATATCCAGGTGAAGGAGAGAGTGAGTCACAAGTGAAAGGATTTTTTAGGAAATGCTGTGCATTTGACAGAACTTGGCTAGATGACCACTTTTTTTTTTTTTTTTTTTTTTTTCCCTCAATGGAGACTGGGAAGCACCACCCAGCTGGGGGCCCAGGAAGAACAAGTAGGTCTAATAAGCACAGTTGCATCTAAATATTATGTCCAGTCCCTGCATAAAGATTAAACAGACACAAAATGTATCTAGCTGTCTGTTTCTCGATCAGAGAGGTATTGTGTTTTTAAGCATGAACACGTCATCTAGACTAGAATGGCCGCTATATTTTTTAAATTAATATAATTTTGAAACACAATGTTTTGAATAGCTGGAAGCCAAACTGCTTTGGTGGAATTAGAGGCCAGAGACACTGAATACAGCCCAAGAGGGCCTACCGTTGCTACTAAACCACCTTTGAAGAATCGTAAGGCACCATACAAAATAATGTTGAAAACCACTCACCGAATTAGAGACTCATTCATCAGTCACTGCTCTGATTTAAATAAACTGTTTTTAGTATGTCCCGCTTAATAGTTCCTAAAATAATCCAATTAGGAATTAAGTTCCAACATTTTTATTTTACAATTATTATCATGTCACCCTTTTTTCTTTACTCAGACTTAACTTAGAAATGCTCTGTATCAGTCCTTCCTGTCTTAGAATGACTATAACTCTGGGCATTCCCCTTCTAGGGGTAGTTGCCTGCCAAACATTTCTTCTCTTAGGGTGGTTTCCAAGATCTTCCTCTTGTAATAGGAAAATAAAACATTAATAAATAGCTAATGGATATGGATAGTAAAATGAAGGATGGAAACAGAGCCCGATATTTTTGAAATCACCCACCTTCCTTTATCTGTCCCCATGCCCAATCTATACAACACAAGCACTTTGGTGTTCCTATAGTTTGGAGGAAGGGGAATAGTGTAAAAACTACAGCTAAGGGGACGCCTGGGTGGCTCAGTTGGTTAAGCCGCTGCCTTCGGCTCAGGTCATGATCCCAAGGTCCTGGGATCAAGTCCTGCATCGGGCTCCTTGCTCGGCAGGGAGCCTGCTTCTCTCACTGCCTCTGCCTGCCTCTCTGCCTGCTTGTGTGTACTCTCTCTCTCTATCTCTGGCAAATAAATAAAATCTTTAAAAAAAAATACTACAGTTAGGCCCTATATATTGATGCTTGTTTTCCATGGATCCCTAAGGTTCTCTACTGCTGTTTTCAGGAGTTTCTCAAACCTTTGGTAGATTTCATTTATTTGGTATCCTCCTCTCCTAAGATGTCCCAGTACTGAAACACTGCCAGCTGAGGAGTCCACGGTTCCCATGTAAATGAGAATAATTTACCTAGTCTTTCATATGAGAGAGAAACAAAAACACATCCACTAGTATTTTCTTGGTGTAAGATACACATGATCAAAATGGAAAGATGAATTTAGACAACAGCATTTTTTTTTTTGAATTGTTGACCTTTTGAAAACTATCACCCTTACATATGTGATAACTTTCAGGACCAGGAGATGACTGGCAATAATAAAGGAAAAGGTAATTTGATGATTTATCAACCATGTACCAAGAATATGTGTAGGAAAGAAGAAAAAACAAAGAAAAAAACATCAGATAGGACAATCCTCCAACCTCCGCACTGACATTTTCTCATATGCTACTTCTATGAAGCACTGATATATTAATGTCTAGTGAAAATTGTAAAATATTAGATCAGAGCAAAATACCTTAATAACAAAATGATTCTGCTCCAAATCCTAGCTTTCGAAGTCATCTGTGTTTAACTATAACCCCGGCCCCAGCGACTGCTCTATTGTGGTTGTATAACAGAGAACTTGTTACACAGTAGTCTGTAACACCAAGTTCTTGCTTTTCAACCCCGTTCTGTATCCCTTTCTCCCTTTCTCTCTCATAGTGCTGTGATTTATAGGTGCTGCTGATAGGATTTTTTTTTTTTTCCAACGGGGAAATGTGTGGGAAGCTTACTTTTTCTAGCAGATGTGCAAAAATAGCTGTCATTCCCCCATGCCAAGTGTGTCGGCAGTTACCCCCAAACAAAACAAACCCTGCTCTGCATTAGAACGATACCGTTATACTGTGCGGTGTTGTACAGCATTAGCTCAATTGCCGGTTATCATCAATCTCTGGAAGATGAGTCGTGTGGGTGTCTGTCTTTAAAGATTCTGGAGCTTCTTGGCTGCTGGGTGATTATTGCAAAGCAGGGAAAGACTAAGTACAGATGGAAAGTCATCCCAGTGGTGCCTCAGACAGATGGTCTTTGGAATTTCATTCAGGGACCTGTAAGACATGCAGGAGAGCTTGTTGCCCGTATAGCAGTTGCTCTAAAGGATGCCGAACTGCTCGTCTATGCAACAGTCCCGTTACAACATTTCTGATTGGATTCTCTCTTCTCCTTCAGTTCTTTAGGCTGAGAGTATATCTGGTGTCACTTGGAAGATCACTAGGTAGAGGATAGTTTTATTACTCTCTCTATAGTGACTACTCTCTCTAGAATCAGAAATTCTTAGAAAAAGCCACCTTGCTCCTGGATAGGTGGTGTATGGGGCAGGCACATTAACATCACCTAGGAACTTGCAAGAAATGCAGAGCCTCGGGCCTTACCCCTGACCTACCAAATAAGAATCTCATTTTGACAGGATCCCACGGTGATCTCTGTTCATGTAAAATTTGAGAAGCCGTGCCTTAGAAATCACCTAATTGTCATCTTCCTTTTATAGAGAAACAGCCCAAGAAGTTATTTCCCATGATCAACCCACATCGATAAAACAAATGTCCGCAGAACGGGGACCAGAATTCTGAGGCAGCAGAGTAAGCGCTGAATTTATAAACCCTTCCCATCAGAGCTCTGCTACTGATTAGCCTTATGGTTCTAGGTATGACGAGTACTGTGTCCTCGCTGAGGCCAGTTTCCCCTTTTCTGAAGGGGGAAGAAATTTACCTGATCAGTTACAGAATAAAATCAAAGAAATGAGAAAATCAGAGAAGGTGAATGTGTGGGGCTACAAACTTCCACTGTGCCAGGTGGTTTTAAAAATCACAAGAAATGATATATGCCGAAGCTTACAGCATAACCCAGATGTTTTCCTGACTCCAAGTTTAATGTGGGTTCTCAGGCTTACAACTTCCTATCAACAGCCAAAGTTTAGATGTTATCAGTGCTTCTTTGGGGTCATCATTGGACCATCATGGACACCCAGGAGGGAGGACATGAGAAGTGGATGGAAGGTCCCAGCAGTAGTCTGACTTGAAAGAAGGGGCTCCAGAAGTTAGGCTGTGTTTTGCAGCTCCTTTTTATCTTCCCCAGCTTCTGCCTCATGTGACACAGTTGTAGCTTCCGGAAGCTTTGTCTCTTTGTATCTCCTGGCCTCTGTGTGGAAAGACACACTGAGACTCCCTTCCCAAGTGTTTGCTTGTGGTTATTAGAAATCTCTCTGTGGTGTCAGTGGGGCTTTTTTGATGAACAGAAATGTGAAATCAGTTCACCAGCTTCAGCATCCAGTAGATCTCTGGGCTTTGGTGGCATAGTATTGAGAAGATCCTGATGGACATGTCATTCTTTTAAAGTTGTGTTTCTGTATACATTTCTTATGCTGTGCAATATCTGAGTACAGTAGCACATGTACACAGGGTGTAAGTAAATATACACATATTAAAGGATGCATGCAATGATTGCAGTGCTGGTATATGAAGTTCAAATACGCACTGATCCCTTAGATTATCATGAGCAGGAAGGTGGCCTGTGCTGTGAGATTATCCCATTGTCTGTTCTTATTTGTATTAAATTATTTTTTTAATATCAAAGTTGACCTAAGTTGTTGGTTTATAAGTTACAGACTGCTTGTTACTTCACTTTGAGGTTTCTCAGCTCTGGACTTGTTCTTCCCCAGCGTTTGAAGGTCCCACATGCTCAGGTTCTATAAGGTTTTATTGCCATCTTAGGGCTCAGATGTGGCCTGAAGACGGTTTAGTGATAGGGAAGGAAATTACCAGGACATAGAGGCCTGGAATTGGCCTTACTCCATTCCAGCGTAACTATGAATTATGCCGGTCCTCAAGTTCTATATGCATAAAATGGGAATAATGACCTCAGAGTCACTATGAAGGTCAAATTCAGTAGTAAATCCCAGTCTGCTCTAAGAACCACAGAGCCTTTAGAGTGTAGGTTAAGGTAAAGAGAGGCCATTGTTTTGGCTCCTCATGAGCTGTTGACAGAGGGCATATTTTTACACATCATGCCTTTGGGGAATTGTGGGGTGCCAAGGAACTCAACACTGGCTCTGAGAAGTCATACCCTAGAGCGTTCCCATGTATGGTGCACTATTACTTGTCTCTCTGTGTCGTGAGGATGAATTCAGGACGAAAGCCCACCTCTTCTGGGCTGCTAAGGCCTTGAAGTCTGCCTCCATTTCTTGTTCCCATTGTGTAACCTGTGCGCTTATGAGATAAGAGCTGTCCCTCTGAGGGACACCTGGGTGGCTCAGTTCATTGGGCATCTGCCTTTGGCTCAGGTCATGATTCCTGAGTCCTGGGCTCTAGCCCTGCCTTGGGCTCACTGCACAGTCGGGAGTCTGCTTCTCCCTCTGACCCTTACCCTGCTAGTGTTCTCTCTCTCTCTCTTTCTCTGTCTCTCAAATAAATAATTAAAATCTTTTTTAAAAAGAGAGATATCCTATTGAATCTCCAGTGCCTGACACAGGGCTGGATATGACTTAGGCATGCAGGGTGCTTAGAGCAGCAGAAGAATGATCATCATACCTGTTTGCATCTCTGGGCTTGTCATAGGATTGGGAACCCAGATGGTGTTAAATCAAGAGGCAGTAGGTTGGGATGGAGGTCAAGAGCTAGGGTTTCTGAGGCATGGGCCTGTTCAGTTGCTAAGCCTGTTTCCCAACTGTGAGGGGTGATAATAGCACAGCTCTCATTGAATTGGGTTGAAGATTAAATGAGATGATGCAGGGGAACAGCACAGAGTCTAGCCTAACACAATGTCAACTATCATCATTGTCATTATGAATAACAGGATCACCATTATTAAAAGCTCATTGATATTGTGATTTGGAACTTGGAAGCCCAGAAGCTCCATTTTTGCCTTGATGTCTTTAACTGTCCTCCATTTAATTTTCCCTTAGTCACCATTTTTGTTGGCGATGCCAATTTCCACTTACCTGGACCAGAGCACTGACTTTTTAGGGCAGGCTCACTTCAGTGCCCTTGATATTAATCTCTGTCGGTGGGAACTTCTTCTTCTTCTTTTTTTTTTTTTTAAGATTTTATTTATTTATTTGACACAGAAAGAGCACAAGTAGGGGGAGTGGCAGGCACAGGGAGGGAAGAAGAAGGCTCCCTGCTGAGTAGAGAGCCCAGTGTGGGACTTCATACCAGGACCCTGTGATCGTGGCCTGAGCCGAAGGCAGACATTTC